>NC_053149.1:28358920-28664003 GCF_016808335.1 Panicum virgatum | reverse complement strand
GCAATCTGTTCCGAATTTCAGAACGCGCAGCGTCCAAAGTTTTTGCCATATCTCCTTGTACGGGTCTTCAAATTCATTGATCTTGGATGCGTTGGAATGGGAATTTCATGGAGCTTATGAATATCAACTTTTTATTCCTTGTATGTCTCTGTCCATGCGCAAAATTTGATGAAAACAGCGGGCCTTGCTCTCGAACTTTGGAGATGTTGGCGAATTTGATTTCTTCTTTAATCACGAATTCATGGGAACGCTTCTTCGTGCCTGCAAAACATTTTAAACACACACTACCCCCGGGGTGACGGTCGGGAGTAGAAACAAATGCCAACAAACCTACCATTCCTAAGATCTCAATTTGTGGCAAAGTTAGCTTAGCGAAACTAGTGAGTGTACGTGTGTATTAGTGTAAATGCAAATGAGAGGAAGGTATATAAACAAAGACAATGTTTACACCTAGTTCTAAACACCATGTTTACAACTAGATTGCCGAACTTCTCCATAGCCAAAAAGACTTATTTAACCAAGGTCAAAACACCATGTCTATCCCAAGATCAATAGGCCTTAATAGCACAAGAAAAAATAAAGCGCAATGCAAAGCTTATAAACCAACCAAATGCAACCTCATAGCTTGGTAACTAAATGATGATGGTCTTCAATCATGTCTAAACACCATGTTTATACAAGATTGCAAAAAGGAAAATGCTCATGTGAAGCATTAACATGGATATGAAAGCTTTCATCAATAAAGTTGAGACCAAGCTAGCAAAATGAGTGCATGAACAATGGAATGGATGCAAAGTGCAAATGCAAAGTTAGCAAAAACAAGCGTTAGCAAGGTTGAAAGGACCTTTCGATGTTGTTCCGCAACTAGCTTATTCAAAAACAATTGCTAAGAGTGACAAAAAGCCTTCGCGACACTTCATAAGAAGTGTGGCTTTTGTCAATGAAAAGGTTATTTATCGAAAAGGACCAAGCAACCGAGCTAACAAGGTTTTAGAAGTAGGTTTATGGGTTTCCTATATTTTTTTTGGCTTAAAACAAAAATTTTGAAGAGAGAGTGTTGGGTATAGAAATTCTATCTAAGGTGGTTTCAAAAAAACTAGAGAGAAATAAAAGTTAGATTTTTTTTGAATGAAAAACATAACCTATTGTTTTAGGATTGCTCTATGAGTGGTTTTCCTAAGAGTTTTAGGATCTCAAAAGCGAGGCTAGTCAGTGTTTTTATAAAAGGTTTTTTTTAAATGCAACATGCAATGCAATGCAAGGGTGAGACGAACAATATGGTATGCAATGCAACACGGGGTGGGTGAACAAAATGATATGACATGATGAGGTGGTCTAAAACAAAACAAAAAGTTAGCCTAAGTTAACTAGCCACAAGTTTAGAACCAAAGGGTGGTGCAATGCTTCATAAATCTCTCTAAAAAGACACAAAGAAAAAGACTCAAAACGCTAATAGGCACACAAAAAGGTCTACAAGTTTCCCAAGATCAAATAACAAAGTGCTCCCTCAATAACATTTAGAATGAACAACATGAAGTTGTGGTTTTTGTTAGAGCAACGGTACAATATTACTTGATATTCCGATTAAAGAGTGCAATGTAGACGGTCATATTAATATATATAAATAAATAAAATGAACGGGTTGCCTCCCGCAAAGCGCTTCATTTAAAGTCATAGAGCTTGACTTTCTCACATACCTTCTCATTGATGTGAAGCCATGGTCCTTCGTGCGAGAATCCGAAGTGTCCATGCAGCTTGATGTCGCCTCTTGTAATCCCTCGTGGTTTGCTTGCAACATCTTCATTTGTCGAAAGTCGACCGCTTGTGTCTTCATTTGCCAATGTCATTGGGGTTCTTCCTCTGCTCCAAGCCTCTGAATTTTATCATGTACGCTTTATGAAAGCATCGCCCAAGCTCCCCTTCATTGTTGTCATCGTCATCTTCTCTATCTTGTTCTCATCGCGTTGCTCCTGCCTCTTCTTTGTGGAATCTCTCCTGTATACTCAATAGAACATATACCAAAATATAGATCTATTGAAATTTTTATGAAATTACCTTTCCAACGAGTGGTCATTCATCTTAAACCGAATCCAAATGAGAGAGTTATGCCCGTTTCACTTTTGGCGCTGCGTGCTGTCCAGAAATTTTCAGAGTGCACAACCTTCAATGTTTTGGCCATACCCGCTTGTAAGAATCTCTGATTGACTTGGTTCTTGATTTGTTGGAACGGGAAATTCATGGAGCTTTTGAATATCCAAAAATATGCTACTCTTTTCTTCTGAGGTCGGGCTGGACATTGATGAGAACAATATCTTCTTGTAAATTCGCCCGAAGATGTCAATGATCTCGATCATGTGGTCTTTGGAGCATAGTGTCGTTCGTCCTTGGCTTCAAGGTCATCACCATTGATTCACCAGTGAGTATCATTGCTCCAATGGTCTGTCTCCATGGTTCTTGCTTTGCCTAAGGTGTCGGGATCGATGATGCTCCTGTGCTTCGTGTTGATGATCCGAACGGTTTCCTTCCTTGATAGCATCACTTGATTAGAAGTATATTGAGCATCCCACTGGAGAAGATAGGTGGTGTAGTGGTTCTTCTAATATTGTTGCCTCCAGCTTTGGTCAACTTCAAATCATCATCTTTTGTGTACACAGCCTTGCAATCATCCTTTGACATCATCATCACCTTCTTCGTCGGTTGCTACTGTCTCTGTCCTCGTTGAATTACCCTTCATTAAGTGCATAACATGTACCAAACTTCTCCTCCATTGCAAGGTGCATCAAATTATCTTTCCAACAAGTGGTTATTCACCCCAATTAGACTCCGGATGAAGAAGTTATGCTCGTTTTATTACAGCGCTGCAATCTGTCCAGAAGGATTTCAGAACGCGCAGCGTTGAAAGATTTTACCATAACTCTTCACACCGATCTCCAAAGTTGATGGTTCTTGATCCATTGGAAAGAAGACTTGATGGAGCTTCAAAATAATCTATTATTTTCTCATGTTACTTCTATGATATTGGATGAAAAACTCATCACAACAGTAACACTTCATAGATGATGATGATCGCACGATTTTCTTCGCGGGCATGCTTCATACCTATTGCTTGAACAAACAATTTTTCCAAAAACATCAGTCTTTAAAATCAATTGACATGGTGGCGTACCTTATTTATCATCTTTTGCTTTGGGGAGTGGGGACTCGATAGCGGATGCTGGGCCACTAACAAAAGTTAGCACCTACCACTAAAGAGCGAATCTTGATGTTGTTGCCGTCATGTTGATGTGGACGTTGTCGATGTTCCATGTCGAGGCTCCTCGATCATCTTGTTGCCGATTGTTGAAATTTGTCGAAGTGGATTATGGACTTCTCGAAGTCCAAGTTTGGTGTCTAACTTTTTCTACCTGCTTTCAACGACACAAACAAGAAAACAAGGGTATATGCAATAATAAAAATTAGGGTTAGTCCAAAAAACTAGATAGATCGCCCTAGGGTTCGAGTTGCCGATCCCCGGCAACGGCGCCAGAAAAACTTGTTGACGCTCCTTAGAGCGCCAATTTACGTACCGCAAGCGCACGGATCATGGTAGCTTTTCCCCTAGAGTACTCCCCCAAGGTTTATCAATCCGTGGATCGGAAGCGAACCGACTAGGGTTTACCATCTAATCTATCGAACCTATCCTAAACATGAAGCGATGATTGCATATAAACTGAACACTTGATAGATATGAATGAAGCATAAGTGTCCATCACACCCACAACCGTAGATGAGATAACACAACCAAGGAGCTAGGGCCTATCGTCTCTAGGTACAGTTCTAGTCAAAAAGGTGATCAAAACATAGATTGCATCTCAACTAAAGGTACACGAAATCATCTCTCAGAAAGACGGCTCGCAAGCGGCCTACTTTCCCATGGTCGCCGGTGCGAGGTGCGTGTTAACGCCTAAGGTTTCCCAAAGCTTTACCCCAAACGCCCACCAAGTGCTCATCCTCTTAGTGGCCGCGCCACGACTCCCATGATACTCGCCATCGATCCTATTCCACATCATGTCGTCGCTAGGATTTTTCCCTCCGCCATGCTGTCACCACAACGGGGTAATCAACCAACTAGCTAAAACACGCTACCTCAACGTATCCGCAAGATATAGACTAATCACCACGAATAGATCTAATCTTACTATGAACATATGGATGCATCACATATGAGAAAGAAAGCATGCATTGAAGTAGACCAAAGTCGAGACAACTAGAATAAATAGTAGATTGATATCACCATCGTTTGTGTACATACCCCGACGAATGTTGGGGGTGACTCCCGAACTCCACCATGGCACGACCTCGCAGGGAGGCCATGGCGGCTAGGGGTGGCCTAAGCCATCTCCTAGGTACCTTCGAAGACTTGCGGCGGCCGTCGTCTCCCTCCGGCCTTGGCCCTAGGTTTTCGTCGAGTTCTGGGTGGATTCCCCCCCTGAGTTGAATAAGGTGCGAGCTATTTATAAGCTGAGGAAGCCACCGGTCGAAGGGGACGCCAAACCGACTCGAAAACGGGCTAGGCCGGCTGGCCCCATGGGCCTAGGCCGGCCGGCCTACCCCTTTTCGGGCTCGCCTCGGTCTCATCTTTCACGTGTAGACTCCTCGCATCTTCTAGTGTTTCTGTCCTTCACGATTGCACCCCTTTGGACATTGTTATCTTGGAGATATCTTCGAGGGAAGGATAGGATAGGGAATCCTTCCTTAAATCTTCATTTGCTTTGCTTAATCCCGAAGTATCTTGATCTCATCTTCGTGGGCTCGGTCCTTTGGGCTCTCTTGGAGGATGGATGTGCGTGAATGGGCTTCGAATCAACATGGGCTTTGGTCCTTCCTTTGGGCTTTGGCCTTCGTCTTTCTCCGTGTTAGTGCTCGATCACGAGCATCGTCATTTCATGCTTCAAAATAGGCCAAAAACCTGCAAAAACGAAGTTCCTCCAAAATATATGTGCAAGTGTGAAAATGACCAATAATTAGGCCGGGGTTAGGACGGTTAGTGATTTTGATATTAAATTCATGCCATTATCAAGGATAAACAAGGGATAAAATGGGTACTTAAGGAGCGCCAACAGTTGTGTACTTATGCAAGGCAACCAGGTGATCGCGTATGCAACAAGAGCTCTCCGGAATCATGAGAAGAACAATCCAACACATGATCTGGAGTTAGCAGCTGTCATTCATGCTCTTAAGCTCTGGAGACATCATCTTATGGGAACTCATTGTAACATTTACACTGACCATAAGAGCCTCAAGTATATCTTCACCCAAGCTGATCTCAACATGAGACAGAGACGCTGGCTAGAGTTGATAAAGGACTATGATCTAGAAGTGCACTATCATCCAGGAAAGGCTAATGTGGTTGCGGATGCAGTCAGCCGCAAATCACAATGCCATTGTCTATCTGTAGAGCCATTCAACGAAACTCTATGCCAGGAAATGATGAAAATAAACCTAGAAATGGTACCTCAAGGAAGTCTGAACCATATAGCTGTCGAGCCTACACTTCATGATAGCATCATCATGACACAATTACATGATGAAGGTATCAAAATCATCAAGGAAAAGCTATCCCAGGGAGAAGCAAAGTACAAGTGTTTCCGTGTGGATCATAAAGGAGTTTTGTGGTTTGAATTTCGTCTTGTTGTACCCAAGAACCACCAGCTTAGAAAACAAATCCTTGATGAGGCACATCTATCAAAGTTTTCTATTCATTCCGGTAGTACCAAGATGTACCAAGATCTTAAACAGAACCAGTTGTGGACTCGAATGAAAAGAGAGATCGCCAAATATGTTTCTGTGTGTGATGTCTGTCAAAGAGTTAAGGCTAGTCACTTGAAAGTAGCTGGTACTCTCCAACCTTTACCCATTCAATCCTGGAAATGGGAGGATATTAGTATGGATTTTATTGTTGGCTTACCCAACACTTCTCAGAAGCATGATTCTGTTTGGGTAATCGTTGATAGACTCACCAAGAACGCTCATTTTATTCCTGTGCATACAACTTATTCTACCAAGAAGTATGCAGAGATCTATCTCGACCGGATTGTCCGTCTGCATGGAGTTCCAAAGACGATCATTTCTGATCATGGGGCGCAGTTCATTGCACATTTCTAGGAACAATTGCAAGAATCCCTTGGAACCAAATTGATTCGTAGTTTAGCCTATCATCCACAAACAGATGGGCAAACTGAATGAATCAATCAAATCCTTAAAGATATGTTGAGGGCATGTGCTATTCAATATGGCAAGAACTGGGATAAGTGCCTAGCACTGGCAGAATTCTCATATAATAACAGTTATCAATCCAGCTTGCAAATGGCACCATTTGAAGCGTTATACGGTCATAGGTGTCGAACTCCTTTGAGTTGGTCACAAGCCGGAGAACGCAAAATGTTTGGGCCAGATCTAGTCATTGAGGCAGAAGAGAAAGTCAAAGTTATCCAGACTAATCTTAAAGCAGCCCAATCAAGACAAAAAAGTTATGCAGACAAAAGAAGAGAACCTTTACAGTTCAAGGTAGGGGATTTCATATATCTGTGAGTATCTCCTACTAGAGGTGTTCAACGCTTCGGCATAAAAGGGAAATTGGCACCCCGATACGTTGGACCATTTGAAATCATCAAAACTTGTGGTCCAGTTGCCTACCGAATCTGTCTTCCTTCTCAGTTGGCCGCCATTCATGATGTCTTCCATATCTCTCAACTCAAGAAGTGCATCAAAGTGCCCACTGAGATCATTAAACCACAAGATATCGAAATTGAACCCGATCTATCTTATGCTGAGTATCCAATTAGAGTTCTTGACACCAAAGAAAGAAGTACCAGAAGGGAGAAGGTTAGAATGTACAAAATCTAGTGGAATCACCATACTGTGGAATAAGCCACTTGGGAGACTGAAACTTATCTCCAAAGAAATTTTCCCGACTTTCTTAGAACCAATCCAGGTACCAAATCTTTTCGTCCTTATTCTTCCTGTAATCTCGGGGCGAGATTCCTTTTAGGGGGAAGGTTGTGACACCCTAGGTGTCTGCACAGTAGAACTGCATTTATTTTATGCATCATGTGCTTAATTTGCTTGAACAAGGGTCTTATTTTAAAAATATAAGGTTAATTGTGTAAATATGATTTGATGCAAGGTCCTTCCTATAATTTAATTTGTATAGGGTGGGCAAATGTTGATTTTGTGGAGGGTTTCTTTGTAAAATTCAGTGTAATCATTACATGGCAGGAAATTTTACTTTTCAGTCTAAAATTAAGGTGAATTTGCTTTGGAAAAGATGAAAGTCCATTAAATTCAAAATTCTTTCTATGTTTTCAAAATAACCATTCAACCTTTGGTCAAATCAAATTTTGCACAACATCAAAGTTGTAGATATTGAAAAGTTGAACAACCTTCATGTTGGGCACTTTTTCATTTGATCCCTAGTTTAGGAGTTATTTTTGTTTTACAGTAGGACCCCTAAACTTTTTTGAAATTGCAAACAGGTCCAGCCTGTTGTCTTCCTCCTCTCTCCCTCTCTGCTTCCCTTTGCCGCCGGTCAGGGCGCCGCCCACCGCCGAGGGAGGAAGTTGGTGCCCTGTAGTCGGGAAGAGTGACCCTATCCACAAGTCGGAATGAAAGGTCAACGGTTGTTTGGGAACGACCCGACGGTGTTCCAAACATGTGTGTTAGGTTTACCTTGCAAGGTTGGAAATCCAATTCGAATCGTCCGTTTCTCGCGGATATTGAGACTACTTGATCTCTTTGCCACACAGAGTAATAAGAATAATGTTATTATAATCAATCTTGATGTTTGACTAAAGTTCTACTATGGTTGATTAGAGTTAGATGCTTAACTAGAATGGTTAATCAACTAGAATATTGAAAGCTAAAATGTGAAATTAAGGACACACTCTTTGTTGCTTTTTAGCAAAAGAAAACCCTGAGCCTTCAAGAACCCTGCAGAGTCTAGTTAAGTGGACTAAGTATATCCGTTGACGGTTAAGTCTTGCTGAGTATTAGTATGCTCAGACTTACTATTGAATCCTGTTTCAGGTATGAGTTTTGAGGACCAGACCGCTAGTCTGACTTGGCCCTGCTCTTTGCCCTCTGGCTGGTCCGTAGAGTGGGATTTGTCTCCGACCGGCAATGACCCCGACGAGTGATACCTTGCTGGGCTAGCTTGGTATCCTTTTGCGACGTGTTGTAGCCGTCGTGTTTTCTTTTCGCTGCTTTAACTCTGAACTTTAAACTTATTTCTTGTATAACGTCTTACTGAGTTTGGACCTGTAATAATACTTTGACCTTTTTGTAATAACAACTATGCCTGTGTTGTAAAATATATGGTTGTAATATCTCTGGACTCGCCTTCGTGCGGGGTATGCTTGTTCGATCCGAGATCTGGTGATTGTATCGGGGCGTTACCCGACAGACCAAGAATTGTTCCGTTTGAAGTGCGTTTGAGTTGGTGTTGCCTTTATGGTGATGGCCAGCGCACTTGAGCCAGGATAATTCAGGTGGTTCTGCCACAAATGTGTGCCCAATGTACTGTGAAGATTCAAGATGGAAAGATGTAGAAAACATGAAGTGCATTGCGTATAAGGTATTGAGATATTTCCACTGATTCTGAGGTTGAAAGCAATTATTTTTTCTTAGAGAACCACAAAGGATGCACAATGGAAGAAGTCAAAGTGAAAATCAGTGGACAATAAGCTAAGCCATCCAGCTAATGGTGCAACATGGGAAGACTTCCATAAAAGTTGGACGCAATATTACAGAAAATGCTAAGAACATTAGACTTGGCTTTGCAGCCGATGGTTTTGATCCATTTGGCCACATGAGTAACTCATACAATATGTGGCCAACACTACTGTAAACAAGCCTTAGGTCCACCCCAAAAGTACCGGTATGGAGATGAACCGGTACCTATGCTAGCATAGGTACCGGTTCATCTCCATACCGGTACTTTTGGGGTGGATGAAATCTTTGAATGAGCCTTAGGTACTGGTTGGTATTATCAACCAGTACCTAAGACTCTCCATAGGTACCTGGTGGTAACTTTTATATTAGTACCGGGTGGTACCACCAACCGGTACCTTTAGACGAGCCTTAGGTACCGGTTGGTAACTTCTTCAAAAGGTACCTTTACCAACCGGTACCTTAGGCTCATGCATGGGTTACTTCAAAAGGAAAGCATCTCCTTCTCAATCAGAAGAACTGTGTAGCTGAGATGGTAAAGGAGCAACGTGCATGGCTAGAGGTCGCGAGTTCAAATCCCAGCCAAAGGGAATATTTTTTGTGAATTTTGGAGGCCTTAGGTACCGGTTAATTTACCCGGTACCAAAGGCTCGAGCCTTTGGTACCACTTTCGGGGTACCGGTTCAAAAAACCGGTACCAAAGGGCATTTGCAACCGGTGCCTTAAGGCATTTTTCATCAAAGGTATTTGATGTGTTCTTGCATCCTCTTGTTGATGAGGTTGTTGGAGCTTTGGAAGGGTGTTGGTGCATTTGATGCTTCTAATAGTTATAAGGTCTTTGATCTACTTTTTGTAGTTATATGGTCGATACATGACTATCCAATACTGAGCACATTGGTAGGGCGAGTCACAGAAAGTTATTATGCTTGTGTGCATTTGGACAAAAATCCTTATCAATAAGGTTCCAGAAAAGGTGTGTTATATTGGGCATCATCATTTCGTTCCAACTAACCATCCATGAGCAAGAAACATGAAATAATTTGATGGTAAGGCAAACCATGTGAGCCTAGGTTAATTGACTACCAAGCAGCTCCAACAGCAACTGGACAGTCTCAAAGATGTTAAACCTAGAAAGCCTCCTCAAGGTCAGAAAAGGAAGCGGGACGTTGAACAGTGTGGGTGCCAAAGGGTTTGTTTCATTGACTTGTTGTATCAGACCAGTTTTGAGCTACTGCACAATCTGGATGTCACGTGAATTGACAAAAATATATGTGAAAACCTTATTGGAATATTGCTGATTACTGCTAGGATTTATTTGGAAGAGATCGGTATAAGACCACACCTATACTGAAGGAGAGTCATGAAAAATGCTACGAGTTCCATATACTATGGATAAATACAAACAACATGTGTTCCATTTTATAAGTAAGGTATAGTTCCAACATAGATATGCCTCTAAGTTATAAAGATTTATTGCAACAAATGGATGTAAACTCCAAAGACTAAAAATTCATAATTGTCATATCCTACTCCAAGGGATTTTGCCTGTTTCACTTTGATGATTAGTGATTAATTGACATATTTCAATCCATGTTTGGTAGAGCTCACAGAGCAGCTTCTAGGATGAATCCATAAGAAGCTCTGCCAAACATTTTTTCTAAGGGAAGTGCTTCTCTAATGTGAACTAAGGAGTTGGGACTTTAAAAAATTAGCTTCTCATAATCTTAGAGAATCACAGAGACTCACTTTCAGCCAGTGAATCACTTCTCTCAGAGATCTATAAATAATAAGAATCAGGTGGAGCTAGCTCTACCAAACAAGCCCTAAGCCATTGTGGAATTACAAAACTTCTTTTAGGAACTGTGTTGGAAAACTCTAAAGTTAGAAGGTTTGGACAAAGTAAAAAATAAATATGCCAATAATTTTGCGCAAGCTTGATCATATTTTGTCCAAATAACATTTACTTTATGCTTGCATGCAAATAGATGGGCACCTATTATCCTTATTGCTCATCCATGTCCTTGAATAGCCGGGTTTTCCTTTATAATATCTATTGAGAAGTGTGCTTAGCTGCTGAACAATGGTTTTGGGTGGTTAATGAAAACATTATGCTTGATACATGGTTTACACTCTTTTAGGAACATTATGATGCTTTGATAATGATAACTAAAATCAATCATGGAGCGACCACCCGGGAAAAAGCGCAACCACAAGAACTATAGGGCTCTAGTCTTATATGATTAATTAGATTTCTCTAGATTGTTCGTAGCTTACCAAAAGGCGCAAGGGGGGGGGGGCTAAGTTCATGAGAGGTACTCGGCCTACCAAAGGGGTTTGGTATGCCTTCGGGGTATGCTCGCTTTGGTGGAGGGTGCACTCGCCTAGCGGCTGAAACCTCAGCGGGCTACTACTAGTTGGAGAGTCTTTGTAAAGGCCTCTCCTGCCACTCACTAAAGGAAGTGTTTAAGGGCCTTGCAAACCCGGGTATCAAGGGAGATATGACTTATGGGTAAAGTGTGCAACCTCTACACAGTGAAAACTGGTATATCAGTCGTGCTCACGATCAGGAGCGGCTCGGATCCTCACATGTCTACTTAATTAAAATCATGGTTTAATTCAATTATTTAGTTGTTTCAAGGTTTATTTACTATTTATGGTATTAATTTCTTTCATAAATGTGGGTTTATATTCACACATGTAGTAATGTTATTTGCTTGACTATTATTAAAATGCTTACCGCTTATTCAGCCAACCTTATTTCTTGTCATTTACTTTCCAATATACTTGCTGAGTACATCATGTGCTCACACTTGCTATATCAACAATGCTCAGAACAAGATCATTTGAGGACTTCCCAGAGGACATTCAGGACTTCTAGGCATACGCTCCCCAGTCAGCTACCTGTGGAGTTTGGATGATCCGCTGCTAGAATTAATGCGAACTGCGCTTATTTATTTTTGTTATGCCTTTTGGCTTGGTTTGTTATAAATAAGTTCGGTACTTTATGATAGTGCTACTGTTATTCACTATTGTCATCATATATGTGTAGTTTTCATCCTGGCGTACATATGATTTATTGCTTGGTTTATTCCTTCAAAATCGGGCATGACATTTAATAGTCATCATGCCGGAGTTTGCGTTCTTCATCCCTTTTACATTCAACATTAGTTCTTGCACTTACATTCCACGTTTACCTTTCCTAGAATTGCCTTGTGTTTTTTATAGCATTGGAACCTAGGGTGCAAAACTTTTGTGCGGCAGAGATAGAAACACATAGAAACACCCAGTGCACATTTAGGTAGAATATGGAATAACTTTTGATATGTGCTTGGAGTCTTAGTTTTTTAGAACATCTAATTCACCCCTCCCTCTCTTAGGGTGTCACGGTCCTTTCAACCAGCCCCCACAAATTCATTTTTTAGCGGCGGGTTAACTGCTATAGTAATCTTGCTCCCTTTGCAGGAGTGTGTTAATTTTTGACTTACTCCTAAAAAAATTGGGTGATCCTAGAAATCGTTTTCGTAGTAGGTATAAATAATGATAAAGTTAACTCTAAGGCACCATGCCTACAAGCTTCACTCTAAAACCCCTCTCTGAAAATTAAGAGAAAAATAGCCTACTCACATCAGGCAAGGTAAGAAACACATACTGGGAGAGATTATGTTTTTTTAAGAAAAAGATTCTGAGCCTATGCCTAGCACAATCTAAAATCAGGATACTCCCACTCGAATAAAGTAATGAGACTTTAAATAAAGGAGATGATTATATTGATAACTCGGTCTTACAAAAGATACAAGTGAGCCCAAACCGACCAATTTAAACTGCTTGAAGTGTGCCCAATTGTCTAGGATTTGATAGAAAGATCTTTGAGTCCTCTACAAAAACCTCTGCATGTGAAGAATTTAATTCGGCCTCTATGAAGACCAAAACAAGCGACAAACGGAGACAGCCCGATCTATCATTCTGCATAGACTATTGTGACAGCAAGTCTATCCCCCCATCTAATTGAACAAAACTTTCTAACTGCAAGCCCTAAATCTCATCCAAAACAAAGGGATCAGATTAAAAAACATCCACCTTGATCCTCCAAAGTGCAGTTTGGGGGAGGGAAAAAGGAAAGTGTAGTTTAGAGGAAGGAAAAATGCACGGGACAGAAAAAGGTCTATTACCGTTCACGTGATTACATGTAGCAACAAATTCCATTGAGAAAAATATCTGAATTCTTTGATCCTAATTCCAAATGATGCATGTGAGTGGTTAAACGGATTGCATTCAGTGAGATCTTCGCATCAGTGCTCTCGGATCATCTATCTCGCCAGTGAATAAAAAAGTCAACATCTTTGTTCATGTACCTGGTTAACCAATTAATAAATTGTGTGTTCCAACTTGTCAAGCGTATTTTCTCCAATACGCATTACTCACGCAAAGAACCAGCCACAAAAATCCAAAACTATGTTTTCTTCTTTGATAAACATATAAAGCGACTTTATAAAATTCTGGGTGTTACAAAATTAGACCAAAATAATAGCATGAAAAAATATTTTCTCAGTGTCCGACAGATTATTTATGTGATATATGGCTCAACCTCTTCATAATTGTTTAGCATGTGCCAAGCTTCTAGTAAACCTCTTCAATGTACGTAAGATTCAAGGATCCAAACAAAGTTACACCATGCTAGAAAAAGATACATCACATTCTCCTAAAAAATCAACACTGTATCTTTTTGTGACCTCCTGATTAAGTCATGTCTCAACATCATCCACTAAGTGCCATGAGAAAAAATCTCAAGCACTCATTAGCAACATATGCTTCTGCATTGGATCCTTTAGGACTAGACTTGTTTCTCACAGAAATCCTCAATGTACGTAGCTTTCATTTCACAGGATGCATTCATCCATATTTTACTTGTCCTCTATGGATTCCTCATTCACTTGCTGCTACTCAAAGTGTTCAAAATCTTGATTTTGAAGATTCTCGAACGGCTCCTCCTCTAATCATCACGAACATGCCAAGCAACAAGAACACATACAAGCAAACGATAGAAATAAATTAAAGTAGTACAAAAAGCTTAAAAATAGGTTCTACATGTTACAATGATCAAAACGATACCAAGAACACCTAAATTAGACTTAAAACGGTAAAGATACGCTAAAAACAGTTCTGCATCGGCTTAAACGCGAGAAAAAGGGCTAAATAGAAAGAAATTGAGGGCTAAAATGTAATTTTATATCAAAACCTAATGGCTAATGTGCAAAAATGTTAAGCTTGGATGGCGGGTTTGATTTTAGGAAACATAGGGGCTTTTATGCAAGAAAAAGGATTAAAAAAATTTATTTTGAATAGAGGTGGACTGTGGGTTGATTAGCAGAAAATTGAGGGGCTTATTTGCAAAATGACCATAGTTGTCCGGCAATACTCGGTTGACTCGGGTCGGATCTGTTGTGGGCCTTCCGATCTGGATCGGGCGGCCGAGAACGAAAAGGCTGGCCGGCGGTGGTGGACGACTCGACGAGTGGCGGCGCCGCCATGACCACGACGGGGCATCGCCGAAGTAGCACCGATTCGGCACTTCGGTGTGCAAAAAAAAATGCGACTAGGGGGTGAAGAGAGAGCCCCTTGCCAATGATGACCGTTCGGTCTGGCACGTCTTCGCAGAGTGGAACCTTTTTTGTGTGCTCTACGGGTGCGACGCCTTCCGGCTTGTATGCTTCGTCGGGCTTCGATGGCTTTGGCTTGCCTTCCTCTTTGTCTTCTGTGGCTTCAATAGCGTGTACATTTTTGGTGGCGCATGCCGCATTGTCTTTGCACCTACATGCCTCCTTTTGGTTGTCGAGGATCGTGATGACTCCTCTAGCGGTTGGATGCTTCTTGCAGAGGTATGTCTTGTGAATGACAGCCCCGAACTTGATGATGGTGCTGAAGCCGAAGATGGCATTGTACGGGTAGCTGATGTCTACCACATCGAAGGTTATTGCCTCCGTCCTCTGTGAACTTCCTTCGCCGAATGTCACATTCAGCTCTATTTTGCCGATGGCCTCGATCTTTTTGCCACCGAAGCCGATAATGGGGTACTAGGACTTGTGTAGGTTCTTCTCTATCAGGCCCATCTTGACAAAGCATTGGAAGGTGATGATATCCGCGGAGCTTTCATTGTCAACGAGGATGCGGCCCACATCGTTCCCGGTGAAGTGCACGGAGTTTTTGCCGATGTTGGCCCGGATGACGAGGGGGTCGTTGTGGGGGGTAATGCTGAAGATTAAGGTCGGCTTCGGAGAATGTTATTGGGACATGAGACCAGGGGGTGCGGAAATGTTTGCCTTCGCACACGTGTGACACTGTGTGGAAGTGCTCTTTATCTGCCTCTTCGTCTCGTGCACTGGCTCGTTGGAGCCACCGGAGATGGCGTTGATGACATTGACCATGCCTCCGGCATGATTGTTGGTACATTCTGGGATCTGGCCGGGCTCTAGCTTCAGTGATGGAGGGAGGTAGTCAGGTGTTTGTGTTGGTGTTGGTTGCGGCCACGCATGTTGCAACGCCGAAGGGGGGTTTTGTCGGATTTGGGGTGACGAAGGGGCTGGTAAGGCTGGGTGTGTGTATGCTTGGGTAGGGTTGTAGTGGAAAGCTTAGAAGGATGGGGAGAGTGTGGGGTATGCCGAAGTTTAGTGGGCTGGTTGCAAGGGCTGCCACTGTGTAGGGGCAGGCCCCCGCGGCTGGCTGTTGTGGGTGGTGTAGTTGACAGGCTTCGGTGGATAAGCATTGCTTCGGTCGGACTCTTCTTTCTTTTCCTTGATGGGGCATTCGTTTGTCCAAGGCCCCTTGTCTTTGCCATGTATGTAGCAGTATGGGGTTTTTGGCCTTCGGTTGGGGTTGTCACCACACCCACAGTTGTGGTTGTTGCTTCGGTCGTTCATCCCTCCTCTGTTGACTTGAGGCTGGGAGTTGCGAGCTTCGTCACCGGAGACTGTGTTCACGGGCTTCGGGTTCTTTGACTGGTCTGCCTGATGTGGCTTCGAACGGTCCCTATTGCGGGCTCACTACTCGTTCATCTTCTCGATTCTCCGCTGCTTGCCCTCATCTAATATGCAGTATTCTTGCATTATCTCAAAGAGTCTGCAGCCGGTCTTCGGCTTGAAGCACTCGAGGTACTCTCCGCACGGGTCGAGGCTCATCCCCTAGATTGCGGCGTCGATGATGGTCCGCTCGGCTACTTTCGGAGCCCTCGCACGAAGCCTGACAAGGCGGTGGAGGTACTCCTATAAGCTGGAGCTCCCCTGCTTCATGTTGCGGAAGTTGCATGATGTGACTTCATCGAGCTTCACCTCCCGAAATGCGGCGGCCAACTCCGCTCGCAGCTGGACCCATGCTCGTATATGGCCATTCGGGAGATTTGAATACCAGTACTGCGTGAGGCCTTTCAGGGCCAGGACGAGGGCTTTAGCTTTGCAAGCGGAGCCCCACCCACCCCCCCTGTTGCTTCAATGACGGCTCCATACTTGAGCATGAACTGCTTCAGATCAGACACTCCATCGTACTGCGGGAGGATCGCCGAATTGAACCGCCTTGGCCACTAGAGTTCTTCCAAATCCTCGGAGAGAGGGGTGCCCGGGCCTCCGCGATTCTGTCGGTGTTGTTGCTGTGCGTGCCTGTACTCGCCCTCTTCTTCATCGGAGTACATGTCTTCATCGATGACGATGCGTCCTAGTCGGTGCCTGTTGGGCTAGATGGCCGGAGGCACCACCACCACTGGCTCCGCGCGCGGGGCCTACTCTTGCTATAGCATCGCCATGCGGTCTTGGATGTGTTGGCGCATCGTGTTGCACCGAACCTCCTCTTTCCTTCACTTGTTGAGCTACTCCTCCAACTCAGCGGCGGTGAGTGCCCTTTGCTTCCCCTTCACTCTTGTGGTCACCTAGCAGCCGACGGGCCAGCCTGAGCTGCTGCCTACCATGCATTGCGCGACCTCTCCGCGAGGCGCACTTCAATCCTTCTGATGGCTTTGATGACTTTGGGCGAAATGCCCAAGTCATGGAGCTCAACTTTGAACTCCCCTTCGACGACGTGGTGGACCGATTCATCTTCGCTATTACCAACATTGACGCTCGGTACGATGGTGTTCTCCGTAGACGTGGGAGGCTCCGTCGAGGTGCTATCATTGGTCATCTTCGCTGCCGTGTGGTGTCGTGGGATGAACCGCGGGTGGGCGCCAAAACTGTTGGTGGTAGATACCCTTCGGAGTGAAGGAGTATCACAACAGCCCGAAGTCCGGAGGACGAGGCTCCCTTCGCAGATGGCACAAAGAACAAGAACATGAAAATTGACATAAGCATAACTACTCACTTGTATTCAATGTCCCATCAATGAACAATACATGGGTATTTATAGTTGCCGGTTCACCCACTCGTGAGCCTGTAAACCCTGTAATATCCCAAAACTGCTAGATTCTTAGAATATTACATGGGCATTCTAGTAAGAGTAAAGTCCATTTTTGGCCATCCAACTCTTGTCTCGGTTTGGTTTTAGCCATCGAACTCCAAAACCGGGTATCCTTGGCCATCGAACTCTCAAAACCGTTCATATTTAGCCATCCCGGTGATTTTGGATGTGGTTTTGCTGACGTGGCTGCCACATGTTGGTGGGACCCACCTATCATTTTTTATCTCTCTCATATTTCTCTCTTTCTTCCCCCCTCTCTCTCCTATTTCTCTCTCCGCCGCGTGCAGGGCCCTCCCTCCTCTCCGGCGTGTGCGGCCCTCCACCCCCTCCCTCCTCTCCGGCCCCCTCCCTTGCTCCCACGGCTGGTGGCCTGCGCCGCGCGGGCGTGAAGGCCGATGCGGGAGCAGCGGCCGGCCTCGCGAGGAACGGCGGGGAGCCTCGGCGGGCCTCCGGTGGCGCTGGCCCGTGGTGGGGCTACAGCTCGCTTGCCTGGCGACGCTGGCCCGTGGCGGCGCTCGAGCTCGCCAAGCCGGCGGTGCAGGCCCGAGGCGGAGCTCGAGCTCGCCCAGCCGCCTCGCATGCCTAGGCGACCATCGCCTCCCTCTTCTCGGCTGCCTCGGCACGAACCGATCTCGGGAGCTGCCGCCTTCTCCGCGACGACGTCGGCGAGCTTCCTGTAGCGACTCCGTCCGCAGGTGGTGCCATCCCCTTGCTGCAGCACGTCGGTGAGGCCCGAGTGGCTGCGCCCCTCACGCGCCATGGCCGCCGCCCGCCGCCGACTGGACCAGCAACGGCGCTCGCTAGCTCCATCCGAGCTCGCCCGCCGCGCGCTGCAATAGAGGGAGAGGGGGGAGAGGGAGGCGCCGCCGGCTGAGGTCGGAATTGGGTTGCCGGGCACGAGGAGGAGGGAGAGAGAGAGAGAGACCGGCGGAGCTCCGAGGACGTCGCGCCATGGCCTCCGCCGGCGAGCAGGAAGGAGAGAGAGGAGGAAGGAGATGAGATAGGAGAGAGAAAGAGGGAGATAGAGAGAAGAGAGAGGGGTTGTAATGCTGACAAGTGGGCCCCACTACCACGCGGCGTCCACGTCAGCGAAACCGCCCACCAAAACAGCCGGATGGCCAAATGTGAACGGTTTTAATAGTTCAGTAGTCAAAGATACCCGGTTTTGGAGTTCGATGGCTAAAACCAAACCGAGGCAAGAGTTGGATGGCCAAAAATGGACTTTACTCTTCTAGTAATCCTACCACAATTACAATGATAGTGGGCTACAGCTGACATCGTAAATGGGCCCACAGTGGACCCTTGCACCCTTCCTTGACACGCCGTCGTCCGTCTTCGCGCCTGGCCTTCAGATCCATCCCTCGAGGCTTCTGTCTACTGGCTTTCGGCCCCAGACCTTCGGCGCCAGCCCTTCGGTACAGGCCCTTCGCCTATCTAGGCCCGCGATCTTCCTTCATCGGTCTGCTTCTTGGTCACGGCCTTCGGGGAGAAGTCTTTGGCACAACCCTTTAGTGCGAAGGCCTTCGGTCGAAATCATTGCTCCCGGTCTATTCTCGAGCCTGCTCATCCAAAGCAGGTCTTCGAGTGTCGCGCCTTCATCAGGGCCGAAGGTGGCTCCCCACAATATTTGCCGACCAAGGGCAGTGGCCAAAGGTGGTGGCCAGGGGTCGGCCGAACTAGCCCTAGACCCCCTTGTCTCTAGCTTCCACATGGCAGTCTCTGGTGCTTCCCTGAAGGCGGTTTCGGGTGTGCCAAGCTTCATCTCACAGCAAAACACCTTGTACTCCCACTATAAATACTAGAGGAGGGGGCTCAAATGGAGACACATTCCACATCAACTCACCTCTTCAGTTTTCACTTCTTCCTTTGAGCTTTTGGCTCATGGTTGAGGTGTATGCGGCCTAGGTAGGGGTAGAAGTATTTAGGAGGGGTGCCGGTATGTCAGTGCTCTTCTCCAATATGTACCTCTAAGAGAGTGAGGGGAAGTAGGGGAGGTGCCGGGGTTGTCGGTCCCCAGTGTTCTTCTCCAGCTTGTACCTTAATCGAAGCTTATCAATCATAGTATGTGTTCGTGATCTTCTTTGTCCTTTAGATTCTTAGTTAAGTTAGTGCTACTTCACTAGTTGTTTATGGGATCAATAGTTCACTACTTTAGTTGATGCCTCTAGAGTAGGACTCCTGATAAAGAGGGATAATCCTGTATGACTCTGGAGTTAGTAGAGGACAGTGTAGACATGGTGTCTAGATTAGATTCTACCTATTGATTGTTGTGACATCCCACGATTTGTAAAAGTAGCCTGCAGGTGGTGACCGCCCTGTTTTGTGGCATTGTAATTCTCCATGTTCGGGTGTACGTCAGTAGTCTTATTATCGGAACTTCTTGTCAATCCAGGTGAAGCTGATAGCCCGAAGTAAACAACTAGTTAGTTCTATCTTACCTTTGATTCTGAGCCTTAGAAATCCTCTCTACCCTTTACCTCTTCGAAAGTGTGGTGTCCTTGGATGAATTCGTGCCTTAGATAATGTCGGATTGCTATTCCGGCCAGTCCACCAGGGGTGTACCCGGCGGTACAGTTTCAGTATGGGGATCTCAGGACCAAGAGCTCGATGGTAACATGAAGACACGGGGACTTAGACAGGTTCGGGCCGCGATGTGCGTAATAGCCTACGTCCTGTGTTCGGGGTTGTATTAGAGTTTGTGGAATGCTGTGTCAAAAAGGAGTCTCTGTATGGGTTGGCCTATGCCTCCTTTATATAGATGACGAGCCGTAGGGGTACAAGGAATGATATGCTCGGGTTGTTTTACAAGGAGGGAGGTCGGTTAAGATCCCTAGATATCCGGGCTTCTAGCTGGAACCTCTCATCCTAATACACTGGGGATCCCATCTGCGCACAACCGAGTCCTGCACGCCGAGTAGTCGTAGCCGAGTCACCGAGTAGGGTAGTCTCCTAGGTTCGGGGACCCTACACAGCAGGGAGGTTTATAGATCTACCTCTATCAAGCCCCCGAGCGCCGGAGGGCCGAGTCGAATTTGCCGTACCGAACGAAGTCCTTCGGTGCTCATGATGATTGTCCATCGTGGTTTGTAGATCCAGAATGGGATGCGCCCCTAGGCGCACCTGTTGGGTGTAGCCCCCGAGCCTCGGAAGGCTTCGGAGAAGCATTTAGAGGGTCAAAGAACTGATCTTTAACTCCTGTCTGTCCGAATGCCTGAACATTCAGTCGATGTTCCTGTTACACCAATCCCTTGTGGTATCAGCCTTTAGCCACCTCAAGATAGCTGTAGTGGTCAAACCCGAATCGGTTACCCTGACCCTGAAGCCCTAGGTTAAGTCGCTAAGGCTTTCCGAGTAGTTCGAACATCGGGGCTCTGAGGTCCTGGCTGCGTCACGGAGACTTGGCGGGTAGTCGTGGCGTCCGAGCCCTGAGGCCCTGGTTGGGTCGCGGAGAAATGCCGGGTCATAGGTGGCGCCCAGCCCCCGAGCAGGGTCGCTGGCGGAGTCACGGAAACACGCCGAGTAGTCACGGCATCCGGGCCCTGAGGCCCTGGCTGGGTCGCAGAGACACGCCAGGTCGTAGGTGGTGCCCAGCCCCCGAGAAGGGTCGCTGTTGGAGTCACGGAAATGCGCCGAGTAGTCACGGCGTCCGGGCCCTGAGGCCCTGGCTGGGTCGCGGAGACACGCCGGGTCGTAGGCGGTGCCCAGCCCCCGAGTAGGGTCGCTGGCGGAGTCACGGAGACGAGCCGAGTAGTCACGGCGTCTGGGCCCTGAGGCCCTGGCTGGGTCACGGAGACACGCCGAGTCGTAGGCGGAGCGCAGCCCCCGAGCAGGGTTGCTGGCGGAGTCACGGAGACGCGTCGGGTAGTCACGGTGTCCGGGCCCTAAGGCCCTGGCTGGATCACGGAGACACGCCGGGTTGTTCCCAGGAATATTCAGAGCATATTCATATTAAGGTGAAAATCGAACTATTACTTCTCTGTGTGGATCTGTCGTGGCTGACAAAGGAGCGGGGTCGTCAGAGGCAATGGTAAAAAGAAAGTTACTGTTTATCCAGCTTCATCCGCCGTGAAATCGCCGGTCCGATCTGATCCGGCCGTTGATTTTGGATCTGCCCGTTGTGGGGCCTCCGATATTTAAACAGGGGAGGCCGCGCAGAGCAGCCAACTTGTTCCTGAGCACTCCAGATTTTTTCGCAGCCTTAGCTAACTCAGCGAGTTTCCAGAGCTCTCGGCTTTCATCTTCCTCGCGATTTCCTCCCCTCGCCTGAGCTTCGCCACCATCGCCATTGCCGCCTCACCCGCCGTGCCTGCGTTTTCGACCTTAGGGAGCTCCGGAGAGGCCCCACTGGTGTCATCGTCCTGGCAGAAGTGCTCGCTTCAAGAGTGCGACATCCAGGACATGGTGGAGTGTGGCATAATCCCGGAGAAGCAGGTCTCCGGGTGGCGGTGCTGCTACGGAGAGGAATTCCCGTCGGAGGACACGAACCAAATGGTCGGGTTCAAGTCCTTCTATGAGAAGGGCTTCGCGCTGCCCGCAGGGGCCTTTTTCCATGGGCTTCTTCATTTCTACGAGCTCGAGGTAACTCATCTCAAGCCCAACTTCATTGCTTAGATCGCCATCTTCGTACACCTCTGCGAGGGGTACTTGGGGATCGCCCCCCATTTCAATCTGTGGCGGGCTCTGTACCGCCTCAAGGGGCGCCCGTCCAACATTCGCCGGAATGTCGTGGGCGGGGCCGCCTTCTCGCTGTTCTAGGGGAGCGTCTACCCTGACTTCGAGCTCCGCAACACCAACAAGGGGTGGGCGCGGGGATTGTTCGTGGTGGCGAACCTGGCGCCCTACCTTCCGGCGCACACTGGCCGTGCGCCGGAGTAAAAGGCGTGCTGGGAGGAGCCACCGACCACCTGTGACACTTCAGGTGTCTAGCCAATAAATCAAAGTTTAATGTGTGAACTTTGTGTTTATTATTGTTTGATAGCTAAAATTTTGTAGTGCAAAGTAGGGGTATTTTGGTAATTATGAAAAATTGCAAGTCCCTTTGCGCAAAAAGTTTTGACTTAGGAAGTATTTACAACTTTGTGAAGGGCTTTCTTGCAAATGTGCTATTAATAATTACTTTGGCAACTATATTGCATTTTAGCCCAAAAATATTAAAATTTTGCTATCAAAAGTATTTTTCCTTAATGGAATAAAGTTCTTTTGCATTTTTGAAAATATCTTCAAATCCTTTGATCTGGTGAGAATTTGCATAACATGAAAGTTGTAGATCTTGAAAAATTGAACAATTTCCATGTTGGGCACTTTTTCATTTGAGCCATAGATCAGTAGAAAATTTTAGTTTATAGTTAAGCCCCTGAACTTTTTGTAATTTGCAAACCAGTCCATCCAGTCATCTTCAACCTCCATACTTGCCGGAGCCGCAGACTGCCACCGCCGCCGGTTTTCTCACCCACCGGCCGCCCGCGCCGTCGATTAGCGCGCCGCCAAAGCCTTCTCGGCTCCCCCTGGCCCCACTCCCCTACTCATGGGCACCTATTCCTCTTTCCCCAAGGTGCCGTGATGCCGCCTCTGTTTTGATTCCGGTGAGCCTGGCCGCCGTCGGAATTGACCTCCTGGACCGCTTCGCCGCCCCATGCGTCGAGCACAAGATCCGCCGCCTCTTGAACCGCCTCTGCCTGGCCTCCATGCCTCGCGCCACGCCGCCCCAAGAACTCCCCTCGCGCCACCTCGCCGGCCGCCCATGGAGAAGCTTGCGCCATCACCAAATTCACTTCTCTCTAGCCAAGTTCATCTCTAGGACTTCTCCTCTCGCTTATCCTCCTCATCCTGGGCTATAAATAGCACTGGCCGGTCCCTATCACTGGCAATCCACCGCCGCACTTCCTTCCCCATCTCCGGCGACCTCTGTCCACCACAGACCTCCTCCGACCATCCTAACCCACTAGTTAGCTTCACCGTGATCCTGTGAAGCTATTACCTCACTTCCCGCCATCGATTCCTTGCCGGAGCACCCTCGTCACCATTCTTCCTCGCTGCCGAGCTCTGTGCCGCCGCCGACGAGCTCCCTCCGGCCATTCCGTGCCCCCCTCCAACCCATCCATCAGGTGCGCCTTGAACCCCTGAAGCTCCCTGGCCACTCACCCCTCGCCGCTGGCGACTCCTCTCGCCGAAACACGGCCGGCCCTCCCCTGTTCTCTCTTTTCTCCGACCAAGGACCCATTTGTAAGGTTTTAAAACTTTCCAGGGTCCTTTCTGAAAGAATTCAAGTCTTTTTCTTGTGAACTTTAAAAATTCATAAGAAATTGTAGAAAACACAGAAAAATGCAAAACTAGTTTTGTTATTTTCCTTGTGATTAGATCTACATGATGATGCATAAGTTTGTTTGACACTTTGTGTAGTTGGTTTTAAAAATAGGGTTAGGAAATAGCTCTTTTTATTTATATATTGTGATTTTGAATTGCTCTTCTTGTGAGCTTTGAGACATGAGATTTATGAAGTGTATTTGGCTTCCATCAATTTTTTTTCTAAAACCCATTAGTGGACTTTAATGTGTGTTTTTAAAAATTTCCTTCTTTATGTGTTATTTGTATCTTTAAATAAATTTTTCTATGGATTATTTCAAAAACCTTTCCCTATGTTATTCTGGGTAGCTAAAGTGCTTGATATGGATCATATTGATTGTTTGATTGAGTGAGCTCACAACTTTTTAGTGAACGAAAGCTATACTCAAGTATAATACCTTAGTTTTTTTTTCAATTATTGCATTTCATATAGAGATCACTCCATTAGCAGACGGAACATACGAACTCATCCAGGAACCAGACGGGGATATTTCTGAAGCTCAGGCCAACGTTGCTAAACTAACTGAAGTTCCGAACTTAGATTCGGAAGAACCGATGCATAACCCTATCCTTTTAAATTATGCAATTCAGTTCTATTTATTTTTGCATTTAACTTATTGGAGTTGAATGAAAACCTTAGATGCATAATTCTAGGTACCTATTGATTGAACACTAGAACTGTGTTCGCTTAGATGCTATGCTAATAGGACCGGTAAAAGTCGAGTGATTACCTGTCACTCGCGGGAATTGTAGGAGTTCTTTGTCTACATTCTTGCAATCACTATAAGGATCATGGACGGATTTGGTTACAAGCTTCATATTGGAAATCCATCTGTGTTGATAAATTACTAAGGCCACAGTGTGTAGTAGCGGTGGTTAAGCGTTTGAAAGTACTAGCCACATGCTATAAATATGGTACGCGGTAAGCCTAGTAACTGATCAGGTCTGGCAAGTGGACATACCTCCCACTCTCTCTTAGAGATAGGAAAATATATATTATGTTGCAACACCGCAACTACAAAGATGTGGTGGTTCTCTGTAGTCGGGGAGAGTGGCACTAATCCATGAACCGGAATGAGAAGCCAACGGTTGCTTGGGAGTGACTCAACAGTGCTCCAAGCGTGTGAGCTAGGTTTATCCTTGCAAGGCTGGAATTCGATTCAGAATTGTCTGCTTCTCACGAAGATTGAGACTGCTTAATCCCTTTGCTACATAGAGTAAGAAGTTGAACAATGATGATCTCAAATATGGTTGAATGAAGTTAATTCCTCTACCATGTTTGTATAGACAGGTGCATACCTAGAATGGTTAATACAACTAGAATTTGAAAGCTAAAATTTGAAATCAAGGACATACTCTTTGTGGCTTTTCAGCAAAAGAAAACCCAGAACCTTTCTCAGCCTAGCATGTCTAGATAAGGGTTACTTTAAACCCTTACTTGAATCAGTCTTGCTGAGTATTAGTATACTCAGTCTTGTTAGTGACTCAATTTTCAGGAATGACTTTGGAGGATTCAAACACTAGTTTAACTTGGCCTAGTGTTATACCTTCTGGCTGGTCTATGGAATGGGAACCATTTCCAACCAGCAATAACTTGGATGAATGATGTCATGCTTGGGCTTATCATGGCATCTAACTTTCGACGTTTGTGCATAGTTGTGTTTCTTTTCCACTGTAGATCTTTTAAAGTAAGCTTAGCTTACTTTTATCTCTTTTCTTTCAAATAAGTTGTAAAAGCTAGAACTTTAATGTACTAGCTTTAAAACTCTAATGTAACTCACACCTCTTATCTATGTGATGTAAAACATTGTGAAATATTGTATCTCTGACTCGCCTTCGTGCGGGATGTATACTTGTGTTACGATCGGATATTCAATGGTTTTATCGGGATTTTACCCGACAGGCCAATGATTATACCGATTAAGGTGCGCTTAGATGTTTAGTGCACTTGATCTGGTGTAATTCAGAATGGTTCTGCCACAGCTAGTATCAGAGCAGGAAAGTATACACCAAATGGTACAACAAACATTAGAAAGATTTTGAATAAAAGATGTGCTCAATAAAAAGTTTACAAAGCTGTGTTGGACTTAATAAGGGTTGTACTTAGATCGTAAAGCCCTAGGGTAATGATCTTATGGGTATTATAGGTGGCTATCAGCTATATATATGTTATGTGTTTTTGTAGGTATATTAACCATAGTTCGATAGGTTAAGAACAGTTAGGATCCGTCGACTAGAGAGAGATGTACCTGTGTCACCGAAATTAACCACGTAAGACCAAAGATATTTGGTAGTTATTTTTGGTTGTGAGGACGATAGAACGTGCATGCATTATTTTAAACCTGAGTATTTGCTTTTGTTCAAGTTAGTAATGCTTGAACATCTTTTAAGGATTTCTAGAGTGTTTATCTTGATTGATTGAAAATTGGTGAGTGTCTAAAACCTAGATTTAGTTGACCTTAGGAGAGGTAAACCACTTGTTCTTAGATTGAGTTTTGTATCCTTGATCTTTTATTCAAGGAATGTCCAAGTGATCAACTATCCTTGTTTATAGTTTGATCAATTTCGATTCTTTTGAAACTTTACGTTTCAATGAATCATACCTTTTCGCTTTTGTGTCCCTTTTTGCGACATCTTACCATTTGAATTTTGTTTCAAATGGCTGATATTCCGGGCACTCCTCTGGTTGGTACGGGCCACAGCCACACCAACGGACTCCATTGGGAGGGTTTTCCTCATCTTTTGTGGGAATATCTCCAGCTCTTTTGTTACACGGAGCCACCACAGTATGATTGCTTGACTTATACAGCGGAAGGAGTTATCCATTGTACTGTGATGATGACCATACCACAACACCCTTTCCAAGCTCACTGGAAGCCCATAGAGATTGAGGTTTATGGGTACCACTTCGCCGACACTATCGAAGCCACCGCTTTAGAGTCTATTAATACTTTCTGCAAGCAGCATCCTAATGAAGTGGCAGAGTACCCTATTGGCCTTTTCCCCGCCATAGACTACCACGATGTTGAGTGGTCTTTTAGGGTGGAGCACTGTGCACACCTACTTGGAGACTCAGCGGGAGATACGATGCGTATGATGGTTAGATTCATGAACGCTCAGCTGTGCCATCAGGAGTTACAGTGCCGCGGAATTATCCACTTGGCTAGTGAGGCACAGGTTACTCATAGCAAGCTGGATATGCAAATCACTCAGGCAGAAAGAGCTTCAGGCAGCTGTTACTGCCCGGGATGAGGTGATAGCTCAACGTGAGCACACGATAGGCCACCGAGAGGACCAAATCGTTGAGAGTGAAACTATTATCAGTCAGCGCAACACAGTGATAGAGTTCCTTCAGGAACAGGCTCAGGACCTGACTTCGGAGCTTGAGGATGCTTATGCTTATATCAGTACCTTCAAGAACACCTGATACCACCTGATGTTCCAAATCAGCCTATAGGAAATGAAGAAGAAGATCTACAAGAGGTTGAAGGAGTTTCTGATCTCGACTCTGAGCATGAAAGTCCAGAACCCGAAGCTCAGAGCAATGACCTTTCTTTTGGCAGCGAGTCTTCAGTCGGCAACCTCGACGATTTCTAGATCGTCGCAGGTTTTAGGCTTGACTTTTCTTAAAAGTAGAACTATGTAAATAGAGGGTGGTGTGAGATAGTCTGGAGGGAAACACCACTGGCTATAGTATAGTTGTATGGAGCGGGTTGTGATGATTGTAGCATGTACACTGTCTTAATAGTAACGTTAAGCTTGGAATAAATGGCTATGTTTTTATGAAAACATTGTCATTTCTTACCGTTGTGAGCTGAACTGGTTGAATAGAATGTGAGATGTGCATGCTGTTACAATCAATATCATTCTATTTACGACTGTTTCTGTTTTGCACTATACCATTTGCTAATGGAAGTAAAGATAAACTGTGATCTAATGGATATCTTCCATGATACAGATGGTGGGTTCAACGCGTGGTACCACGGAAGGGTTTACCCACGGCGAAACTAGTGGTCTTAGAAACCGCCACCACCACCTCCTAATCTGGCGGAAGTTATGGCTTTGCAAACCGAACTGCTATGTCAACTGGTGCAGGGCCAGCAAAACCAGCCACGTTCTCAACAACGAGGACATGATGATCATATTCCTCTGGCATCCGGGTATCAGGATTTCTTTGGTAACCAACCCCCGCTGTTCCATGAGACCGATGAGCCCCTGGATGTAGATGCATGGCTTCGGACCATAGAATCAAAGTTCATTTTATTGCTGGTACCATGCTCCGAAGCAAATAAGACCCTCTTCGCCTCTCAGCAGCTACATGGCACCGCCCGCATCTGGTGGGATAATTATCGTGCCATGCTGCCTGCCGATCATGTCGTCACTTGGGAAGAATTCCGGACCGCCTTCAGGGCGCATCACATTCCTGAGGGACTCCTAGAGTGGAAGTTAAATGAGTTCTTGGTGCTTACTCAAGGAAATCGTACTGTGCTTCAATATGCACAGGTTTTCAATCACCTATGCCAATACGCCGGTCATCATGCAGATAGTGATGCCAGGAAGCAGGATCATTTCCTTCGTGGTCTTAATACCAAGCTCAAGTAGTGTCTTAACCTTGTTCGCCCCAACAGTTTTAATGAGCTGGTGAATATGGCCATTACTCAGGACGATTGCATTACAGTGCATCGTGTTGAGAAGAAGAGGAAGGCACCGACTGGACCCTCTGGTGCACAGCCACCGAGGTATCGTTTGATGCAAAATACAGTTCCCAGGGCTCCACAGAGAAATCCTCCATCAAGCAGATGGGTTTTCAGGCCACCCCAACAGGAAGGAGCAGCTAGACCTCCTATGCTTCAACAACAACAGTCTGGGCCAAGGCCAAGTTTTCAACAGCCTAATCGTGTGAATGGTAACAACCGGTGCTTTACTTGTGGAAGTCCTACGCACTTTGCCAGGAATTGCCCCCAAAATCAGAAGCCTGCCCAAGGTCAGAATTCTAATTAAAACAATCAAGGCAAGGGTAAAAAGCAAGTGGTGCAAGTCAAACAAGGGAAAATCAACTTTACTACTCTTGCTGAACTCCCGGAGGGCGCACCAATCATGACAGGTATATTCTCTATTAATTATAAGCCTGCAATCATACTATTTGATTCTGGTGCAACCCATAGCTTTATTAGTACTAAATGTGGGGCAATACTAGGATTGGATCCTAATCATACCAAGGCATCATACATGATTACCACACCTGGTGGTAAAATATATTCCAATCGAATCTTTAGCTATGTGCCAATTCAGTTGGGTAGCAAGTTGATTAATTCCGACTTGATTTCTTTAAGCCTAGAAGGTATGGGTGTTATCCTGAGTATGGACTAGATGACCCGACATAAAGTCCTGTTAGATATCTCTTCCCGAGCTATTGAAATTGACTCACCAAACCAAGTAGCCACCACCCTTTATCATCCATCCCAAGAGTACGTCACTTCATGTACCTTTGCCATGGAAGGTATCAAACTTGATAACATTCCGGTAGTATGCGAGTATACGGATGTCTTTCCGGATGACTTGCACGGACTGCCTCCTGATAGAGATATTGAGTTTGTGATTGAGCTACAACTAGGCACACCTCCTATCTCTAAATGATCCTACCGAATGCCACCAAAGGAGTTAGCAGAATTGAAGATCCAGCTTCAAGACCTTCCAGATAAGGGTTTTATCTGACCAAGTGCTTCACCTTGGGGCCCAGCCGTATTCATGAAGAAAAAGGATAATAGTTTTGTAAGGATCACCGGGGTGTCCGACCCTAGAGGGGGAGGGGGTGAATAGGATCGCTAATTCGTTTTCTAATCTAGGGCTCAAACTACTTGCATAAGATAAACCTATCACGTCCTACACATGCTAGTTATGACTAAGGTTTATCTATGCTACTCTCTACTTACCCCAAAAGACTTGCAACCTATAGCCAATCCTAATCAAACTAACTAGGAAAGTAAAGGCATGCAAGATAGAGTAAATGCGGAAACGTAATATGGTAAGTAAAGAGGTAAGGGAGAGAATATGCAAACTCCCGTGAAGACACCAAGAAACACGATTTAACGTGCTTCGGTTAGGACAACAAGTCCCTCCCTACGTCCACGGCCACTTGTCCAACAAGAACAATTGTGATGCCGAGTCTCTTCGCTTGATCACCGTCTTGCGTTCGCCACCAAGGCTCCCGGCAAGCAAAGGCTAAGTGACCCCAAGTCACCAAGACAAGGCCACCGCCACCGTCTCTCTCGAAGTGTCACCAACGGCACCGTCTTCTCTATCGGAGCTTCTCACCAAGAGGGGTCTCTGTGGCAGAACCGTCCAAATTAATCCGGCTCAAGTGTGCTAACCATCACCCTAAAGGTAATCCCAGCTAACACGCACTTCAAACGGAGTAATCCGGCAGGGCTGTCGGGTAAAGTCCCGAAGAATCCACCTGAGCGTCGATTGAACCCAAAGCTTACATGCAACCCACACGAAGGTGAGTCCAGAGAGTACAACATTTCACAAATACATTACATTACAGAGTCTTAATTTAATTATTACAAACCAAGTTCGAAATCTCAAAAAGGTACTTGAAGTTCAAATTGAAAGTAGTTCAGAGTTCAACTGCAGCGAAAATGAAGCGAGTTCTAAACGACGATACAAGATGTCATGACGAAGCCCATACATGACATCACTCGGCATTGTCATCGTTGGCCGGAGTCGTATCCCACTCCACCGACCAACCAGGAGGTAAAGTACACGGCCAAGTCAAGCTAGCTATCTGATCTTCAAACGTATCACCTGAAAACAAAGTTGAGCCACAAGCAAGGCTGAGTATACTAATACTCAGCAAGGCTTACCCGACTAGGATATACTTAGCCCTCTAACTAGACATGCAAGGCTTTTGGCTTGAGGGGTTCGTTTTTGCCGAAAAAGCATCAAAGAGTAAGTCCTTATTTTCAGATTTTAGCTTTCAAGTTCTAGTTCGATTAACCATTCTACATTAGCATCTATCTAAAAGCATACATGGTGAAAAACAATTATTTTTCATCATTCGACCATATTCCTCATCATCATTGTTCCACTTCTTACTCTATGTGGCAAAAGGGTTAAGCAGTCTCAATATCTGTGAGAAACGGACGATTCGAATCAAATTTGTCAACCTGGCCAAGCAGACCTAAACACACACATGGGGAATGAAATCACCCACACGACTTTTCCGCTTTTTCCCCGGGCATGGAACAGGCCCACCGCCCTAGGGTGCCCTGCACCCGTGCGTGACCAAAGACCAAACAGTGGGGAGTATGTTCCATGGCCGGTTCCATTAGGTACTTAAGCTTACCGATTACCATATTCTCGGCATGTGGTTAGTACGTTCAAATGCTTAACCACCACTACCACACACCACGGCCTTATCCATTTTCACTAAACCGACGGGGTATCACAAGTACAACAACCCCGCCCGTAAACCTGATATTGCAGTGTGTAGTAAGCATTCAACTCCTATGAGCTCGCGAGTGAAAGGAAATCACTCGACTTCTACCGAACCATTAGCATAGACAACTAGCGACCTATACATGCTAGTATTCAAACATAGGTACTTAAGATTATGCAACTAGGGTTCCAAATAATTCCTACAAACTTAAATGCACAAGTAGATAGGAATATAAGCAGTTTCATAATTTAAAATAGGTAGGACATGCTCCGGGGCTTGCCTTCCTGAGCGGAGCTAGCCTTGGGCTCTTCTGAACTTTGGTTCAGGTCTTCAGTAATTTCAGTTAGATTAACTTGAGCTTCACGTTGCTCACTCTCGGACTCTGACACCAGCTCGTACATACCGTCAGCGAGAGTAGTCAAATCTACATGAATGCATATGCGTGAGTTACTTTAGTGGTAACGATTTATTCATTTCTTCACTATAGAGTTGTAATCCAACAAAACCCAACTTTGGAAACAACCATTTTCAAAATCATCTCACAGGGCAATCATTTATCGGGTATTATCTAACATGATTTAGTTCACAGGGAACCGGGGTGATTTTCCCAAAACACTACTCAACCAAGCAACTCAAAAATACTTTATTTACACTAGTTATCCATGTATAAATCAAAATTTATAGTTTTCTACACTCCCTGGTCATGAAATGTTTACACAGCAGGCAATTCATGATAAGCAATCTACCATAAAAATTTCAGTCCATTTCCTGCAGCCGAAACACCATGAAAAATCTTTTACCTAGCCTTTGCTGAGAAAAAGATGAATTTGTACAGGGCAAAATATGCAAGTTCTGGTAATGAGACTTTTACTAAATGTTGTTTACCTAAAGATGAGCGTTCTGTAAAATTTTCACATTTAATTAAGCATGACACATGTAGTTCTACTAAGTTTCAGAGGTTCATATTCTTCCAACAACATGAAGTACACAAATGCCAGCTCTGGTAAAAATATAAGATTTTCAAGGTACAGAAACTATTTTTCATGATTTAATGTATTTCTCCTTACCAAAAATCATTTGGTCCAGTTGGGTTTAATTAAAAATTCTCAAACTTTTTCTGTAGAATCTGGGAACGAAACTAAAGTTACTGTAACAGATTGAACCCATGAATCACATCATAACAACTTGGATAAATAAAACTATTTATCCTAGGCATACATCAAGTCCTAAATAAAACCTATATCTAGGTGTGTCAAATGGACCTAAAATTTTTACAGAGTACTACACTTATAGGCTATAACAATCTGTCCAAAAATCACCTACAGATCATGGCTAGAACTTGAGATCTGAATAAAGGACTAATAAATTTGTATTTAATCAAGAACAAAAACCAGTGAGAAAATGAAAAAGTGCATGTGATGAAAGTTGTAGATCTAGTAACAAGGAACTCAGATCAATTGAGTTTGCATTTTTCCGATTTGTCTACAAATTTATATCGATTTTACAAGTTTGCTGTTTTTGAAAACAAAAGAAAAAGAAAATGACATCTTGCATCTAGGCCCCTGGAATGATTTGGGGGCTTGCAGATATGCCCCTGGCCGGAGCCAGGAACAGAGGAGGAGGCGGCGGTCCGTTTCCCGGCGAGGGGAAGTGGGGGAGGAGCTAGAGGAGATCGAGAGCTACTCGGAGGTGGTCTTGGACGGCGTCGGGGGTGACTGGACGGAGCTTGCCGCGGTAGCAGTAGGGGCGGCGGCAGGAGTCAACGGCGGCGGTGGCGCTCCAGTGTGGGAGGGAGGGTGAGGACCTGCCGCAGAGCTTCACCGCGGTGAGGAGGACCCGTTCCGGGGTTCAGTTGGGACCGAGGAAGGGCGGAGAGCAGGGCTCCATGGTGAGCTCGAGCGGCGGGCAGCAATGGCAGGGCGGCGACGCCGTTCTAGCACAGGGACGGCTTGGCTCGGCTTTGTGAGGGAAGGAGAGTGGAGAGGGAGATTGGAAATGCCTCTTAGCGAAGCAAATGGGGAGGGGGAGAGCTCGGCAGGAGGGGGAGTAGTAGTGGAGCAACTCAGCGTGTGCGGCATCGTGCTCTCCGAGCGGCAGTAATGGCCGGCTCAGGGGCACAGCGAGGAAGGTTGGGGCACCGCAGCGGCGACAGGATGGGGTGAGCTGCGCACTCATCATGGAAGGCCATGAGTGGAGTGCAGCGAGCGAGTGGCCGTCGTGCCACTCTGCTCCACGCTTGGGTCAACGGCGGGCGGCGCTGCGTGGTTGTCGCCGGGCGGCCGTCAGGATTAGGCGCGTGCGCGGCGGTGCAGAGGCACTCATGGCCGGGCTGGGCTCTCAGCGTGGTGGCAGGAGGTGGTGGTGCCGCGATGGTGCAGCAGCGGCAGCGGCAGCATAGCTGCTCTGCTCTGCAGGCCGTGGCCAGGCACAGGGGAAAGGGAGGGAGAGAGAAAGGGAGAGGTAGAGAGAGAAGAGAGGTCAACGTTTTTGACTCACGATTTTCTCAAAATTTTCCACGGAAACTCGAAAAAGTTTGAACACGAAAGTTGTTCCAAATTCAAAATCCTACAACTTTCCTTTCAAGCCAAAATTCATTTGAGCAATGATTTGAAAGTTATTTTAAATTTTCAAAAACTAGGATTCAAATTATTTGTCATTTCATGTGGAGTCATTATTATTTTGATCATGGTGTCAACTAGGCTTTTGTAGACCCTGTTAAAAGGGATGTGTAGATGCATTTTACTAGCAAATTTTGAGTTGTTTATAAAAAGTTACCAAGGCACATTATACTTGCACACATACACATATACACATACATACATACACACGCATTTGTAAACATACAAGAAATGTATTATTTAGTTTAATCTTGATGATTATGCATGATGACATGGTTAAAGACCTTGTTAATTATTTTTAAACACCTGAGGTGTTACATTCTCGTTCCCCGCACAAAGTGTCGTTGCCTCTCCACACCAAGTCGGAGGGTCACACGACGAGTACACAAGATGCTTGCCGCAGCAAGACTTTCACTCAAGCTAGTTCTCTCAAGAACTAAGCCTAATCAAGCACTAAGCACTCTCACAAGTGTGCTTAAGCCTATATGATGTACAATGAAGCTCTATGGTGGTTGGAGAGGATCTTTAACTCTTTTATGCTTCCATAGTCTCCAGCACTCACAAATGAGGCGTGGGGTGGCATATATATAGCCCAACCCCTCAAACTAGCCATTGGGAAAAGGCTGACGAAATTCCTTAACGCCGGTTGATCCGACGCTCAGTTTTTGTCATCACCGATGAATGCTTTTTCCCAGTATCTAGCCGTTACTGCTCCAATGGCTACTTGATCAATTGCACCGACGCTCTTGAAAAGCACCATCGGTTTAACCGGTGTATGTAATCTCAGAAACCCCAAAAAATGGAGTCTCTGGACAACTGCACTGATGCTTGTCTTCAGGCATCGTCGGTTCAACTGACGCCAAACCCTAGCCTCAGCTTCTGGGTCCATTGCACCGACGCCATCATTTTTCCCATCATCGGTTCATCCGGTGCACTCTGCTGACTGAGTTTTCTCTGAGTCATTGCACCGGTGAGTGTAATTTGCCTCACGTCGGTTTAACCAGTGAGTGCAAATTACCTCTGTCTTGGTCCTTTCGACCTGATTTCTTCGGGGTTTTGTCTCTTTTCATCCCTTAGACCTATAAGCCTGATTATGATCATCTTAACACATATATTAGTCCAAGTGTTGTGTGTGTCATCAATCGCCAAAACATTATATTGAAATATGGCATGAGAGGCCATTTTCGCTAGAATCTCCCCCTTTTTGGTGATTGATGACAACACAACCAAAGCAAGCAAGATGAATTGCAAGAATATGAAATTGATACCAAATTGAAAAGTTAGAAACTACTTAGCTTGCTCGGATGACATTTCAATGTCCAATGCTTATTTAGAGAATATTTTGAGTTGATCTTAAGCATTGGCATTATGGTATAATACTATGGTTCAAAGGATCATTGATATTTCACTTCTCCTCCAAATGTGAACCATAGATACATACCTCCCCGTATCACTATGCCTTTCATTTGCCATTGCACTTCCTCTTGGTCTTCTCCCCCTTATTGATGGCCTTCTAGGATCTCTCCCCCTTTGTCCCACCCAAATGTTATCCTAGAATTTTTCTTCTTAGATGCTTGAAGATGTGGGGTCTTTCCATTGTATGCTTGCTTTGAGACATCTCTCCCCCTTTGTCATCAAACACCCAAAAAGCGACCTAGACGGTCTACAACGGCCACTCACAAGGAAAGAGCATTAGTAGCTTGGTGAGAGGTGTTTTACCTAGCCATGCCTCCCTATATCATTTATCTCTTCAATCTTTTGGAGTTATGGCTTGGTCTCCTTCCCTTGTCCAATCTTTCTTGATCAATTGATACCAATTGTAAGGTTAATTGCAATGTGCATCATCTTGATATCGAAGGATTGAGTGTATTACATATGGACTAAGGGAGTGTGACTACAACAAATATCACTTTGAAAGCATGTTAGTCACAAAAACACAAGCTATAGAGTTAGCTCCCCCTAAATGTGTGCAATAGTGTTTGAATCACTTAACCAAATGTATGCACTTGTATTTCACATAATGGGGATCAAACTCTACAACTTGAAAAACATGGCACCAATTTAAACAACATACCTTTGTTGAATTTGAGATACCACTTGTAAGATTTTATTTGTGGAAGGTGGTACCTTTTTGAAGTGCATGTGCCATGCAAGAGTGGTGCATTTCACACCAAGATTAAGCTCATGTAGAATGCTTCAAGAATAAACATTAGTACAAGCAAACTACCATATGAAAATTCTAGGAAGGCATATCAAATGAAAGATACCAATAGTAAAGATAAGATCATGCATTCCTAGAGAGACATTGAGCTACAATGATGCATGAAGGATATCAAATGAAATTGAGATCATCCTTTTACCTTGCTCATTACCTCATATGTAGGGGAGGGGAATTTGGGTCACTAATCTTTAATCCACAACTTGTCTTTAATTTAACTTTGCATGATGCATCCCTACTCATGCATCCCAAACCTTGCCAAGCCTCCAAATTCCCCGTCCCTGCTCTCATCTTCTAAGTCTTTGGAACCCAAACCCTTTGGGAGCCATCCATGGTATTGATTATTTCCTTAAGCCGGTTCCATCCTTGATGTCTCCACCCCATGGCATGAGCAACCACCTTGCCATTTTCCTTCTTCTTGAGAATGTAGCGGTCGCTCTTTTGCTTGAATTTGTAGGTGGGCTTGGTGTACACCAAGGAAGCCTTCAAGTATGGAGATTTGTTTTTCTTGATCTCCTTAGCCTTCTTGTGGCCCTTCTTGCTCTTGTTCAAGTTCTTGGGCTTGCCGTTTTCTTTGCCCTTTGCTTGGCCCTCTTTTTCCTTGCATTGGTAGGACTTGTGGCCTTCTTTGTGACACTTGAAGCAAGTCACGGTTTCTCCCTTCTCAAGCTTCTTCACGCCCGCGGAGGTGTTATCTTGAGAAGGTTGAACTTGCTCTTGAGTGTACTTTCCTTTGAGCTGCCTCAAGTCCGCCATTAGCCTTTCTACCTCTTGTTTGAGCTCATCATTCTCCTTGGCAAAGAGATCAACACATGTTTCTATAATCACATCCTCATTGCAAGGGGTTAGATCACAAGAGGTAGACGCATCTACCTTGGAAATAGGAGTATTGCAAGGAAATGATTTTTCCGATGATGATTCATTTTTAGCTTCAAAGCTCTCATATTTTATTTTAAGTTCTTTATGCTCATTGTCTAACAAATTAAATTTGTTTAGCAAGTTCTCATATCTTGAGACAAATGAAGCATGAAGTTTTTCTTTAGCCTTGAGAGCTTTGATTTCTTCATTTTGTTTAGTGAGATATTCTTGTTGATTATGAAGAAGTGTCATCATCTCACTAATTTCATCAGTTTCAACATCGGATTCATCATTGGAGGAGGAGTCATCACTTACATCATTATTACCTAGTGCCATAAGACACATGGGTGGTGGTGATGTCCTCCGAGGGCGATGGTGGTGGAGCTCTTAGAATTTTTCTTCTGACTTGAGCTTTCACCACTTTTCTTGGGCTTGTAGATGGCGGAGAGAGCTTGAGATCTTGATTTGTTCTTTTTCTTTGCCATCTTCTCCATTCCAACTGCACTCCCTCTAATGAGAGTTTTGTACCCAAGCTCATAGAGCTCATGTACATGCTCGGTAATCTTGCGGTGATTGTATAGCACGGCCCTTGGATATTCTTCATCGCTTGAACTTGATTCATCATCACTCTCATCCTCTTCTTCTTCTTCACTTGAGCTTGATGAGTCTTGTCGCCTTGGTTGATATTTGCATGAATGCTTGGTGGCAAGACTTTTGCTTCTTGAAGAAGAGGTGCACTCTTGCTCCTTCTTTGTCATTCCCATACTATACTCATGGGCAATGATTTGATTGATGACTTGGTTGGGTGTAAGCTTTACCAAGTCTTCTTTTTGCAAGAGTGAATTGATGATGTCGTAGTCAGGCTTGCGAAGGCTTCGGAGGATCTTCCGATTAATCTCCCAATCCTCAACTTGATTGAGACCTAAGGCATTAATTTCATTGACAAAAATATTTAATCGTGAGTACATGTCATGAGCATTTTCATTTGGAAGTTGTATAAAGCTATTAAGCTCCTCGCCGAGAATATGATATTTTTGATTGGCAACATCCTTTTTGCCCTCATGATTCTCGATGATTTGCATCCATAGCTTATGAGCATCTTCACAAGCATAAATACGATTAAACACACTATCACATAGAGAAGACAATAGAATTGATTTTGCAATGGCATCATATTGTCTCTCGGCCTTAGTCTCATTTTTCTTGCCTAAATCGGTGACACGCCAAACATCAAGCCCACGGGCTTGGAGATTTGCTTGCATAAGCACTTTCCATTGAGGAAAACCCGTGCCATCGAAAAATGGAACCCTATCGGTACTCATCCCTTCCCCGGACATGATACTCACTCGACGGTGAAGTCGACGGGTCTCCTACGAGCTTTCTCACAAACTTACCAATGGAATTGGCTAATCCTTGTAAGAGGTGTGAGACCAAGCTCTGATACCAATTGTAAGGATCACCGGGGTGTCCGACCCTAGAGGGGGAGGGGTGAATAGGGTCGCTAATTCGTTTTCTAATCTATGGCTCAAACTACTTGCATAAGATAAACCTATCACGTCCTACACATGCTAGTTATGACTAAGGTTTATCTATGCTACTCTCTACTTACCCCAAAAGACTTGCAACCTATAGCCAATCCTAATCAAACTAACTAAAAAAGTAAAGGCACGCAAGATAGAGTAAATGCGGAAATGTAATATGGTAAGTAAAGAGGTAAGGGAGAGAATATGCAAACTCCCGTGAAGACACCAAGACATATGATTTAACATGGTTTGGTTAGGACACCAAGTCCCTCCCTACGTCCACAGCCACTTGTCCAACAAGAACAAGTGTGATGCCGAGTCTCTTCGCTTGATCACCATCTTGCGTTCGCCACCAAGGCTCCCAGCAAGCAAAGGCTAAGTGACCCCAAGTCAATAAGACAAGGCCACTGCCACCGTCTCTCTCGAAGCGTCACCAACGGCACCGTTTTCACTATCGGACCTTCTCACCAAGAGGGGTCTCCTTCCCTGCACAAAGTGTCGTTGCCTCTCCACACCAAGTCGGAGGGTCACACGACGAGTACACAAGATGCTTGCTGCAGCAAGGCTAGTTCTCTCAAGAAATAAGCCTAATCAACTAGTTCTCTCAAGAAATAAGCCTAATCAAGCACTAAGCACTCTCACAAGTGTGCTTAAGCCTATATGATGTACAATGAAGCTCTAAGGTGGTTGGAGAGGATCTTTAACTCTTTTATGCTTCCATAGTCTCCAGCACTCACAAATGAGGCGTGGGGTGGCATATATATAGCCCAACCCCTCAAACTAGCCGTTGGGAAAAGGCTGACGAAATTCCTTAACGCCGGTTGATCCGACGCTCAGTTTTTGTCATCACCGGTTCAACCGGTGAATGCTTTTTCCCAGTATCTAGCCGTTACTGCTCCAATGGCTACTTGATCAATTGCACCGACACTCTTGAAAAGCACGGTCAGTTTAACTGGTGTATGTAAGGTCAGAAACCCCCAAAAACGGAGTCTCTGGACAACTGCAGCGACGCTTGTCTTCAGGCATCGTCGGTTCAACTGACGCCAAACCCTAGCCTCAGCTTCTGGGTCCGTTGCACCGACGCCATCATCGTCCGGTGCACTCTGCTGACTGAGTCTTCTCTGAGCCCATTGCACCGGTGAGTGTAATTTGCCTCACGTTGGTTTAACCGGTGAGTGCAAATTACCTCTGTCTTGGTTCTTTCAACCTGATTTCTTCGGGGTTTTGTATCTTTTCATCCCTTGGACCTATAAGCCTGATAATGATCATCTTAACACATATATTAGTCCAAGTGTTGTGTGTGTCATCAATCACCAAAATATTATATTGAAATATGGCATGAGAGGCCATTTTCGCTACAAGTTTAAGGCTATGTGTGGATTATAGGCCCCTCAATGCGGTGACAATTAAGAATAAGTATCCCCTTCCACGCATTGACATTCTGTTTGATCAGTTAGCCAGAGCTAAAGTTTTCTCCAAAATTCATCTCCGTTCCTGTAACACCTCAGGTGTTAGCACATTTAAATACAATCAATGTACCTTAGTTAAAGTTAAAAGAAAAAAAAAATTGAGAAATTAATTCAGAGAGAAAGGATCAAATAAAAGACAAATCATACAAAAGAAATTAAAGAAAAAGAAAAAGGAGTGAAAAGCTACTCAAAATTTAATTCAAAAATGTGCACAAAATTTTTGTTGGCTCATGAGAGGTGTTTCAATTGACATGTGCTCAATTGAACTTCAGCCAAAATCAAGTCAAAAACTGAATAAAACTAAAGCCCTTTTGTGCAAATATGCAAATGTACCAATAGTTCAAAATGTGAGTTTCAAATGAAAATTTGCATAACACAAAAGTTGTAGATCTTGAAAAGTTATGCAAAAGTGGTATTCAACACTTTTCCATTTGAGCCCTCCAAATAGGAGATAATTTCATTTTACCGAGAGGTCCCTGGAATTTTCAGAAATCGCAAAAGAGCCCCCATCTCCATCTCTCTCTCCCGGCTGGCTCTGTTTCGCCCGCCGCCCGCCGTACGCCGCCGGTGGACTTCGTCCACCGCGCGCCCGCGGCCAAATGGACCCAGGAAGTCCCCCAGCGCCACCTGGCCCGCCCCTTGGCACCTCCTCACGCGCACACGCGTCCCAGGCCGCTCCCCGAGCCGCCACGACACCCCCCGCCCTGCGCCGCGCCGTTGCAGCTCCGCCCGCTCGCCGTCGTGCGCCCCCGACCCAAATCGACCTCCCCTAGTTGCTACATCCCTCGCCCAGGAGCTCCTTGGCCTATAAAGACCCCCAGAGCTCCACCGTCGCGCCCCTTCTCCTCCTCCTTCTTCCTCCCGCCGCTCCGCCATGGCCGTCGAGATCCTTGGTGTACACCGGCCAGCTCCGAAGGAGACCGAGCACGACAGCTACCCCAGAAGCATCCACGAGCTCACGCGGTGCTTGTGCGCGCCTTGTTCCCCTACCCCGAGCCCTCCTTCACCTCCAGCGCCGGCGAACCGAACAACCGACCCGCCATCAACGCCGACGAGCTCAAAACCATGCACCAAACACTCGAACGTCGACCAGGGTAGGTGTTCCTCGATCCCTTCTCTCCCACGCGCCTCCCCGTGGCAGCCCCGGTAAGTCCTGCACCGCAAAACACCACCGGCTAGATGCCACGGCGGAGAAGGCCGGCGAAGGACCCGGTTGCAAATTGTTTTTTTCGTTTAAGGGTGTTTCTGCAAGTTTTTCAGTGTATACCAGTGAACTCCTAAATGCGAAAAAAATCACAGAAAAATCAGAAAAATGCAAACTCAACTGATCTGGATTCCTTGTTACAAGATCTACAAATTTTGTAACATTCACATTTGCAGAAACTCAACCGAATTTAATATAGGGAAAAGAATAAGAAAACCACCTTATGCATGTTCATGAAGTTCTGCCGATCAAATGACCTTGATTTTTGGATATGTTGTCACTAAGGGAATTTTAAGATCACAGTAAAAAGATGGCACCCAACCAAAGCAGTATCATATTGGAACAATCAAGATTCTCTAATCTATTGTTAGCATTTTCGATTTAATTCAGGAAAATATGCACATGAACTTGCTCTGAAAATTTTACTGCATGCTTGTGCCACTGAATCCCTGCTAATCTCTAAATTTCAGATTTATTAGAGTTCATGTACTATATACCATGATTTATGCTGGTTTAATCAACTTAATTCCTCATATATAGTTCTTATGCTCAGAACAATCTATATTTATTTCTGGAGTCTCTTTTTAGCTCTGTGTTCCTATCTAAAAATTTTGAGCTGCAGCTACTGAGTTTTGCTTGTTGAATAATCATGCTTAGCATCTTAGGGCTAGATTTACTATTTTTGTTCTGAGTAATCTACAATGTTTCTGATCATTATTTTTGGGCACGATCTTGTCTAGAGTATGCTCTACCTGTAATAAAAAGATCATAAGCAATACTGGTTAAATGCACCTTGAGAAATTCATGCAAACTCATGCTAAGTTCACTGAATAACTAATTTATCATAATGAGTTAAATCTTGAAAAATTTTCTGAAGTATGATTAACTCATGGCTAGTCTCTGGTAAAAATTTGAGAGCCATATCCCTAGTAAAACTCTCTGTAGAATTAATCTTAGTTAAAAGCTTACTGTTTTTGTTCTTTTTATTACCTCAGTTACATAAATGAATAAAATCTGGAAAAATTTCAGTACTGATTAGATGCTATGAAGTTGCTCTCGTAAAATTTGTAGCACCAGAACCCATATTAAACGTTCTGTACAAAAAGATGAAGTAACTAGAGTGATCTACTTGCATGAATAGTTATAGTTTTTGCTTTATGGTTAGATGCTGAAATCTATACCATAAGTACTTAATTTGAATCTGGGTTACTTTGGTGTTTCCTCACTAGCTCATTAGTGAATTCGGGTTGTTACGAAATAATGAAAGCATGCTATGTATTGAAATTAAGAATGGAAACCAAAACCCCACTCATTCATGGAGAAACGTAGTTATGTTTACTACTCTATAAATGACTGCCCATGAAATAAACTGTTGAGATCATCACTAAAGTAACTTTTGTTGGACTACAACTTTATCGTGAAGGAAAGAAATTGTTATCCATGAATAACTCATAATCTCGCATTGCATATAGAAACGGTTAATCTCGCGGACGGTGACTACGAATTGGTGCCCGCGAACTCTCGTGCGGAGCAGGAGGTTAATCTGAACCGTACTAACTTGTCTCAAGACCTGGGCCAAGCCCCAGAGGCTTTTCTGCCTGACAGTGCCCAAGAAGGCAAGCCCCGGAGCATAATCCCACTATTTTTCCGAATTATCATTCTGCTATCTATTTATTAATGTATGGTAATAGTTGGTTTTCTGCATTTAAGTTCTCTAGGCGTTGATCGAAAACCCTAGATGCATGATCCATAGGAACCTATGTTTGATACCGGATCTTTTTATCGACTAGTTGCCATGCTAAATAGGTACGGTAAAAGTCGAGTGGTTTCCTGCCTCTCGCGAGCAAATAGGAATTGTACTGACTTTAATTCCTGTTGAAATGAAAGGACAACGGGCGGGGTTGTGTAGTTGTGATACCCCGCTGGTTTAGTCAAAAATGGCTAAGGTCGCAGTGTGTGGCTTATTTCGTTAAGCGTTTGAAAGTACTAGCCACATACCGAGAAATATGGTAATCGGTAAGCTTAAGTACCTGATTGGACCGGCGAGTGGAACGATCTCGCACCCTCCTGGTAGAAGTAGGGTTTATTTTTATGTCGCGACGTACGGGTGCAGAGTGGTCGGACTCTGTAGTCGGGGAGGGTGTTCCGGATCCACGGACTGGAAAGAAAGGGGAAAAGTAGCGTGGGCGGAGCGAAGTCGATCCCCATGCGTGTGGTCTAGGTTCCCCTGGCCAGGTTGAAACTCGATTCGGAATCGTCCGCCTCTCACGGCATGAGATTGCTTAATGTTTTCGGTCACATAGAGTAATAAGTGGAACATGATGATGATAATACTGCTGGTTGATTAAATGTTTGCTCTACCATATTTGTGTAGAGTTAGTTGCAAATTTAGAATGGTTAATCCCACTAGAATCCGGCTAAGTAAAACCCAAAAGTAAGGATCAACACTTAGCGGCATTTTTGGCAAGCAAACCCCACCAACCAAAAAGCCTTGCATGTCTAGTTATCGGACTATGTTATATCCGGAGACGAGTCAGTCTTGCTGAGTATTAGTATACTCAGCCTTGCTTGTGGCACTGTTTTTCAGGTACTAACTTTGAAGATCTGTTTGCAAGTCTTACTTGGCCTTGTACTCTGCCCCCGGGTTGGTCTGTTGAGTGGGATGGCCCTTCAGCTGGTGCTAATCACCCTCCCGCTGAGTGACGCATTTGTACGGGCTTTATCGATGAGTCACGTTATCTCGCTAGTTATCTTTACTGCTTTCACTGAACATGAGACTTAAATAATTGAGTAGTTGGAACTCCGTAGTACTTACTTCCCTGAACATGGTTTGTAATAAATTTCTTTCCGCTGCAGTCACTCTGAGATGTATGAAATGGTTTGTGTTGTAATCTCTGGGCTCACCTTCGTGTGAGTGTTGTCTGCTGATCCTGGAATAGCGTGGCTTTTATCGAGGCTTCACTCGAGGAACTACCGGTGAGTGCCAAATTGGGTCAGAGTTGCTTAGCAACAAAGATCAGTGCACCCGGGCCCAGTAGTTTTGGGTGGTTCCGCCACAGTTCCGGTTACCATCAGATCAAAATTAAGTCTTGTGACATTCCGAAGACGGCCTTTTCTACTACATATGGACTTTATGAGTATCTAGTTATGTCTTTTGGCCTTACTAATGCATCTGCTTATTTCATGTATCTCATGAATTCGGTGTTTATGCCAGAACTAGACAAGTTTGTTGTTGTTTTTATTGTCGACATTTTGATCTACTCCAAAACAAAGAGGAGCATGCCAACCATTTGCGAATTGTTCTTCAAAGATTATGGGATCATCGTTTACATGCTAAATTCTCGAAATATGAATTCTGGTTGGATAGTGTGAAATGTTTGGGATATACTATCTCCAGTGAAGGCATATCCGTTGATCCAAGTAAGGTTCAAGAAGTAATGGATTGGAAGCCTCCTACTTCAGTTCATTAGATCAGAAGTTTTCTGGGCTTAGTCGGATATTATCGCCGTTTCATCCGGGATTTCTCCAGAATAGTTAAACCTATGATGGAGTCATTAAAGAAAGGAGCTAAGTTTGTTTGGGATGATTAGTGTGAAGAAGCATTCCATACTGTTCGAGCACACTTAACCACTGCACCACTGTTAGCTCAACCGGATAATACTAAGCCATTTGATGTTTATTGTGATACTTCAAGCACCAGACTTGGATGCGTACTTATGCAAGACAACCTGGTAATTGCTTATGCATCACGAGCACTTCGGACTCATGATAATAACTATCCTACTCATGACCTTGAGTTAGCAGTAGTTATCCATGCTCTCAAGATCTGGAGGCATCATCTAATGGGAACGCATTGCAATATTTACACTGATCATAAGAGTCTCAAGTACATCTTCACACAAGCTGATCTAAACATGAGGCAAAGACGATGGTTAGAGCTCATCAAAGACTATGATATTGAAGTACATTACCACCCTGGTAAAGCAAATGTGGTTGCGGATGCACTTAGCCGTAAGTCACATTGCCATTGTGCAGAGGCAGAATTATTCAACGAGACTCTATGCAATGAAATGAGGAAATTGAACTTAGAAATGATTCTACAAGGGAGTTTGAACCATATAGCAACGGAGTCTACGCTTCAAGAAAGTGTTGTCTTGGCACAATTACATGATGAAGGTGTCAAAATTATAAAGCAAAAGTTAGCCCAGGGTGAAGAAAAGTCCAAATGTTTTCATATGGACCACAAAGGAGTTTTATGGTTCGATAATCGCATTGTGGTTCCTAAAGACCATCAACTCCAGAGACAAATTCTTGATGAAGCACACCTCTCCAATTTCTCTATTCATCCTGGTAGCACGAAGATGTACCAAGACCTTAGACAGAATTATTGGTGGACCAGAATGAAGAGGGAGATAGCCAAGTATGTTTCCGAGTGTGATGTTTGTCAGAGAATTAAAGCTAGTCATCTCAAGGTAGTGCCCTTCAACCCCTACCAATTCTATCTTGGAAATGGGAGCACATTAGTATGGATTTCATCATTGGCTTACCCAACACATCCCAGAAGCACGACTCAATATGGGTGATTATTGATAGATTGACCAAGACTGCTCATTTTCTTTCAGTACATATTTCTTATACTGCTAAAAAGTATGCAAAAATCTATCTTGATCAAATAGTTCGTCTCCGTGGTGTACCCAAAACAATCATATCTGATCATGGAACACTGTTGCACATTTCTGGGAGCAGCTACAGGCTTCTCTTGGAACTAAGCTGATTCGTAGCTCTACTAATCATCCTCAAACTGATGGATAAACCGAAAGGGTAAATCAAATACTTGAGGATATGCTCAGAGCATGTGTCATCCAATATGACAAGAACTGGGATAAATGTCTGGCTCTAGCAGAATTTTCATATAACAACAGTTATCAATCCAATTTGATGATGGCACTGTTTGAAGCGTTATATGGTCGTAGGTGTCAAACTCCTTTGAGTTGGTCACAGATTGGAGAACGCAAAATTTTTGGGCCTGACTTGGTAACTGAGGCAGAGAATAAGGTGAAAGTTATTTAGGCGAATCTTAAAGCAGCTCAATCTAGACAGAAGAGCTATGCAGATAAGAGGAGAAAGCCACTGCAATTTGAAGTTGGGGATCACGTATATTTACGAGTGTCTCCAATAAAAGGTGTTCAAAGATTCGGTTTAAAGGGAAAACTAGCACCTCGCTATATTGGACCCTTTGAGATCCTTGAAATATGTGGACCAGTAGCTTACCGAATTCGACTTCCTTCTCGGTTAGCAGCTGTCCATGATGTCTTCCATGTTTCTCAACTCAGAAAGTGTGTGAAAATCCCTGAAGAAATTATCGAGCAACAAGACCTGGAAGTAGAGCCAGATCTATCATACGTGGAGTACCCAATGAAAATTCTTGACAGTAAGGAAAGAAGTACCAGAAGGGAAAAAGTTAAAATGTACAAGATCCAATGGAAACATCATACCGAGGAAGAAGCTACTTGGGAAACTGAGTTTTATCTCCGACGAAATTTTCTCGATTTCCTTAGGACGAATCCAGGTACCTAGGATTCTATCCCATTCCTAATCTAGAATCTCAGGACGAGATTCTTTTAAGGGGGGGTAGGCTATGACACTTCAGGTTTCTAGCCATTAAATCAAAGTTTAATGTGTGAACTTTGTGTTTATTATTGTTTGATAGCTAAAATTTTGTAGTGCAAAGTAGGAGTATTTTGGTAATTATGAAAAATTGCAAGTCCCTTTGTGCAAAAAGTTTTGACTTAGGAAGTATTTACAACTTTGTGAAGGGCTTTCTTGCAAATGTGCTATTCATAATTATTTTGGCAACTATACTGCATTTTAGCCCAAAAATATTAAAATTTTGCTATCAAAAGTATTTTCCTTAATGGAATAAAGTTCTTTTGCATTTTTTGAAAAATATCTTTCGAATCCTTTGATCTAGTGAGAATTTGCATAACATGAAAGTTATAGATCTTGAAAAATTGAACAACTTTCATGTTGGGCACTTTTTCATTTGAGCCCTAGATCAGTAGGAAATTTTAGTTTATAGTTAAGCCCCTGAACTTTTTATAATTTGCAAACCAGTCCATCCAGTCATCTTCAACCTCCAGACTTGCCGGAGCCGCAGACCACCGCCGCTGCCGGTTTTCTCGCCCACCGGCTGCCCGTACCGTCGATTAGCGTGCCGCCAAGCCTTCTCGGCTCCCCCTGGCCCCACTCCCCTACTCGTGGGCGCCTATTCCTCTCTCCTCAAGGCGCCGCACCGCCACCGCCTCTGTTTTGATTCTGGTGAGCCTGACCTCCTAGACCGCTTCGCTGCCCCACGCATCGAGCACAAGATCTGCCGCCTCTCGAACCGCCTCTGCCAGGCCTCCTTGCCTCGCGTCACGCCGCCCCGAGAACTCCCCTCGCGCCACCTCGCCGGCCGCCCATGGAGAAGCTTGCGCCGGCACCAAATTCGCTTCTCTCTGGTCAAGTTCATCTTTGGGGCTTCTCCTCTCGCTTATCCTCCTCATCCTGGGCTATAAATAGCACTGGCCGGTCCCTAACACCGGCAATCCACCGCCGCACTTCTTTCCCCATCTCCGGCGACCTCTGTCCACCGCCGACCCACAATCACAGACCTCCTTCGACCATCCTAATCCCCTAGTTAGCTTCACCGTGATCCCGTGAAGCTATTCCCACACTTTCCGCCATCGATTCCTTGCCGGAGCACCCTCGTCACCATTCTTCCTCACCGCCGAACTCTGCGCCGCCGCTGACGAGCTCCCTCCGGCCATTCCGCGCCCCTCCAACCCATCCATCAGGTGCGCCTTGAACCCCTGAAGCTCCCTGGCCACTCACCCCTCGCTGCCGGCGACTCCTCTCGACCAAGGACCCATTTGTAAGTTTTTAAAACTTACCAGGGTCCTTTCTGCAAGAATTCAGGTCTTTTTCTTGTGAACTTAAAAATTCATAAGAAATTGTAGAAAAATCAGAAAAATGCGAAACTAGTTTTGTTATTTTCATTGTGATTTGCTCTATATGAAGATGCTATAAGTTTGATTTGAAACTTTGTGTAGTTGGTTTTAAAAATAGGGTTAGGAAATAGCTCTTTTTATTTACATATTGTGATTTTGAATTGCTCTTCTTGTGAGCTTTGAGACATGAGATTTATGAAGTGTATCTAGCTTCCTTCAATTTTTTTCTAAAACCCATTAGTGGACTTTAATGTGTGTTTTTAAAAATTTCCTTCTTTATGTGTTATTTGTATCTTTAAATAAATTTTTCTATGGATTATTTCAAAAACCTTTCCCTATGTTATTTTGAGTAGCTAAAGTGCTTGATATGGATCATATTGATTGTTTGGTTAAGTGAGCTCACAGCTTTTTAGTGAAGGAAAGCTATACTCAAGTATAGTACCTTACTTTTTTTCCCAATTATTGCATTTCATATAGAGATCACTCCGTTAGCAGACGGAACATACGAACTCATCCAGGAACTAGACTGGGATATTTCTGAAGCTCAGGCAAACATTGCTGAACTAACTGAAGTCCCGAACTTTGATTCGGAAGAACCAAAGTCTACTGACTCTATAGACACCAATACAGGCAAGACCCAATGCATAACCCTATCATTTTAAATTATGCAACTTAGTTCTGTTTATTTGTGCATTTAAGTTATTGGAGTTGAATGAAAACCTTAGATGCATAATTCTAGGTACCTATTGATTGAACACTAGAACTGAGTTCGCTTAGATGCTATGCTAATAGGACCGGTAAAAGTCGAGTGATTACCTGTCACTCGCGAGAATTATAGGAGTTGATTGTTTACATTCTTGCAATCACTATAAGGATCATGGATGGATTTGGTTACAAGCCTCATATTGGAAATCCGTCTATGTTGATAAATTACTAAGGCCGCAGTGTGTAGTAGCGGTGGTTAAGCGTTTGAAAGTACTAGCCACACGCCGTAAATATGGTACGCGGTAAGCCTAGTAACTGATCAGGTCTAGCAAGTGGACATACCTCCCACTATCTCTTAGAGATAGGAAAATATATATTATGTTGCAACACCGCGACTACAAAGATGTGGTGGTTCTCTATAGTCGGGGAGAGTGGCACTGATCCATGAACCGGAATGAGAAGCCAATGGTTGCTTGGGAGTGACTCAATAGTGCTCCAAGCGTGTGAGCTAGGTTTATCCTTGCAAGGCTGGAATTCGATTCAGAATCATCCGCTTCTCACGAAGATTGAGACTGCTTAATCCCTTTGCTACATAGAGTAAGAAGTTGAACAATGATGATCTCAAATATGGTTGAATGAAGTTAATTCCTCTACCATGTTTGTATAGACAGGTGCATACTTAGAATGGTTAATACAACTAGAATTTGAAAGCTAAAATTTGAAATCAAGGACATACTCTTTGTGGCTTTTTACCAAAAGAAAACCTAGAACCTTTCTCAGCCTAGCATGTCTAGATAAGGGTTACTTTAAACCCTTACTTGAATCAGTCTTGCTAAGTATTAGTATACTCAGTCTTGTTGGTGACTCTATTTTCAGGAATGACTTTGGAGGATTCAAACACTAGTTTAACTTGGCCTAGTGTTATACCTTCTGACTGGTCTATGGAATGGGAACCATTTCCAACCAGCAATAACTTGGATGAATGATGTCATGCTTGGGCTTATCATGGCGTCTACCTTTCGACATTTGTGCATAGTTGTGTTTCTTTTCCGCTGTAGATCTTTTAAAGTAAGCTTAGCTTACTTTTATCTCTTTTCTTTCAAATAAGTTGTAAAAGCTAGAACTTTAATGTACTAGCTTTAAAACTCTGATGTAACTCACACCTCTTATCTATGTGATGTAAAATATTGTGAAATGGTGTATCTCTGACTCGCCTTCGTGCGGGATGTATACTTGTGTTACGATCGGATATTCAGTGGTTTTATTGGGATTTTACCCGACAGGCCAATGATTATACCGATTAAGGTGCGCTTAGATGTTTAGTGCACTTGATCTGGTGTAATTTAGAATAGTTCTGCCACACCACCGAGGACATGGCGTAGGTGGAGCGCCTCCTCAAGGAGATCGCCGACTTGTCGGCACAAGGTTTGACGGGGGCCGCGGTGGCCATCTCATTCTATAGATGGCTCACGCAGCTGATCCAAGAGAGGGTCCACCCGGCCTACGAGTACGGGGGCATCGGGACCCAACCTGAGGGCAGGATCGCAAGGTCCCCCGGTGTAAGCATCTAGGCCCTCAAGGTATGTTTCGGTGATTAATGACAACCATTATTGTGACTAATGAGTTTGTGCAGCTTAAAAGATCTTTATCGCTCATTTGGTCATATGTCAAAAGAGGCCCCTCAATTTCGGTTATTCTAAAAGGCGATCTCGGTTTTCAACTTATATATATATGTCAAGGCTAAGGATCTTTCTAGTCCTAAGTGTCACAAGGTTGAGAAGGACACTTAGGTTAGTATAGGTTTTATAGTTTTATAGTGATCGCACTATTAAGAGGGGTTAAGGCTAAGTAACTTGAGCATGGACATGATCATTTGAAAATGGATGCACACTATGGTCACTCAGGTTTCTAGAAGTTCAAATAAGTGGTTCTCAAACTATATCTCAAGAATATTTGGATTTCATTCAAGACTCAAATCAGAAAAGACAAAATCAGAAAAAGTCTATACACCGGTTTAACCGACGCTCTCAATTTTCTATACGTCGGTTAAACGAAGTCAGCAGAGTCTGGACAAATTCAATACACCGGTTAAACCGACGTGTTTGAATTTAACGTCGGTGCATTAGTCCAGAGTTGGTTTTTCCAGGGCAATTCAAGTTCTATTCACCGGATTAACCGACGCTGTTTGAATCAAGACGTCGGTGCAATTGACCAGTGAGATGGTTTTTTCAGAGGAATTCAAAAGTTGTACTCACCGGTTAAACCGACGATAGGTTTGAGTTAACGTCGGTGCAGTTGTCCAGAGACTTGGTTTTTCAGTGGTTCAGTGGACAACTACACTCACCGGTTAAACCGATGCTACGTCGGTTAATATGCCCCAGTTGTAACGGCTAGTTTTCAGAAGAGGCAGTTTACATTCACCGGTTAAACCGACGATGACAATGGGGGGTACGTCGGATTAACCGGCGCTACGCAGTTTTCTGGCAGCTTTTCTCCAACGGCTCTATTTGTGTGAGCTGCCTATATATACCCCTCCAATGGGTCATTTCGCCCACTCTTGACACCAGGCAACATCCAAACACTCATACCATAGTCAAGAGCCACCTTGAGCTTCATCATTCACATACTTGTGCATTCAATCAATCAAGAAGCAAGATTAAGGACTTGAGTAGAGAGAAGCTAGTGTGCATCCGTTCTTGGTGATCGGTTCTTGCTCAAGTGAAGGCCTTAGCTTGTTACTCTTGGTGATTGGCATCACCTAGGCGATCTTGGTGATCGAGGTGTTTCTCGCGGAGCTTGCCAAGGATTGTGGGAGCCCGGAGAAGAAGATTGTACGTGGCTTGATCTCCACCACGCCGGGATGGTGAACGGAGACTCTTAGTGAGCGCCCTCGTCTCGGTGACTTGGGAGGTGACAAGACTCTTTGAGAGTGTCACAACGTGGATTAGGGGTGTGTGCCAACACATCGATACCACGGGAAAAAATCCGGTTGTCTCTTGTCCATTCCTTTTATTCAAGCATTTTCCTTCATGCAATTTACTCATGTGCTTGACTTAGAGATCATAACTTAGCTCTACCTTGCTAGGCTTTACTTTGTTTTTATCTCTCTTAGCTTGTGTAGGTAGCTTAGTTATCCGGTTGGTGAATTGGTGCCCTACTAGCTTTGCATAGGTTAAGGTTGCCTTACTTTGTTTTAGAAATTGAAAAAGGCCCAATTCACCCCCCCTCTTGGTCCATCGATCCTTACAATTGGTATCAGAGCCTCGTTGCTCATTTGGATCATTAGGCTTCACCGCCTAGAGCTATGGCCAAGATGGGTGGATCGCCGCCTCACTTCGAGGGCAAGAACTTTGCCTATTGGAAAGTTCGCATGGCCGCATACCTTGATGCGATTGCCCCCGAAGTGTGGTTGGCCACTAAGACCGGATTCACCGGAACTCCCACCGCCGAGCAATTAAAATGGAATGCAAAGGCTAGAAATGCAATTTTCGAAGCCATTAGTGAGGAAGTCTTTGCTAGAGTAAATGGCATGGACTTAGCAAGTGATATATGGAAAGAGCTAATTGAAATTCATGAAGGCTCCACAAAAGTCCGTGAACAAAAATATCACTTGTTTAGAGCTAAATATGATTCTTTTAAAATGCTTGCTCATGAAAATTGCAATGATATGTATTCCCGCTTGAATGTCATTGTCAAGGACATTAATGCTCTTGAAGTTTCCAAAATTGACAGTGGCTCCATCAACCGCAAGATTCTCATGCTCCTTCCGAAGCCCAAGTACAACATTATCAATGCTATGCTTCAAAAGGAGAATCTTGATACAATGGAAGTGGGAGAGCTTGTGGGCGAAATTCGCGCTCATGAAATGAGTATCCTTGGTATGACCGAAGAGCCAACAACAAGCAAATCAATTGCTCTCAAAACCAAGGCCAACAAGCACCGCAAGCTCAAGATGATCAAGCAAGATTCAAGCTCAAGCAATGAAGAAGATGATCATCATGAAAGCTCATCCGATGTTGAAGATGATGGAGAGCTTGCTCTTATGATGAGAAAGTTCACCCGCTTGAATGACAAGATCAACAAGAAGGGGTTCAACTTTGACTCTAAGAAGGGAATGTTCCGGCCAATGGATGTCAAGAACAAAATTTGCTACAATTGTGGAGAAAAAGGTCACATCCGTCCAAATTGCCCCAAGCCGGACAAAAGAAACAAGGATCACAAGAGCAAGCATCGCCATGATTCAAGCGATGATGAAGAAGAAGAAAGGAAGAACAAAAACAAGAGACTTGGGAAGAAAAAGAGCCATGACAAGAAGACCAAGCTCTTCCCAAAGAAGAAAGGGCACACCAAGAGAAGTTTCTTGGTGGAAAAACAAGAGTGGGTGACCGATGTCTCATCAAGCGAAGATTCAAGTGATGAAGAAGACATAGTCACCATCGCCCTCACAAATGAAGAACCATCACTACCTCCACCTCCAATGTGCCTCATGGCCAAAGGTAACTCTAAGGTATGTGAGAGTGAAGATGATAGTGATGATGAGCTTGACCCTAATGAGTTTGCTAACCTCATTAATGAGTATACATCCGTCATCAAGAGGGAAAAGGGCAAAGTCAAGGTTCTTGAGAGCACTCGTGCCAAGTTAGAGCTTGCCCACTCCGATTTGCTTGGCAAGTACAATGACTTGCTCAAAAAGCACAATGAGTCACTTGTACTTGCTAAGCAAGTTGAAGAGAGCCACAAAAAGCTTAAACAAGAGCATAGGGAGTTGGCTCACAAGTATCAAGAACTTGAATTTGCCTATGAAGCAATTGACCCAAGTCTTGAGAACTTTGCTCATGAAACTATTGAGAAGGTCAATGCTTCTACTTCATGTGATGACCTACTCATTAATGCAAATGCTACTAATGCTTTGCCCGAGCTTGCACCTTCTAGGGAAAAGGAATTGATGGATCAAGTTGCAAGCCTCAAGAGTAGTGTGGAGAAGCTCTCAAGAGGAGAATACATCCACAAGGAAATTCTCTTCAACAATGCACGTGACTATGGCAAGAGAGGTCTTGGTTCATTTCCGGAGCCAAATCAAGGCACTACTCCTTCTCCGGAGATCAAGATTAGCTTCATCAAGGAAGTTGGATCATATTGCCAACATTGCCAAGTCACCGGGCACCACACTAGGGAGTGCACTTTACCATCACGTCCTCTTCCTAAATTACCCAAGAATTACTCTTCAATGTTTGAAAATAACCATTTTCTCTTGAGTAAAGTGAAGGGCAAGGTGAAGGCCAAATTCATTGGCAAACTCACTAAGGAGTCAAAGAAGAAGCTCCCCAAGCAACTTTGGGTCCCAAAAGCTCTTGTCACACATGTGCAAGGCCCAAAGCTTGTTTGGGTTCCTAAAACTCAAAAGTGAATTCTCATGTGTGTAGGTGAACTACAAAGCCGGTGGAAAACATTGGGTACTTGATAGCGGTTGCTCTCAACACATGACCGGCAATGATAGCATGTTCACCTCCCTTGAAGACCCCGGCGATCATGAACACGTCACCTATGGTGATAACTCAAGGGGAAAAGTTTTAGGTTTGGGTAGAATAGCAATTTCTAAAGATTTATCTATTTCTAATGTTTTGTTTGTAGAAGCACTTAGTTTTAATCTTATTTCAATTGCTCAATTATGTGATCTTGGACTAACGTGTGCCTTTGACAAGAATGGTGTTGTAGTAACTCATGAAAAAGACAAGTCATTGGTATTCACGGGGTTTAGGCATGGCAACATTTACTTGGTGGATTTCTCTTCAAAGCAAACAAGTACCATGACATGCCTCTTCACCAAGTCTTCTCTTGGGTGGCTTTGGCATAGAAGAATTGCTCATATTGGCATGAGCAACCTCAAGAAAGCCCACAAGAGAGGGATGATCACCGGCTTGAAGGACGTCACCTTTGACAAGAACAAGCTATGTAAAGCATGTCAAGCCGGGAAGCAAGTTGCAACACATCATCCCATCAAGACGATGTTGTCTACCTCCAAGCCGCTCGAGCTACTTCACATGGATCTCTTTGGTCCAACTACATACAAGAGCATTGGTGGTAACCTCTATTGCCTAGTAATTGTTGATGATTTTTCACGTTACACTTGGGTTATGTTTCTAGGCGATAAGGGTGAAACTCCGGAACTCTTCAAGACATTTGCAATAAGAGCTCAAAGGGAGTACAACTCCCCAATTGTGAAGATCCGGAGTGACAACGGCACCGAATTCAAGAACATGAAGATTGAAGAATGGTGCGATGAAGAGGGCATCAAGCATGAGTTTTCCGCCACCTACACGCCTCAACAAAATGGAGTGGTGGAAAGAAAGAACAAGACTCTCATCACCCTAGCTAGAGCAATGTTGGATGATTATGGCACGTCCGAGAAGTTTTGGGCGGAAGCAATCAACACGGCGTGTCATGCATCCAACCGAGTATATCCTCACCGGCTCCTCAAGAAAACTCCATATGAGCTCATCACCGGGAAGAAACCAAATATATCATACTTTCGAGTCTTTGGTTGCAAATGCTTCATCTATAAGAAGAAAAGGCTCGGTAAGTTTGAAAGTAGATGTGATGAAGGTTTCTTTCTTGGTTATGCATCAAACTCCAAAGCATATAGAGTATTCAATCAAACCTCCGGGTTAGTTGAAGAAACATGTGATGTGGAGTTTGATGAATCTAATGGCTCCCAAGAGGAGGTTGTTGGCTATGAGAATGTAGGTGATGAGGAGATCGATGAAGCTTTGAAGAAGATGTCCATTGGGGATATCAAGCCGGAAGAGGTGCATGAAGACAATGATCAAGGGGGAGGACCTTCCTCATCTACACCAAGCACCTCCACGGCGCCTCAAGTGGATGAAGATCAAGAAAAAGATGATACACAACCTCAAGAAGATGTGCCAACGCCAACACCCCAAGTCCAAGAACAAGAAGAGCAAAACGTTCCACCACAAGCACAAGTCACCCATGATCCACCCCAACAAGCATCCACGCAAGTACCGCTAGTGAAGCATGGTCGCATCTCCAAGGATCATCCAATTGGTCAAATCATTGGTAGTCCATCAAAGGGAGTAAGAACTCGCTCTAAACATGCTTCATTTTGCGAATATCACTCGTTTGTTTCTTGTATTGAACCCACTAGCATAGAGGAAGCGCTTGAGGACTCGGATTGGGTGATGGCCATGCAAGATGAGTTGAACAACTTCACCCGCAATGAAGTTTGGGTCCTCGAAGCTCCTCCAAAAGACAAGAACATCATCGGCACCAAGTGGGTCTTTCGAAACAAGGAAGATGAACATGGGGTGGTGATACGCAACAAAGCAAGACTTGTGGCAAAAGGGTTCTCTCAAGTCGAAGGTTTGGATTTTGGTGAAACTTTTGCTCCGGTCGCAAGACTTGAAGCTATCCGTATCCTTCTTGCTTACTCTTCACATCATAACATTAAGTTGTATCAAATGGATGTGAAAAGTGCATTCTTAAATGGCGTTATTAACGAACTTGTTTATGTTGAGCAACCTCCCGGGTTTGAAGATCCGAGGAATCCTAACCATGTTTATAGGTTGCACAAGGCACTCTATGGGCTCAAACAAGCTCCAAGGGCTTGTTATGAGAGGCTTCGTGACTTCCTAATCATGCAAGGCTTCAAGATCGGGAGGGTGGACACCACTTTGTTCACTAAAGACGTCAACGGGGATCTTTTTATTTGTCAAATTTATGTTGACGATATTATCTTTGGCTCAACTAATGATTTACTAAGCCATGAGTTTGCTACCATGATGTCTAGGGAATTCGAGATGTCTATGATTGGCGAATTGACCTTCTTCCTTGGTTTTCAAGTCAAACAAATGAAGGAAGGGACATTCATCCATCAAGAAAAGTATACCAAAGATATCTTGAAGAAGTTCAAGATGGATGAGTGCAAGCCAATCAAGACACCCATGGCAACAAATGGGCATCTCGACTTGGATGTGGACGGTAAACCGATTGATCAATCCCTCTATCGTTCTATGATAGGGTCTTTGCTTTACCTTACCGCATCTAGGCCCGATATAATGTTTAGTGTGTGCTTGTGTGCCCGCTTTCAAGCTAACCCAAAGGAGTCACACCTTTCGGCTGTGAATAGGATCCTTCGGTATCTCAAGCACACTCCTAGCATAGGCTTGTGGTACCCCAAAGGCGCTAGTTTAGATCTCTTGGGATACTCGGATTCGGATTTTGCCGGAAGCCGTGTGGATCGCAAGAGTACCTCCGGGGGTTGCCACTTGCTTGGGCGTTCTCTAGTTTCTTGGTCAAGTAAGAAGCAAAATTCCGTGGCTTTGTCCACCGCGGAAGCGGAATATATAGCGGCCGGTGCATGTTGTGCCCAAATCCTATATATGAAGCAAACCCTTTTGGACTTTGGTGTGAAACTAGATAGGATCCCACTCCTTTGTGACAATGAAAGTGCCGTAAAAATTGCCAAGAATCCAGTTCAACACTCTCGCACAAAGCACATTGATATTCGCCATCACTTCTTGCGTGATCACGAAGCCAAGGGGGACATTTCCCTTATAGGTGTGAGATCCGAGGAGCAATTGGCGGATATATTCACAAAACCTTTAGACGAGAGTACCTTTGTTAGGCTAAGAAATGAGCTCAATGTGTTAGATGCGGCAAACGTCATGTAAGTTGCCATGTCATATAGAAAAATGCATACATATAGGACACTTGTCTAACCATGGTAAGATAGTGATGAGCAAGGGTTTAGCTAGAGGTGGTGGTCCACTTGTTTTCCTCTAGGCTTGTAGAAAGGCTCATCATGAAGAAGCTTCCCGTGGGTTCAAACTTGACAAGTAGATCTTAATTTCTTGTTATGCATTTCTTGTCATATAGGTGTGCACTTCATGTTTATTATACTTTCGCATGTGGTTGTAGTTTGCATCATCATTGCATGCGTAAGGGTCACAAAGGAGATCACTTGATGAAAATGAGACTTGTTTTCATATACAAGATCTTAATTCATGAAAAGTGAAAAGAGCAAAGTGTTAGGTGCGTTATTGCCTAGTGAGCAATGTCATGATGAGTTTGAAGCTTTCTATCTTCATTATTCCTATGACATGGCTCATACATTTTTTTTGGCGCTTTGTCTTTCTTGCGGCTTTTCCTTGTGTTTAAAAAGAAATTTTATTTAAGCAAGTGTGCTATCCTATTTATTTTAAGGGGTAAAGTCGCCTATGCAAGTCCATTAACTTGAGTTTATTTGAATTTTATAAGTTTGTTGGACTTAGCATAGAAGAGTGAGCTGAGTGTGGGGTTTTTGGCTTCACCGGTTAAACCGACGTTCAATGGAGCATCATCATCGGTTTAACCGGCGTTACTAAGTTTTGTCTCAGCTCAGTCAAGTTACAGGCGTTCAACCGGCGTATACAAAAGTCAGAGCATCGGATCAACCGGTGATAGTAAATGCAAATCAGACCTAGCAATCAACCGGTGTTCTGATCAATCAACCGACGAGTACACTTTTGGTATCATCGGTTCAACCGGCGTTCAGTTTCAGATCTGCAGAAGCCACGGGTGAACTACACCGACGCAATCAACCGGTGATCAAAACCTAGGCGTCGGATCGACCGGCGTTAAGAAAAATCGTGGGCCCACTTGTCATATATCTCTTGACCCCGCGCCGCCGGCCTCTGTTTTCGCTCGACTCCTTCACACCGCCGCCGCCCGACTCGCTCCTCTCGCGTCGCCGCTTTCCCTCCGCGCCGCGCGCCATCCACGCCGCTGCTCGCCTGCAAGACCACCGCCGCCGTGCGCCCGCGCCGCCACCACTCGCCGCCGCTCGCCTGCACGTCAAGCCGCTGCCGCCGCACCCTCGCGCTCGCCCAGCGCCGCCCGTGCGCGCCTGCGCCGCCGCCTGCGCGCATAGCCGCCGCCGCCGCCGCTCCACGCCGCTCCACACCGCCACTGCCGGGCGCCGCCGTGCTCCACGCCTCCACGCCGCAGCCGCAGCCACGCCGCAGCAGCACCCGATCAGAAGCTCGCCAGGTGCTCGACGATTTGCCTGAGCTGCCTTTTTCGCGCCGCGTTCGTGTTTCGCACACCGTCAGTCGAGATGGGTCGCGAAAAGAGGAAAGGGAAGGAAGTTGTGGTCGAGAAGCCCGCTCGCAAGCGGACTCGTGCAGAGAAGGAGGCCGAGAAGGCCGAGATGGTGGCCAAGGCCGCCGAGGAGCAGGCATCAGGCCGCGCTCGTCCGTTCCAGATCAGGGAGGACCCCAGAGGCAGAGGCAGAGGCAGGGGCATGGGCAGAGTGAGAGGTGCCAGGGCCACCAGAGCCGCGACAGCAGCAGCAGCAGAGTCAGATCAGTCAGATACAGCTGCAGATTCAGATTCAGAGGCAGAGCAGTCCGAGCAGTCTCAGGGGCAGAGCACACAGGAGTCACCGACTCTATGACGGTCTGGTCGCACTCGGCAGACATCCCCAGCAGCAGAGACTTCACCAGCGACCGAGCGTCGCACTGGACCGAGGACGCGAGGAGGTCACCAGCCACAGGAGCCTCGCAGGTCCACAGCTGCAGCAGCAGCAGCTCGTAGAGCCGAGGCCCTAGAGGCCGAGCGCGCAGTGTTCCGTATGGACACTGTTGTGCGTCTGGAGCCAGGTGTGCTGCTCCAGAACTTGACCCGAGCCAATGCGGCCAAGGTCAAGAGGCTCAGGTGGAGTGTTGACGAGGAGGTCTGGTTCCCGGTGACCCGAGACAGCAGAGTCGACAGGAGGTTCTGGACTTTGCTACAGGCTAGTTTCTACGAGACCTACCAGAGGCGGGGCCACCGGATCTTTCAGCACAGGGTTCTTGACTGGGTCTCACTGAGGACAGCCGCAGGGGGAGCGGATGTGAGAGCACACTTTGCTCACTTCAGAGGTCTGCCTAGACTGCTAGAGATGGAGCAGAACCGTTATATCAAGGACTGGGTCAGAGTGTTCTACGCTACAGCTTGGATAGCCCCCGAGCGCAGAGCCGTACACTTCATGTTTGGAGGGCAGGACTTTGGTTTGTCGAGGGCGACCATTGCTGGTATTCTTGGAGTTGACCTGGTCGACATCTCGCTGCACGAGAGGGTTTACGGGGACTCAGATCCACCCCGCAGGGCGATGGTTGGCGGGATTGCTCCTTCTCACGAGGCGATCACTCAGTGCTTCCGCCAGCCGTTCCCAGCCTCTTACGCCAGAGTGCCGAGCTTGCTGACCCCAGAGGCTTACGCTGTTCACATGGCACTCCGGAGGACTCTGTTACCGAGGAGTGGCTACCCAGAGGGGTTTACGGGACTGCAGCAGCTCCTGCTTCTACACATCCTCACTCACGAGCCGTTTGACATAGTTGACTTTATTCTGGCTGAGATAGAGGATGTGATCACAGACGGGATGGGTGTGGTGCGACAGTTTCCCTATGCGCACTGGATCAGTTACATATGCTCTATGATAGTGCCAGCAGAGTCACCCATCAGTGCCCCTTACCGTCACGACGAGGCTCCCAGGTTCCCTGTCTACCGACCCACGGCTCCACAGGACAGGAGGAGGGGCAGACACGCAGATAGAGCAGCGATGGCTCGACTGTCACCGGAGGTTCAGGCACGAGTGGCAGAGGAGGATGAGGCACTCCTAGCAGCAGAGGCACAGCTTCCCGGGGGAGATGATGAGATTCACTGGTCTGAGCTTGAGTCAGACTCCTCCGACGACGTTGAGTTCTTTCCTTCAGCTGCCCCAGCCAGTCACGATCACGAGGCAGGAGGTTCAGGACAGCCAGCACCTCCGACTTCAGCAGCTGCTACAGTCTCTGAGTCTCAGGTGACTCAGCCGTCCGAGCTCACTTCACTGCTACAGCAGCTCGTGACCCAGCAGAGAGAGGACAGGCTTGCTCAGGAGGAGGCCAGGAGAGCCCATGAGGCCCAGATTGCTGCTATACAGAGAGAGGCCGCCCGAGAGCGGGCTGCGACTGAGGAGCGTTTTGTCGGGCTTATCGACAGAGTTTCACAGAGGACAGACGCTCAGTTTCAGCAGATGCAGCAGGGGATGATGGCGATGTTCGGGATGATCTCACAGCTTTACTCTCACACCGGACTCGCCCCGCAGCAGCCAGGACAGCCAGGCCTTCAGGGTGTTGGAGCACCTCAGCTTGCCGTCACACCAGCTCCTCCTCCTCCAGCTCCTACTGCAGCTCCAGCTACCTCAGCGACACCGGAGACCACATTCTCGATGTCAGCACTCTTTGGGTCTGCCGGTCGTCCGCTCTTTTCACCACTGCCGGCGACCACACTCTTTCAGGACTCACCGTCAGCGGTTCAGTCGGTCGCCCTCCCCTCCTCACTTCAGGCAGCACCTTCAGGGGGAGGAGCAGTAGAGGAGTCCCTGCTTCCACAGTCGACGCAGCCGGCAGCCTCAGCAGTCACCTCTTCAGATATTGATACTTCTTCTGCTGACCCGGTTACGACTTCTACGGATCCTCTACCAGGCAGTGCCAGCACGAGAGCCTCCACGACAGTTACTCCCCCAGTGAGCTCAGACCCAGACCAGCAGCTTCCGTCTGTCACCGAGGGTGAGAGTTCTCCGTCCGACGACGACGACCCGGACCGCTTCGTCGCCGTACCACGACAGCACGACCCGTAGCTCGCCTTTTGGTGCTTTGATGCCAAAGGGGGAGAGGTGTTAGGGGGAGCACCAGAGTTAGGGGGAGGGTAGAGCTAGAGAGAGCTCGTAGTTATCAGGACTTTGATTCTTTGTATCTCATTTGGTGTTAATTCATGGATATGTACATTTGTCGCTTGAGTATGCCGTTCTTTGAGACATATCTATGGATTTCGTTTGAGCCGTTGAGCTCTTTGGTCCTGCTTTCGAGTTTGCTTGTGTTTATCCTGTTTTATCTTTCTCGCTCTCTCGTTATTTATGTTTGTGTTGTCATCAATCACCAAAAAGGGGGAGATTGTAAGCATCTAGGCCCTCAAGGTATGTTTCGGTGATTAATGACAACCATTATTGTGACTAATGAGTTTGTGCAGCTTAAAAGATCTTTATCGCTCATTTGGTCATATGTCAAAAGAGGCCCCTCAATTTCGGTTATTCTAAAAGGCGATCTCGGTTTTCAACTTATATATATATGTCAAGGCTAAGGATCTTTCTAGTCCTAAGTGTCACAAGGTTGAGAAGGACACTTAGGTTAGTATAGGTTTTATAGTTTTATAGTGATCGCACTATTAAGAGGGGTTAAGGCTAAGTAACTTGAGCATGGACATGATCATTTGAAAATGGATGCACACTATGGTCACTCAGGTTTCTAGAAGTTCAAATAAGTGGTTCTCAAACTATATCTCAAGAATATTTGGATTTCATTCAAGACTCAAATCAGAAAAGACAAAATCAGAAAAAGTCTATACACCGGTTTAACCGACGCTCTCAATTTTCTATACGTCAGTTAAACGAAGTCAGCAGAGTCTGGACAAATTCAATACACCGGTTAAACCGACGTGTTTGAATTTAACGTCGGTGCATTAGTCCAGAGTTGGTTTTTCCAGGGCAATTCAAGTTCTATTCACCGGATTAACCGACGCTGTTTGAATCAAGACGTCGGTGCAATTGACCAGTGAGATGGTTTTTTCAGAGGAATTCAAAAGTTGTACTCACCGGTTAAACCGACGATAGGTTTGAGTTAACGTCGGTGCAGTTGTCCAGAGACTTGGTTTTTCAGTGGTTCAGTGGACAACTACACTCACCGGTTAAACCGATGCTACGTCGGTTAATATGCCCCAGTTGTAACGGCTAGTTTTCAGAAGAGGCAGTTTACATTCACCGGTTAAACCGACGATGACAATGGGGGGTACGTCGGATTAACCGGCGCTACGCAGTTTTCTGGCAGCTTTTCTCCAACGGCTCTATTTGTGTGAGCTGCCTATATATACCCCTCCAATGGGTCATTTCGCCCACTCTTGACACCAGGCAACATCCAAACACTCATACCATAGTCAAGAGCCACCTTGAGCTTCATCATTCACATACTTGTGCATTCAATCAATCAAGAAGCAAGATTAAGGACTTGAGTAGAGAGAAGCTAGTGTGCATCCGTTCTTGGTGATCGGTTCTTGCTCAAGTGAAGGCCTTAGCTTGTTACTCTTGGTGATTGGCATCACCTAGGCGATCTTGGTGATCGAGGTGTTTCTCGCGGAGCTTGCCAAGGATTGTGGGAGCCCGGAGAAGAAGATTGTACGTGGCTTGATCTCCACCACGCCGGGATGGTGAACGGAGACTCTTAGTGAGCGCCCTCGTCTCGGTGACTTGGGAGGTGACAAGACTCTTTGAGAGTGTCACAACGTGGATTAGGGGTGTGTGCCAACACATCGATACCACGGGAAAAAATCCGGTTGTCTCTTGTCCATTCCTTTTATTCAAGCATTTTCCTTCATGCAATTTACTCATGTGCTTGACTTAGAGATCATAACTTAGCTCTACCTTGCTAGGCTTTACTTTGTTTTTATCTCTCTTAGCTTGTGTAGGTAGCTTAGTTATCCGGTTGGTGAATTGGTGCCCTACTAGCTTTGCATAGGTTAAGGTTGCCTTACTTTGTTTTAGAAATTGAAAAAGGCCCAATTCACCCCCCCTCTTGGTCCATCGATCCTTACACCCGGGAAGAGATCGCGAACCAGGTCGCCCGCATCATGGCGGGGCAGATCCAGGACAAGGGCATGGCGGGGCAGATCCAGGACAAGGGCAGCCCGAAAGCCCACTGCCTGAAGCGGCCGACCGACGCCGTAGGTTTTTCTTGAATCCTCCGAGTTGTTTTGTCCGTTCCGAGTTGTTTCCTCTGTTTTTGCTTTGTTTTTCCGAGCGCACCCGTTGGGTTGTAACACAACTCGGATCGTTCGCAGGCCAAGGTCTTGGAGTACTGGTCCCCCGCTCCTCTGCCTGAGGGGGAGCCTGGCAAGGATGCCGCTGCCCCTGCCGAGCTACGCCAGCCGGCGGAGGAGGAGGCAGAGTTCTCCTCCGACACCTCCGTGGGGAGTGAGCCGGAGGTGGAGATCACCGAGGCCTCGGGGCCGCCGCCGTCGGCCGCCCTGAGGAGGAAGACACGCCGCCCTATCTAGAAGATCCCGCTATCGAAGGCGGGGTGGGCGGCGGCGCGACAGACGCTGAGGAGCTCGACCCGGAAGGGGACGAGCAAGGTCCGGGGGGCATTGGCGCCACCGGCCACTGCTGAGGTGGGGTTGGCATCGGCCGGCCCCAAGCCAAGAAGGAGGTGGCCCAAGTGCTGGGCCAGTTGCTCGGGGAAGTGACACCCCCCCTCCCCCCGTACCGGCTCTGGGGCTCAGCCGGCCGCGCCGCTGAAGCTCAAGTTCCCATTGCGTCGCAGCGGCTGGTAAGTTTCTGAATCTTGATCCGATTATTTCTTGATTCTTGCTTCCTAGAGCTGTTCTGAGCGCCATTGTCGTTGGTGTAGGAGGTCATCGCTTAGCGGCGCCAAGTGAAAGGGGGAGGAGTCGTCGGCCGGGGGCAGCTCCAGTGATGCCACGACGCTGACCTCGCCGCGGGCGAGTCCGGTGAGGAGCCGCGCCCGTGGCGAGGAGGAGGAAAAGAAGGAGGAGGAGGAGGCTGGCGGTAGGGTCTCCCCTCCTCTACATGATGTGGAGATGAAGGATCCGCCCCCGTGACGAAGGGGCGGCACAAGTTGTGGCCGAGGCCTGCGAGGTCCCAGCCGTCGAGGTGGTCAGGACCACGGAGGTTCCGGCCATCGAGGCAGAGAGGACCCGATCCAAGCCCGCCGAGGGGGTCAGGACCCCGCCGGCCAAGGAGGAGGCCGACGAGAGTGAGAACGAGGAGGGAGATGGCACGGTCTCTGACAAGCTCGTGGCGTCCGCCAAGCTCGCCCAGGGACTGGTCGAGGTGAGTCTCCTGCCTCGCTCCGTTTGTGAAGCCGACTTGTTCTTGCAGGCATTGTCTTGTAATGCGTAGTTGTTCTTCAGGCTCTAGTGGAGCTATCGGAGTAGGCCGCCCAGGAGCTGGCCGAGGGGAGCACCGCCATCAGTCAGGTGGCAGGGCTCAAGGCCAGGGTGGCTGACCTGGAGGCGCGGGACCGCTAGTTGGAGGCCGACAAGGTGAAGGCCGAGGTTGCTCTGCGCAAGGAGAAGCGCGGTAAGGAGTCGATTCGGTGTTTGTCGAGTCCTTTTCGCACTGTTTGCCTCTAACTTGGTTTTGTTTAGAGCTGGAGGCCTGCACCAAGGCCAACGAGGAGCTGCAGAAGCTTCGGGATGTGGCTGAGGCACGGGAGGCCGCCACTTAGGAGAAGCTTTGCCTGGAGCAGCAGGCTCGGTGTGGTACGATCCAGAAATCATACTGATATGTGCTTTCTGTCATTTTCTTTGGCTTGGGCTGACCCTGCCGGGTGCTTTTTGTAGAAGCGGAGGAACAAGCGGCACAGGGCCGGGCGACACTAGATCGCCTAAGCAAGCATCTGGAGGCACTGCTCGGGGCATTCGAGCCCGAGGGCATGGCGGCAGCCGAGAGCCTGTCTGAGAGGCTGGAGGCGTCCCACGGCTAATTGGAGGCCTTCATCAGGGGAGCTACCAAGGACGCCGTGCAGCATACCCTGGGTCTGGTGAAGACCCATCTCCTAGAAGCGGACCTGGATCCAGTAGGAGATGTCGTCCCCGAAGACTGCTCTAATGCAGACTGGGAGGCCAACCACGCCGATGTCCTGGAGATCGCCGAGTGCATCATGGCCGAGCTATAGGCTATCGGGCTCCATGATTTTATATTGTTTATTTTGCTACAAGGAGAGTTGGTCAGTGTGGACCGGCAAAAAACAATATTTATGTAAATAATGTTTTAATTTTATTTGATGTTAAGTTATGCCCACAGTCCGAGTTCTTTTCTGAATTTTTCGAGTAGGTGGAAAGCGATCTCTGGGCCCTTTTGATAGTGCTTGAGAGCGGATCATCAATGTGCGTGGTTAGTTAGGGTGACACAGAGTGGTTCCTGGACGTACTCGGCAGTGTTCAGTAAAAGGCGAGCTGGGTTGTAATTGTCTGACTGGTCGGACTCCGAGTGGGGGCTAGCTGGGTGGCCGAGACACAGCTCCCGAGCGTGTTGAAAATGACTCGGTAAAGAACAAAAATAAGTAGAATGCAACATGTAAAATGCAACAAATTTTATTGAATGAGTGGATAGGTACATAGCTTTGCATTTTCTACACTTCTACGGATAGAAGCGGCGCAGGTGCTCGATATTCCATGGGTTGCCCACGTCTGTACCGTCCGGCCTTTGTAGGTGGTAGGTTCCGGGAACCACCATCCCACTGACTACAAAGGGGCCTTCCCATGGGCAAGACAGCTTGTGAGCGCCGGTGGTCGACTAGATTCGTCACAGAACCAGGTCGCCGACATTGAAGTCGCGCTCGTGGACGCGATCATGATAGCCCCGGAGCTGCTGCTCATATCATGCATGCTGAGTGGAGGCCGTCAGGCAGTGCTCCTCTGCCGAGTCGATGTCGGTGCATCGAGTCTCTTCGGCCTCGTTTTCGTCGTAGTTCTGGATGCACGGAGTACCAAAAGCTATGTCCGATGGCAAGACTGCTTCAGAACCATACACCATGAAGAATGGCGAATAACTGGTGGCTCGGCTTCTCTGTGTGCGTTGTCCCCAAACTACTCTAGGTAGTTCTTGGAGCCACTTTGCACCATACTTTTCGATCGGGTCAAAAATTCTGGCTTTGAACCCCTGGAGGATCAAGCCATTGGCCCTTTCAACTTGACCATTGCACTTGGGGTGCGCCATGGAGGTGTAGTAAATGTCGATGCAGCTATCTTGGCAGTAGTCCCAAAACTCGGAGGCCGTAAACGAAGTACCCAGATCAGTGATGATCCAGTTAGGCACCCCGAATCGATGTGATATCTCCTCGATGAATTCAGCTACCTTGGCTGCTGTAGTGGCTGTCACTGGCTTGACTTCAATCCATTTTGTGAACTTCTCAATTGCCACGAATATATGGTTGTATCCGCCGACGGCCGTCTTTAGGGGCCCCACCGAGTCGAGTCCTCAACAGGCGAATGGCCAGGAAGGCGGTATAGTCCGTAGGGCCTGAGCCGGGACGTGCTGCTGCTTGGAGAAGAACTGGCACCCGGGACATCGCCTGACAATGTCTCGGGCGTCGGCCAGGGCTGAGGGCCAGTAGAAGCCTGATCGAAAGGCTTTCCCCACGAGGGTAGAGGCGCCCACGTGGTTGCCGCAGATACCCGAGTGGATATCGCTAAGGAGTCGATCTCCTTCATCCTGTGTAATGCTTTTGCACAGGGTTCCTGAGGAAGCCGAGTGCCTGAACAACTCGATTCCTATGACGACGTAGTTACTTGACCAGTGAGCAAGCTTCTCATGCTCTCTTCCCTTTGGATAGCTTTTGTTGTTCTTGATGAAGTCGATGATTGACGAGTGCCAGTCGGTGCCGAGGGTTAGGACCTGTTGCCCTATGGCCGGGACCAAGTCGGGCTTTGTAGGAGGCTCCTCTTCCATCTTGACCATAGGGCTGTTAAGTTCTTGAATGAACATGCCGGGTGGTACGATGGACCGCTTGGATCCAAGCTTGGACAGAACATCAGCCGCCACATTATCGTCCTTGGGGACGTGGTAGAACTCCAAACTGTAAAACTTGGCTTCGAACTTCCTGATCTCACTGTAGTAGGCGTCCATTTTCTCCTTAGTGCACTCCCAGTCCTTGTTGACTTGTTGTATAACGACTTTGCAGTCACCATAAGCCAATAGACGCTTGATGCCGGACGTGACAGCGATCCGGAGACTGTTGATGAGAGCGTCGTTCTCAGCAGCATTGTTGGTAGCCTTGAAAAGTAACTGGAGGACGTATTTGAGTTGTTCACCTTTCGGGGAGATGAAGAGGACTCCAGCGCCGGCTCCATCGCGGTTGAGGGCGCCGTCGAAGTACATGATCCAGTGCTTAGATCTGGTGTCGGGTGGAGGATCTTGAATCTCGGTCCACTCAGCAACGAAGTCGGCCAATGCCTGAGACTTGATGGTAGATCGCGGTGTAAACTCGATCGCGAATGCGCCGAGTTCTACTGACCATTTGACGACTCGGCCGTTGGCGTCCTTGTTGTGCAGGATGTCGCCGAGTGGATAGGATGAGGCCACCTTGATCTTGTGGGCCTGGAAGTAGTGCCAGAGCTTTCTTGACGTGATAAGGATGGCGTACAACAGCTTCTGCACTTGAGGATAGCATGCTTTGGACTCGTCGAGTACTTCACTGATGTAGTAGACGGATCGCTACACCTTGTAGATGTGACCCGACTCGTCTCGTTCGACGGCCAGGACAGTGCTCACCATGTTAGTAGTGGCGGCGATGTACAGGAGGAGGACTTCCCCATCTTCTGGTGCTGTCAGGACGGGTGGCGAGGTGAGGAAGTCCTTGAGCTCCTGGAATGCTTTGGAAGCATCGTCGTTCCACTCGAACTTGTCGGACTTCCGAAGAAGTTTGAAGAACATTAGACCTCTGTCGCTGAGTCGACTTATGAACCTACTCAAGGAAGCCATGCACCCTGTGAGCTTCATCAGGTCCTTTTTTGCTCCTGGGACGCTTCATGAACCTGATGGCACTGACCATGGTGGGGTTAGCTTCGATGCCCTGGCTACTGACTATGAAACCAAGTAGTTTTCCGGACGGGACGCCAAACACACACTTGGTCGGGTTGAGCTTCCAATTGAATTTCCTGAGATTTTCAAATGTCTCGGAGAGATCCATAATGAACTGATCATTACGTTTTGTCTTGACGACGACATCATCGACATAGGCCTTCTGGTATGTGGCGCCGGCATGCTTGAGGCCAAACGTCATGGTGTTGTAGCAGTAGGCCCCGAAGGGGGTGATGAAGGACGTCTTCTCTTGATCCGACTCATTGAGGGCTATCTGGTGGTACCCTGAGTAACAGTCAAGAAAAAAGAGAGAAGAACACACTCGGCCGTCGAGTCGACGACCTGATCGATGCGTGGCAGAGGAAAGGGGTCCTTAGGGCAGTGTTTGTTGAGGTCGGTATAGTCAACACACATTCTCCATTCACCATTTTTCTTTTTTACAAGGACTGGGTTTGCCAGCCAATCTGGGTGTGCGACTTCTCTGATGAAACCGGCAGCGAGGAGCTGGGTTACTTTTACCCTAATAGCCTACTTTCGATCTTGCATGAAGCGGCGGAGCCGTTGCTTGACGAGTTTCGCCTTCTTGTCGAGATCTAAGGAGTGCTCAGCCTCCTCTCTTGGGACTCCGGGCATGTTAGATGGCTTCCATGCAAAGATGTCCCAATTCTCCCAGAGGAAGGAGGTGAGTGCACCTTCCTACGTCGAGTCGAGGCTGGCCCCGATCACGGCGGTCTTGTGCGGTTCATCATCCCGGAGGACGATGGTCTTGGTCGCCACGGCTGGCGCGAGTTGCGACTCCGAAGTCGGCTCCTTGGTGGGGATCTGCTGCTAGTCCGCCGGGAGGTTCTTTGCTGCCTGGGCAACAAGAACCAAGTTCTTGGATCGTTCTAGGGTGTCGGAGAGCTCGATGTTCTTAGCCTCACACGCGTAGGTCTACAGATCTCTGTAGACCAAGAGGACCCCCTTTGGAGCTGGCATCTTCAGGAGAAGATACGTGTGGTTGGGGATCGCCATGAACTTGGCGAGGGAGGGTCTTCCCAGGATGGCGTGGTAGGAGGTCTCGAACTCAGAGACCACGAAGTTGACGTACTCAGTGTGGTAGTTGTCGCGGGTGCCGAAGGTGACCGGCAGAGTGGCCCGACCGACCGGGGTCAACCCGGATCCGGGGATGATGCTGTAGAAGGCCTGATCGGATGGGACCAGGGAGGTCATTGTTGGTATTTCTTAACATTCACAGAATAATCCGCAAGCGTACAGAGATACCGTTGTAGCACTTCACCCGTGAGTATTCAAGGGTATCGTATTTCCACGGGGAACGGAGGTACTAGCCTTCTAACAGGTTCGTCCAAGGACAAACAAGAGGTAGGCAGGCGAGGATAGAGAGGATTCCTATGGCTTAGAGTTCTAGTAACGATAGGTTCTACCTCTACTTGCTTACTTCGGGCACCGGCTTACTCTTGGTCTGCCAAGAGTATCCGGCTATTAGCTCTACACCCAACCCTAATGTGGGGGACTATGAAGGACGGACAGGGCTGTCACCACCTGCCGTCTACCCTGACAGATCGTTGAGAAGGTATGCAAACAATGGTAACCTCTAGCCTAGACACCACGTCTACACTACCGATTACTACTCTATCCCCGACTCCGTCCACGACTCGAGCCATCAGACTAGAGCACCCGTCACGAGGATAGACGATGATCCCGCAAGAAAATAAAGAATAAAACTAACTTTACTAAAAGACTCACTACCATAGAAGATCACGAATACTTACTTAAGAAAGGAAGCATCCGTCGAGGTACAAGGCCGGAGAAGAGCGCCGACAGGCCGGCGCCCCTCCGAACTACCCCTCACTCTCTCCCTATTTTCTAAGTAGGGGATGCGCAAGGGAACTATAGGATAAACATGGACCTGATTGAGCCCAGTAAGGGGTCGGGCGACCCAGGGATTCGGCCGACCCCTTTCTGAGGCTGCCAGGCCCCATCTTGGGCCTGTGGACTCCCTATGGGCTCCCTGTGTTGGCTTGTGGGTGTTCCCCAAAAGTTAAGTGGCTTAAGCTTGTCATTTGGCACTTGGATCCTTGTGTCTGCTTCTGGTTTTGTCGGAAGTGTGTTTTCTCTTGGGCTTGAGCTGATTTGCTTCTGGATGTGGGCCCTCTAATTCTCATGCTCGTGTAGCATGCTCTGAAATGTACTTTTGGCTTCATTTGAGCATGGTTTCCCTCCATATGCAGACACGGTCTCCTGAAAACAATGATTCACCAAAACTTGTGGAAATGATTAGTATTAAACTCCTATCTCTAGTTTGGTGTTTGTTTTGGTATTGTTCTTTGCCAGAGTTTACGGTCAGATATGATACTTAAGGACTGTCAACAACACCCCCACACTTAGTCCTTTGCTCGTCCTCGAGTAAAGGTTGAAGGACTAATATGGATGCAACTCCTATTTATGAAACCTGCATACAAGTTATTCCAAGCTTCTTCCAAATTCTATGAACTTTTGAGTGGCTACCATGCTTTCTTGGGTAATTGAAGAATGGAACAATGCAGGTTTCTAGCTCTTCCTGCTTGGAAACTTGGGTTTTATATTTTTGAAATAAAAGAATAGACTTGCTCCTCAAATTATTCTCGATTCACTCTTTTTGTTTTGGATCCTCACCAAGGCAAAGTGGTTGCCTTCTTTTCTCCTATCATCTAATCAGACTTATGTGGAGCTCAGGGTAGGAGTAAAGATGCATGTTTGCTTTGCTTATATTGTTAAGTCAAAAACAAGATCCAAGCAGAAACGAGTCATACAATCTGATCAAGATGTGCAAGTGTGTGGTAATTTTTTTGGTCAAGGGTGGATGAACTCCTTTGCATGATCCCTCTCTCTTCTTTATTTTCCATGGATGTGGACTATCTTTCTCTTTTTTTTCTTTTTGACATGCCTTGTGGGCATGCGGCATACCTTCTTTGGGTATGCATCTTTCTTTTTTTTATCTTTTTTTCTAACATGCCTTTTGAGCATGTGGCATACCTTCTTTGGGTATGCATCTTTTATTTCTTTTGGCATAGCCCACATCCTTGATGGTCACTTTAGAGAGAAAGATTCATGGTATGTCATGGAGTTTTATTATGTGGGTGGATGATAATGTTTGCTATCTTCTATTGTAGAAGAATAGCATGTGAGTGGACGTGTACGTGATCTTGATCATGAGAGTATGACAAGTCTCTAACAAGGGTCAAAGTATTTGACAAAACTCAAAGCAAAGTCAAACTGCATATGAAGTTTTGAGCATGAACATCTAACTTTGGCTTTGGTAGGATTTCATTAATTTGACGAGACAAGCAATTGACGATTTTTTGAAAAGAAATCCCAAGTACTTTGCAAGGAAGAGCATGGTTCCATTCATCCAATCATATCACATTAGTCAATTACTTAGATAGCATGGGGTCCCTATGAAGATATATATGTTCACAAGAACTGGTAAGAATGCGAGGAATAAAGAGTATGCAAGTTTATTCAAGGAAGCGCAAGGAGTTCCCATGTGGATTGGCAAGATTCATTGAGTTTAATTTTAGTGATCAACATGCAATTTGTTTAAACTCAAGAAAGAGGGAGTTTGAGGGTAGTGTTACACAAACCTTCATTTGTAGAGGAAGAAGAGGGATGTGATTCGGAGGTGGTTTGGCTGAACCAGAGGTTCAATCATCCCTCCTTGAATCTCATCCATCCTGTTCTTTAGTGCGTTGTGCAATCTGAATTTCTGCAACATGTTGGGGGAGATCTCGAACAGTGGTTGTTGAGCTTGATAGTTCTCCCTCACACTTATTCTTGTACCTATTTTATTCATCAAAAAGTGGAAACAAACAAGGACTCTACCGGTTTCGAACACCGAGGAGTCTACACTTTATTTAATGAAAAAAACAAGAAGTACTTGAAGCACCAAATTTTATTTTTATTTTTTTTTATTATTTTTATATTTATATTTTTTTTTATTCTTGGGATGGCAAAGTGGACATGATGGGTAACTTAGCAAGATGGAGACATGAGTGAGGATACATGAGGTGTGTGGGATACTGACCTTCAGAACTCACCTAGCGTGGAACAAAAATGCAAGAGTTAAGCTTCATATACATGAATCAAAGCTTTGCATTTGTTCAGCTTGGTTCCTCATGCATCTGTCTTTCCATGGGATAAAGGAGCGTTGTGTGGATGATGGAGTTACTGTACGTTGCTCCTTGGTTGTTCATTTGCCTTCCTGCAAAATGTTAGCGGACAACAAATACTCTAGGAATGTATAAAGAATTTTGAAACAATTTTTTTAGATTTTTTGTTCACATCCATGCTTAAAAGAAAAAACAGGTTCAAAAGATTAAGCTAGCATGGACCCCAAAATGCTTGCCATGAATTATTTCATCAAATTTCTCCTTTTTTAGAGAGAGAGAGAGAGATTCCTTTATCAGATTTTATTTTCCCTTTTATTCACCAATTTTACCTTTTCATCTGGACTCAAGCAAGGCTAGGATAAAAAAATTTGCATGAACAAAACAAAGGCGCATTTGACATGGTGTACAATGAAATGTGATTTATGCCTCCCTTGCATGTTATGCAAATTTAATTATTCGAAGCGCAGAGAGGGCCTTGCATTATCTCCTGCATGAACTTGAGGAATTTACCCATCAAATTTGAAAAGTTTCCCTACTGGGGTTAGTCCACAAAAGATATGCATCCAAAGTTTACGGTAGTATTACTCCAAAGTTCATTAACCAAAATTCAACACCATGCCGAATTTGATTAAAGAAGGATTTTTAACCTAAGCACCATGCTTAATTTAAAAAGCCTATGGATGTATTGCGCCAATGCATCCAAACTAGAGCATATGAACGTAGGCAAGGAAGCAAGACTTTTGCATGATCAAGCTCTATGGAGATAAAAATGAGTAAGGGATTGGTGAATCTTACCTTTGCCAAGTATACTTACCATCAGCATATAGGATGGATGTCTGGGAATTGCTGCGGTGATGGTGTGTTCAGTGGGGCAGCAAAGGCCTAGAAAGGAAGCGAGGCATTTTCTTAATTGTATGCGTGCGTGAGCTACTTGAGTGTGTGGAGCCAGGATCGGATGGAGTTTTATGTGAAGGTTGTCGGCTCTTTCCCACTCTTTCCTTCTTCCTTTCTCTCTTTTGTTTTCTCTCTCTTTATTTTTTTCTTTTCTCTTTTTTTTGTTTTTTTATATCTCTCTCCTTTTTTTCTTTTTTTCACCACTCTTTTTTCAAGCAAGCCAGGGTTGACACCTTCTTGAAACAAGGATACTCCTTTGGATGGCTGGAACTTGAAGCGTGACGCTATACGATTTCCCCCACACTTGGACTTTTGTGTGAAAGTCAAGTGTGCAATGTCGGGGTCTCCTTTTGAGTGTATTTCCACTCCAAAGAGCATCAAAGTGTTCAGCTGATGCAGTCCTTATGTTCTCAGGCATCGTATGTCCCCTAAAATAGTTAGGACCAAGAATACCCGAAGGTGCATATTATGCTTAAAAACATGTTCTTGCTTTTATTGTTTAGGAGAAGATAATCCAGGCTATCTCCCGGCAGTGCTTTGTTTATGGTCGCAAGCTGCAAGGTTAGTGCACAAATACAACTACGGGCCTTGCAAAGATATTATGATAAGCAAAACCATCTACAACCATCACAAAGGGTGTCTATGATTGGAAACCCTACGAAGATCGTAAGACTCTTAGCGACTTGGTGCAAAAGACAAAAGATCTCGGAGATGTCAAGGATGAGCATGACTTTTGTGAAGAAACTTCATGCTCATGGAGTGAGTAGCTTGATCTCCGGAAAGAGAAACTCAGGAATGTTCATGGCCCCATAGTGAAAGAGGATGTGTAACTCTGTGGGCCAAATGAACAATTCCAAGTTCAGGTCACGAGGGAAATGAATTTCTTTCAACTCATCCCCTCCTAAGGTAGGAAGCTTTGCATTTTCAACAAAGATGATCGTGGTGGCAAAGCAATCCATCCTAAGCTTCCAATAGAAGTTCATTTGATAGGAAGGGTGAACATAACTTCTATTGGGCATCAATCAAAATCAAGGATTAAGAAATAAACTTGATTCACTTGATTTGATTGGCATCGATCGATAATCGAGGATATGAATGTGAATTTATTTCACTCAATTCGATCGGTAAGGCGTGAGGGTGAATCTTGTAGCCAGATGTGGAACTAAGTCCAGAGAGGATGGCTCTAAAGACTCATCCCAAAGGGATGGAAGGTGTCTACGAGGATAACCTTCCAAGGATAGCGGGGGTAGAGGTAGAGATAAGAAAAGCAAAAATATACGAGGATAGAATAGGTAGCAGGGGTGAAGGTAGAGCTAAAGATAAAGAAAATAGATTTTTTTGTTTTTTTTAAATATACGAGGACGAACTAGATTCGAAGGCAATACGACAACCATTCCCCGGCAACGGCGCCAGAAATGCTTGTTGATATTTCTTAACATTCACAGAATAATCCGCAAGCGTACGTATATACCGTTGTAGCACTTCACCTGTGAGTATTCAAGGGTATCGTATTTCCATGGGGAACGGAGGTACTAGCCTTCTATCAGGTTCGTCCAAGGACAAACAAGAGGTAGGTAGGCGAGGATAGAGAGGATTCCTATGGCTTAGAGTTCTAGTAATGATAGGTCTACCTCTACTTGCTTACTTCGGGCACCAGCTTACTCTTGGTCTGCCAAGAGTATCCGGCTATTAGCTCTACACCCAACCCGAACGTAGGGGACTACGAAGGACGGACAGGGCTATCACCACCTACCGCCTACCCCGACAGACCGTTGAGAAGGTATGCAAACAACGGTAACCTCTAGACTAGACACCACGTCTACACTATCGATTACTACTCTAGCCCCGACTCCGTCCACGACTCGAGCCATCAGACTAGAGCACCCGTCACGAGGATAGACGATGATCCCGCAAGCAAATAAATAATAAAACTAACTTTACTAAAATACTAACTACCATAGAAGATCACGAATACTTACTTAAGAAAGGAAGCATCCGTCGAGGTACAAGGCCGGAGAAGAGCGCCGACAGGCCGGCGCCCCTCCGAACTACCCCTCACTCTCTCCCTATTTTCTAAGTACTAGGCCTAAGCCTTGGAGTGGAGCTCTTCCTCCTCTCTTGTTGTGTGTTCAATGGGGGGCTCTCCTCCTCCTTATATAGCCCTCTAAGTGTGGGTCTTCGCATCAGCTTTCGGGGTGGTACCATCCGGCATCGGCGTAGGGGATGCGCAAGGGAACTACAGGAGAAACTTGGGCCTGATTGAGCATAGTAAGGGGTCGGGCGACCCAGGGGTTCAGCCAACCCCTTTCTGAGGCTGTCAGGCCCCATCTTGGGCCTGTGGACTCCTTGTGGGCTCCCTGTGTTGGCTTGTGGGTGTTCCCCAAAAGTTAAGTGGGTTAAGCTTGTCATTTGGCCCTTAGATCCTTGTGTCTGCTTCTGGTTTTGTCGGAAGTGTGTTTTCTCTTGGGCTTGAGCTGATTTGCTTCTGGATGTGGGCCCTCTAATTCTCATGCTCGTGTAGCATGCTCTGAAATGTACTTTTGGCTTCATTTGAGCATGGTTTTCCTTCGTATGCAGACATGGACTCCTGAAAACAATGATTCACCAAAACTTGTGGAAATGATTATTATTAAACTCCTATCTCTAGTTTGGTGTTTGTTTTGGTATTGTTCTTTGCTAGAGTTGACAGTCAGATATGACACTTAAGGACCGTCAACAGTCATGTCGTGCTGGCGAAGATGATGTCAAGGGCGCTGCCACCGTCAACGAGAACTTTGGCCAGGCAGACCTGGCTCACCACCGGGCTAACCACGAGGGGGTAGGCACCCGGCCTGGGTAGGTGGACCCAGTGGTCACGGCGGTCGAAGGTGATCGGCATCTCCGACCACCGCAGGGGTTCAACCGGGTGTTTGAACACCAGGTTGACTTCGCGATCATTCAACTTGAGCTTGCGCCGGCATGATGGCTTGCTGGGGCCGCCGTATATGGAGTTGATGGCCCTGTCTTCTTCTTGGAAGTTCCTTGGGGAATCCTCCCTCTGCTCGTCGTCATCTCGCCTGGGCGAGTTGCGCCTTCGTGGGCACGCCCGGGTGGTTCTGGAACCACCCAGCCTGTCGCAGTCGTCGCGGCGAGGTCGCTTGGGGTCGTCATCCTTGATGACGTTGTTGGAGAGTGCTCGGCACTCCCGGGCGGTGTGGTTTGCATCCTTGTGGCAAGGACAATTGCCATCCAGGAGCCGGTCCAGGTCCGCTTGGTTGAGGGTGGAGTAGAACTGGGATCTTTCGGCGACAGCGACGGTGTTCTCAGGACCACGCTTGCGGTCCCAGTTCTTGGACGACTCATCACGGTCGTGCTTCTTCCCGTGGCGAGGTGGGCGATCATCACGTTAGCATTCCAAGCGATTGTCCCGCTGAGGGGGGTGCTCGGAGGAGTCGTTCTGGGTCTTGTGCCGGCGGTGAGCTCGCTCGGCATCTTCCATGTCACCGTGCTTGTTGACAACCAACATCATGTCGCCCAAAGACTTGGGGTTGCTCTCGAACATCTTCCTCCATAGTTCGATGTTGTGGAGGCCTTCGTTGAAGTGGTAGATAACGTCTCTGTCATCAGGTTCCGTAATGGTATTACGGTTAGCAAAGTACCTCTTGATGTTATCGCGAAGGGACTTGTCCGGTTGTTGTTTGACGTTGGCCAGATCCCATCTGGTTTTGGGACCCAAGCAGGATGCCTGGTAGTACTGGATGAAGGCGTTGCAGAGATCCTGCCAGCTGTTGATGCAGCCGGTAGGGAGCGCTTCGAGCCAGTTGAGAGCGTGGCGACCCATCATGACCGGGAAGTAGGCGGCCATAATGTCGTTGTCGCCGCACATAGCTCGGACGGCGATGGAGTAGGTGCGCAGTCACGTCTTGTTGTCCGACTCACCGTCGTAATTCTCGATCCCCGTAGGTTTGAAGGTGGCGGGCCATTGGATGGCCCGGAGCTGGCTGGAGAAGGCGGAGAAGCCGTCGAGGTCGTTGCCGGGTTCGTAGTCGCGGCGGGGTCATCGTGGATGATTGTCGCCTCGGCGACCGCGGTTCTGATGGTCGGCGTCGGGGACACCGTGGTCCTCGTCGTACTGGCGACGTCGCTCGCACTCGGCGGCGTCGTGTTGGCGGTGACGGTTGTTGATGCACTGACGCAGGTCTTGCTGGTTCAGCTGGAGGTAGAGGTCATTCTAATTGACCTCTCCGTCGTCGCCGTGGGGTCATGTCGAGTGGTGGCTCGACTGGGCGCGGTAGTCCGAGTTGTCCGCGCGCAGCTGCTGGGCTTGTTTGGCAGCCACATGCAGACGAGCGTGAGCCTTGATGATCTCGGGGGTCTCTTGACGATCTCGGGGGTCTCCTGGGGACCCTCGAGCACCTGGAACACCATGGCGAGGTTGGCCGATGGTGTGGCGAAGACATCTTGGTTGTTGTAGTCGAGGACGAAGTTGGTGTCAAGGTTACGGGTCCGGATCGGTGAGCGCCGGTTCCTGGGGTTGCGACGTTCGGTGTTCTCCAGGTCGCGGTTGGCCCGATCAATGGCCTCGTCGTTGCACCTCATGTCGGCGCGGACCTCATTGCGGCAGAGTCGTTGCGCCTTCTCCTCATTGGTCTCGTTCTCACGAGTGTCGGAGTCGTCGGAGACGACGAAGATCTGGCGATGCTCCGTAGCCGAAGAGCGGTTGGGTGGGAGGGTGAACGAGGTGTGTTGGAAGCCAAGTTCCTCTCTCGAAGCCGAGTTAAATCAGATCTGACCTAAGGTAGCCGGGTCGGACAGTCGCACTCGGATCTGATCCGAGTACGTCGCAGCGGCATTGCGGAGTCCGAAGTGCATCCTCGCTGAGCCTAACGCACTCGGCGATGGATTTGCCGACTCGATCTATCAGGGAGATAAGATCGTCGGCAGATCTGATAGGACGACGGGTCGTCCTAGAAGGAGTAAGCGTCGTGTAGTCCGCCTCGGGTTCGGGAACTCGAGGCGTGGCAGATCTCGGAGTGGCCAGATCGGATCTGGTCCTGGTAGAAGCACTGCCGAGCTCACGGAGAACACGGTCAGGGTCGTGTTGGTGGTGAAGCGCGAGATCGCGGAGTTGAATGCACTCAGCGATGGATCTACTGACGCGATCTATCTAGAAGATTAGGTCATTAGCAGATTCGGTAGGGCGACGGGTCACCTTGGCTGTCGTGGATGCCACGTCAAAGTTCTCGGATTCGGAAATCCGAGAGGTGGCAGATCCCTGGGAGGTTAGATCGGATCTAACCCCAGCGAAGATGCTGCCTCTGGCGGTGGGAGAGCCGGAAGCGGGGTTCCTGGGAACCGTGACCTTCGGGAAGCTCCCGAAGGCGAAGGAGAAGCCAACTGTCGCCTCCATCTGGGTGGTGACGCTGGCGGAGAAGACGATGCCGGTGTTGGCTGCCATTGAACTCGACGTATGAGCCCGGAGTCCCCTACCTGGCGCGCCAACTGTCAGATTGCTATTATGGCCAGTCCACCAGGGGTGTACCCGGCGGTAGAGTTTCAGGATGGGGATCTCAGGACCAAGAGCTTGATGGTAACATGAAGACGCGGGGACTTAGACAGGTTCGGGCCGCGATGTGCGTAATACCCTACGTCCTGTGTTTGGGGTTGTATTAGGGTTTGTGGAATGCTGCGTCAAAAAGGAGTCTCTGTATGGGTTGGCCTATGCCTCCTTTATATAGACTAGGAGCCATAGGGGTACAAGGAATGATATGCTCAGGTTGTTTTACAATGAAGGAGGTCGGTTAAGATCCCTAGATATCCGGGCTTCTAGCTGGAACTTCTCATCCTAATCCATTGGGGATCCCATCTGCTGCACGCTGAATAGTCGTAGCCGAGTCACCGAGCAGGGTAGTCTGCCGGGTTCGAGGACCCTACTCGGCAGGGAGGTATATAGATCTACCTCCGTCAGATAATAAACTCACGTTCCCTATGGATACGATACCCTGGAATAGTCTTGAGTGAAAGCTTCGATGATATTTGTGTGCTTGCAGATTTTGTTCATGAGGCTCCAAAATGTTAACAGTAGGGTCGAGTTTGACTGGGTTCCTATCCCTGGATCCTTGGTGGGGATTTTCTCCTTTTCCTAGTAGGAGTAAGGAATCCATATCTTTTTCCAGATCGGATAGGAGTCTAAGCGAATGCGCCTGTGTAGATGATCGGGGCTCTTCTTGGGAGAGTCCCAATTCAACCCGTAGCACGGCCTCATTCCAGCATTGCCAGAATACGTTGGCCAGGGTTTGTGGCAGTGGGGCACATAGAGCCTCCATGAATTCATCGGTGCCCCACGACCAGTCACCAAGATCGTCAGAATCATCAAATGGTTCTATATCATTGAGAGTTTGCATGAACTCATTGAAATTGCGGTTAAGTTCTGCCATAAGGATATTGTAGATCTTGGCTTCTTCTGACTCGAGAACTTCCTCTGGTGATTTGTGATGATTGTTGGAGTTGTCTGTCTGATTCTTGTTGTTTGCTTTTGCGGGTTCTGAGGCCTGCTCATTAGGAGTGATCCTTGCATGATTGACGTCTTTAGATTTGTTTGAAAAGACATTGTTTTTCCCATCGGTTCTAATTGAGGGTGCAGGATTGATACATGATCATCCAATTGGTTTTTATCTAAATTTAAAACCTGTGAATTGTCGACTTCACTGATATTGTCTAAACCATTGTTGACCGCCATGGCATCAGCCTCCGGCGCGGTAGGTGTGGCGAGGTACCTAGTAAAGCCACCTGATCCGTTGGCCATGTAGATCCAGTCGCCGAAGATGAGGGTGGTACCTTTTTTCTTGTACGGGAGCGTAGTTCGAGGTTGCCATCGAGTTCACCACGGGATCGTCAGAGATCGGCCCTACGGTGGGTGCCAGCTGTCGATGTTTTACCAGCAAGCCTACCTAGGGATACCGTTGGGTTGTACTTTTTTTTGAAGGAAAACTGTGGGGGACATCCCCACAGCGCTTCATTTTTTATGTATAAATTGGGGTTAGTACAAGTGAGAGAGGATACTTACATAGAGAGGGAGGAGGGGGGAGAGAAAGAGAGTTACAATGAGGAAAGCCAAGAGACTACTGAATCTTTTATTACATTATTAAACCGAACTAGGTGAAGAAGTAGCTGCTCTCTGAACTTCACAGACCAGAGATGAAAAGAAGGCCTTGCACTATCAAAGATGACTGCATTTCTGATCTTCCACAATTCCCATGCCCTGATTAGAAAGGCCTCCATGTAGAAATCATGCTGAAAAATGCTTCGGGCTTGACTTATACGGTGTTGTAGCTCTAGATCCAGGCCCCAAACTATGTTCAGTCTAAGCCAACAATTTGCTGCAAAGGGGCAACAGAAGAAAAGATGCTCAATATCTTCTTAAGCCTACACTCCTCCATGCTCTGTTCGTAGGAGCCACTCCTGCTCCTCCTTGCATTCATAGACCCATCATTGTTGCTGGTGCGTGCCTCCGTCGTTGCAGCCAGCAATGCTGCCACCCATCCTCCGCTACAACTACTCCATGGAGTCATGGACTCGTCTACTGTCTCTTTGTGTCGCCGCCGCCTCCGAGCTGGTGGTGGTGATGGTGGCCGCTGCACGCCGCCGAGCTCATGCCCCATCGAGATGTCGCCTCCGCCGTACTGCTGTCTTGATGTTGCTCCCCTCTCGCTCGCGAGATCGCCGCGCTAGCCATGCTCACCTGACCATGAGTTCGACGCCTCACCGCCGGCTGCGCCAGGCGACGAAAAGCGCCAGGAACACGAGCATGCACATTGGGCACACGGTAGAAGAGGTCTAGGAAGAAGAGTACGAGCTTCGTTTGACGATGGGACGGGAGGTAGAAATGGGAGGGAGAATTGAGAAGGTGAGTTGCCCGTGACCATGAGAGGTGAGAGAGACAACACATGATGGGATGGGAGGGAGAAATCAGAGAATCGAGATGGTGAGCTACCCGCTGCCTGTGACCAGTGAGAAAGATACTCTTGCATGCTGTTTACCTCTGTTAGATACCGTTATTTTTCTTAGCATGAATCTTCACCATTACTTTTGCATCGGATGACAAACAAGATGCGGGGCACATACCCCGAGGGCATGGAAACTACTCTTGAATTAAAAGCTTACTATTAAATGCTAATGAAGAATGAGATTAACTCCCTATAAGTATTTGACGAGGATCCCAACCGACTTAAATGGTGGACCATGTGTACGTGAATCCGGTAAGAGAAGATTGGTGCGACGTGATGCACTGAGATGAGGATCATTTTACTATTGAGTGCAATTAAATGTAATTAGAATGCAACTAAATATAATTACTCTGAAACATAAAACATTGTCAGTCACTGGTAATAATGGCACTGTTGGTGGTCGATATCGGTGATTTTCACTGCCAACGCTCTGCTTGATTTCATGAAGCATAGGTCATAATCATGCCTTAACCATTATATCTAATGAGTTCCACAAGTTTTGGTATATATTTGATCTCAGGAATAACATATCCAAAATTTAGCCAAATCGGACACTATTTGGACCGGAAGGCCCAAGTCCGGCTGACCGGCATACATACTGTGGAATTTTGGCATGAAACTTTATCAAAGTCATCTAGAGAGACAATCCAGGCCAATCCAGCAGGTAATTTCCCAAAATGCATAAGTTGGAACTAGAAGGCTTGAACCCCTAAGCAAAATGGAGGAATCCTGGGCCACGATCAGAGAACAAGATATGTACCCATCCAGGAGTGATCTCTAGCCATTGAGGAGCGTGACGGTGCAACGGAGGGCCGAGAAGCCACCAGAGCCCGGCCGCCCAGCCCCTAACTGCCTTATCCTGAAAATGGCCTTTTGCACCGACCTCCATAGAGCATCTTGAGCGCCCACTCAAAGGCTGTGGACAGATGGCAGGAATCCTAGGCCGGCCGGCCTAGGGGAGGACGGTCGACCTAACTTTGTCACATCACGTGTCCATCCTTCGCGTGGAAGTTATGCCGCCGATCTACTTGCGTGAAGTGTAGGCGACTTCGGAATAACTGCCTTGGAAGCACTATTAAAGGGAGCCTCCACCCCTCATTCAACACACACCATTTGGAGAGGAGAAGAGTCCCAAGCAAGATGTAGTCCCTCTTAGTAGAATAGGGAAAGTGTGAGGTGAGAGCTTTGGTGAAAGCCGAGCTAAAGAAGCGCTGCCGAGTTCTCTCGGCCTTACTCCACTTTTGTAAGCTGCCTCGGAGGAATGGAATATCTTTGGAGTGATGTTCCTCGTTTCTCGACGGTATCTCGCTAGTCTTTCTCTTTACTTCAGTTACTTGTTTACTTTCTATCATTGATCTGCGGGATCCATAGTCTGTGTAAGTAGCAAGTTCTACTTATTTGAGAGTGTATTCTGTCTTGCCGGGAGGCAAGAGTACGTAACTCAGTGTTAGGTGTGGTTCCTAGACTTGGTTAGTTACCTCAGGTTGTGTTCCACCCCATCGTACTATAACACCTCTGGTGTTAATCTTGTACATTAGTCTCTAATCATTGCTTAGGCATGATCATTAGTGTTAATCAAGCTGGCCCTATTTCATTTCGATCTTCGCTCAGCTTTAATCCTGGTTTTCTCCGAAATCCAAAACTCGATCCAACTTTTTATCCAAAACCAACGTTGTAGGTATTTTATTGGTCTACAACTCTTGTTTTATCCAAAATTCAATTTCAGTTTAAAATTATGAGTTTTCATAAGTCAAATCGGGATTAAAATTCAGTCAGCGATGGCCCACCTGTCATCCTCTTTCTTTCTCCTCCCCATATCTTCTTCAGTGCAGCACACAGGCACGGCATGGCGCCTGTCCTTCGGACCTCTACTAGGTCGACATGTTGGTACCTGCCCATGCCGCCTGTTGCTCGCTCGTCCTTGCTCTTATCAACAACCGGCCGCTGCTCTCTTCCTCATTTCTCACAGTCGGCCCTCTCTTCTTCCTCCCTGCGTCGTGCGGAGCCTCCATGGCCGGCCCAAGATCCACCGCCCACGCCTCGTCCCCTTCCAATTGGTCGCGCCCCGAGCCTCCTCACCATCCCCTCCACCTTCCCCAGCCCGCGGTCAAGCTTCACCCCGGCCGAATCGGCCGGAATCGGCTCAGTCACCACTGTTGACATTTCTTAGCACAATCACTAGGAATGGATAATCCTTAGCAACAGCGCCAGAAATGCCTGTTGGTAGTCCTTAGTGGAATCACTAGAAATGAGGGCGCCGAACCCATCCTAGCAACTGCACCCAAGGGGTGCCACTCTCGTGGTATAATCAATACGATAACAGATGGATCCGCAAGCGCATGGATATACTATTGTAGCATTTCACAAGGAGAGTAAGGGTATCGTCATTTATTTGTGTCCCAAAGGATGGCAGCGGCAGCGGCAACGGTATTGTACTCAACATTAACCATGACATTGTGCCTCAAGCAATAGGCAATACTCTAACAGGGGTAAGTACAGATAAAGAATAAGCAAGGGTAATGTGACACAGCACACATCCACACTCCAAGAGGAAGGAATAAAGGAGAGAAACTATAAAACAAAGAACTACTCTATCCTACGTCAAGTCAGCTGGAGCTTAGGCTAGGTTAGGTGTCCTAGTGCTTCTATCCAAAGCTGGGGTCATGTTAGATCATGGTTAGGACTGCAGGTGCCAGAAAAATGGGATAGCGGGGAGAAGGTCCCGCACCGTAGTACATCCAGTCCCGTTATCTCTTTGCATGAACTCCTACACCGAAACCGAATGTCGGGGAGTACGCTAAACGCAACACCGCTTTTACGCCGGATGGACAGGGCTGTCACCACCTGCCGTCTACCCCAGTCACACCGTGGAGCACAGTCATATCCGAAGGATCCCGCATACCCGAGCACCATGCTCGTGTATGAAGTCACTACTCTAGTGCCCCCAGGTCTCCCACCCTTCGGATGGACGAGTAAAACACTAGAGCAAGCCCGAAAGCACAACGAACCTCTATCCGTACCCGGATCATCTGGCCTAACCAAGACCGTAGCATAACTTATGAACGATCTAAGCATGGATTGATAAACTATCAAGATAGTAAAGCAACCATGGCAAAACTCTATATTATGAATAGAAGTCTGACAAGTCGGATACAAAGCCATACCAGGAGTCGAGGATTGCTCAACGACCCCGAGGACGACTTGCTCGCTAAAGAGAACTAGCATAGCTCCACTACCTAGCTAAGAGAGCAAGAGAGAGGAGAGCCTTCTTGGAGAGAATGGAATGAAGTGTGTGTGTGTATAAGGGGTGAGAGGGGGCCCTATTTATACTAGTGGAGGTCGGTTCCCGTCAAATGCACGTATGGAAGGTAATCAGGAGACTAGGGGTCGACATCTCCTCGAAATGTACCAGGACGGGAGGCCGGCCAGGTTCGGCCGACCCAGGGGGTTGGCCGGCCCCACCTGGCCGCCTCTCATCCTTATCCTTCCCTGGCAGGCTGACATGTGGGTCCTGATATCTTTCCTTGTATGCATTATGCGTGGCGCGCCTGTTTGCTCTGCCAGATGGGCCCTCTTTGTAAGTGGGTGACGCCAGATGCGATACTCTGCGTAGTTGTATGGTGTCTGCTATGTGTTTTTGTCTTATTCCACTCCTGCTCATCTAAAATGTACAAAACTCGAAAACAACTGTGGAGCAAGGTTAGTGATACAAATATGCGAGTAAGGCATGCAGTTTTCCTTTATTATTGAGTATAGTTGACAGGTGAAAATGGCACTTAAGCACTGTCAACAACTCCCCCAAGCTAGCCCTTTGCTCGTCCCGAGCAAAGTTTTAGACTTAGGTTGTTGATCAGGAGTTGCTACAATGTCGCATTCCTGACTTATGCCCAAGGCACAACCGAGTATTCTTACCTTTATTCTGAATAAGTTGGCCTTGTTCGCACATTTTACCTTACTCCTGTGGGGCTTATAGCATCATCCTCATCTTTGGCGGTTGAGGGTCAGAACGGCTTGTAGAGTACCACTTACCACTCCTATGTTCAACCATCAATCTGGAGGTTTTATAAAGTTTTTGAAAAGAAATTTGTAAGTTCCTCGGGTGATCTCTCGGATCGCTCAAAGTGTTTCATTCCTCACCAAGGCCTTTTTATGCGCCTTTCTTTTTCCATCCTACTTCTAATGGCTTCTTTTTGGTGTATCTGTAGGTATGGAGGATATAATGGCTTCTCATATTTCGCTAAGTCAAAGACCGTATCCAAAGGAGAAACAAGTCATAAGCCTTGATCAAGATGTGCAAGTGTGTGGATATTTTTGGTGGATGATGGATGAGAACTCCTTTATATGAATTCTCTTTCCCTTGTAATGTTTTTGGTATGGGCTATATTTTCTTTTTCTCTCTCTCTTTTTTTTTTTGACACACCTTGTGGATGTGTGGCATACCTTCTTTGGGTATGCATCTTTTCTCTCTCTTTTTTGACATGCCTTGTGGGCATGTGGCATACCTTGTTTGGGTATGCATCTTTTATTTCTTTTTGTATAGCCCATACATTATGATGATAACTTTGAAGAGAGATAAACATGGCACATCTTGGAGTTTTATTTGTGGATGGATGGGGGATGTACTTGCTATCTTCTAGGTGTAGAAGTATAGCATGTGAGAGGATGTGTACATGATCTTGATCATGGACGTATGAAGTGATTCTCACAAAGGGTCACAACAATTTGACAAAGCTCAATGAGAAGACAAGTTGCATATGTAGAAAAGGTTTTTCAAACTTGTAACTCATATTGCTCTGGATAGGAATTGCATATCACCGAGGAACTTTATTTTATTTTTGTATTTTTGAAAAGAAATACTCCGGATATCAAGCATCACGTAATAGAAGATCATAGCAACTCTTTTCAGCCATATCATAACCCACAACAACCTAGATTCGAATTCTGCTTTTTCGCTACCCACAAGTTTCAAGCTTAAGGTTTGAACATCTAGCCACCAAACTCAGAACATAGGGAGAGCAATCCTTAATTCCAAATCTACGCTCGAGGGCTACTCGCAGCAAAAGGGATTTTGATTTAAGGCTCGGGGGCTGCTGGATATAGGCATCAAAGATTAATTTTTCAATTTTTTTGGAAAATAGACTGAAGTGACCCTCAGCCTGATTCTGCGATTCAACCTAAGGCTCGGGGGCTACTCCATATGGAGCACGAGTACTTCGCGCACCATATATGATCAATATTTCAGGGTTTGAGCACCTCATAGCCTCGAAGCAAATGGAAATACTTGAAGGACTACTCGACGTATCTGAAGGAAGGATCAGAAGCAACCAGAAGGATGTTCTGACTACTTGAAGTACTCGAAGACGCCCAGCCAAGTACTCGACGCCTGCAGGACTCAGCTACGAAGAGCTCGGGGGCTTATCAGACCTGGGATAGAGGGACTGCTTATAGACATACAATATTCTAGAGTAAGGGATAGCTCATGGATGTACCTTACCTCTTTTGTAACTACCCGAATAGGCGTAGAACTAGCTGCAGTACAAAGGAAACTACCCAATTGTGTTGTAGTAGGACTCCAACTTTACTGGGCTAGGACTTTCCATGTAACCCTGTCCCCCCGGATATATAGCGGTGGGCAGGGACCCCCTCCAAACAATCATCTACAACTAAGGCAATACAAACCACCACACAGGACGTAGGGTATTACGCAAACTCACGGCCCAAACCTGTCTAAATCTTTGTGTTCCTTGTACCATCGAGTTCTAGAGCAGTCGATCCCTACCTACAAACTCTATTGCTAAGGGTATCCCTGAGCAGGCTTGGCGGTAAACACCGACAATTGCTTACCCTCACATTAATTCATCTAGTTGTTTTATGTTGAACACTTTTTTTGCCATTTAAACGCCTAGGGTGTCGCGGCACACTCCCCTTAAAATGAATCTCGTCCCGAGATTGGATAATAAATGGAGGCAGAGATGAAGGTACCTGGGGTAGAACTAAGAAAACTAGAAAAATGTCGATTCAGATAACTTTCATTCTCCCAAGTGGCTTCTTCTTTAGTGTGATGACTCCACTGAATTTTATATATCTTGACCACCTTTCGACGAGTACCTCTTTATTTTTTATCCAGAATTATGAGAGGATGTTCAACATAAGAAAGGTCCGGTTCCACAAAAATTTCTTGCTGTTCAATTATTTACATAGGAACCCTGACACACTCCTTAAGCTGAGATATACGAAATACATCGTGGATTGCAGCGAGTTGCGAAGGAAGTCGCAGTCGATAAGCCACTGTCCACATTCTTCGATGACCTCATAAGGTCAGATATAACGAGGAGCTAATTTTCCCCTGATTGGTGAGACCCGTAGGTAAACATGATCACCCACATTGAACTTCAGGGGTTTCCTTCTTTTTTCAAAGTAGCTCTTCTATCTAGACTAAGCTATCCTCAAGTTTTCTTGTATAACTTTCACTTTTTCCTCTGCTTCGACTGTAGCGAAAATGGCCTCTCATGCCATATTTCAATATAATGTTTTGGCGATTGATGACACACGCAACACTTGAACTAATGTGTTTGCTTAGATGATATACTCAGGCTTTTAGGTTCAAGTGATGACAAAGAGAAGAGAGGCGAAGCTAGGCCCGAAGGGCCGCCCCTACGCGCCCTGAAACCTAAAAGAAATCAAGTCACCGGTTGAACCGACGCCAAGCAAATTACACACGTCGGTGCATTGACTTGAGCACGTCTTGGAGTTTTAGTATCACCGGTTAAACCGACGTAAGGCAAAATGTACTCATCGGTGCAATGACAGAGATGGCCTGCGGGCTAGGGTTTGGCACCGGATGAACCGACGATAGGAAGTTTGAATACGTCGGTGCAATGGCAGAAGCAGACCAAGAAAAATGCATACATCGGATGAACCGATGATGCACCGGTTAATGGCATCGGTGCAGTTGTCCAGAGAGTTTGTTTTTCAAGGATCAGAGGACAGTTGCACTCACCGGTTAAACCAACGCTAATATTACATACATCGGTCGATTGCGTCGGTTGATTGCCCGTACACGTAACGGCTAGTTTTCAGTGGGCAGTTTAGTATCACCGGTTAAACCGACGATGGCAATTTGGGGAGCATCGGATTAACCGGTGTTAAGCACATTTCTGGCAGCTTTTCTCCGACGGCTATATTTGCTTGTGCTGCCTATATATACCCCCAAGGCCGGGTCATTTGAGTGTGCTGGAGTTCAAAGAAGTATACTAGAGCTAAAGATCATCTCCAACCACCATAGAGCTTCATTGTACATCATATAGGCTTAAGCACACTTGTGAGAGTGCTTAGTGCTTGTTTAGGCTTAGTTCTTGAGAGAACTAGCTTGAGAGAAAGTCTTGCTGCGGCAAGCAACTTGTGTACTCGTCGTGTGACCCTCCGACTTGGTGTGGAGTGGCAACGACACTTTGTGCGGGGAAGGAGGCCCCTACTTGGTGTTAAAGCTCCAAGATAGTGAAGACGGTGCCGTGGTGACGCTTCGAGATAGACGGTGGCGGTGACCTCGTCTTTGTGACTTGGCGTCACTTAGCCTTTGCTTGTCGGGAGCCTTGGAGGCGTGGCAAGACGGTGATCAAGCGAAGAGACTCGGCATCCCACTTGTTCTTTGTGAGCAAGTGGCCGTGGACGTAGGGAGGGACTTTGGTGTCCTAACCGAACCACGTTAAATCGTGTGTCTTGGTGTCTTCACGGGAGTTTGCATATCCTCTCCCTTACCGCTTTACTTACCGCATTACGTTTCCGCATTTACTCTTTCTTGCTTACCTTTACTTTCCTAGTTAGTTTGATTAGGATTGTCTATAGGTTGCAAGTCTTTTGGGGTAAGTAGAGGGTAGCATAGATAAACCTTAGTCATAACTAGCATGTGTAGGATGTGTTAGGTTTATCTTATGCAATTAGATTGAGCCCTAGGATAGAAAAGCGATTAGCGACCCTATTCACCCCCTCCCCCTCTAGGGTCGGACACCCCGGTGATCCTTACATCGACCACTAAATCGGGTCCAAATATTTTGCGCTCCCCATTCTGTGACCAACTCAACGAAGTCCGACACCTTCGACAGTACAAGGCCTCAAAGGGTGCCATTTTCAGACTGGCTTGGTAGCTTTTGTTATACAAGAATTCTGCCATAGGTAAACATTTGTCCCAATTCTTGTCATAATGAATGGCACATGCTCTAAGCATATCTTCAAGAATTTGGTTCACTCTCTCAGTTTGCCCATCCGTCTGAGGATGATAAGCAGACCTTCAGATTAATTTGGTTCCGAGAGCCTCTTGGAGTTGTTCCCAAATACGTGCTATAAATTGAGCACCTCATTCAGAAATAATTGTCTTGGGTACACCATGCAGACAAATAATGTGATCCAAATAGATTTCTTCATACTTGTGGGCCTTGTAAGTGGTGTGTATTGGAATAAAATGGGCTGTCTTTGCGAGTCGATCAACAATGACCCAAATAGAATCATGATGTTGTGAAGTATTGGGTAAGCCCACAATGAAATCCATACCGATGTCTTTCCATTTCCAGGATGGAATATGCAGAGGTTGGAGGGTTCAGCAACTTTCAAATGGCTGGCTTTTACCCTAGGACAGGTGTCACACTCTGCAACATATTTTGCAATTTCTCTTTTCATTTGAGTCCACCAAAAATTTTGCCGAAGATCTTGGTACATTTTGGTGTTACCTGGATGGATTGAGAGTTTGAGGTGTGCTTCGTCAAGAGTTTGCTTTCGGAGTTCCTGATTTTTAGGAACGACTAAACGACCTTCAAACCATAAAACTCCTTTATGGTACAGACGAAAACACTTGTATTTCCTTTCTCCTTCTGATAGTTTCGGTTTGATAATCCCAACACTTTATCATGTAATTGTGCCATGATGACTTGGTCATAGAGTGTTGGTTCAACAGAGTTCCCTGAGGAATAATCTCTAAATTCAGCTTTTGCATTTCAGCACATAGGGTCCCATTGTAGGGTACAACTGAGAGACAATTACGGTGAACTTTATCGCTGAGTGCATCTGCTACAAAATTGGCTTTTCCCGAATGGTAATGAACATCCAGGTCATAATCTTAGATTAATTTCAGCCATCTTCTGTGCCTCATATTCAGATCACTCCGAGTGAAAATATATTTGAGACTCTTATGGTCAGTGTAAATATTGCAATGTGTACCTATAAGACAGTGTCTCCAAATTTTGAGAGCATGAATAACCGCTGCTAACTCGAGATAATGAGTTGGATAACTGAGTTCATGAGGTCGAAGAGCTTGGGAAGCATAAGCGATAACCCGATTTTCTTGCATAAGGACACAGCCAAGACCAGTACCCAATGCATCACAATAAACATCATATGGCTTACTGTTGTCGGGTTAAGCTAAGACTGGTGCTGTGGTCAGATGTGCTGTTAATGTATGGAAAGCTTCATTGCACTTTGCATCCCAATTAAATTTCACACCTTTATTTAGCAGTTCCATCATTGGTTTAGCAATTCTATAGAAATCCGGAATAAATCTGCGGTAATATCCTGCTAGACCGAGGAAACTGCGAATTTGATGAACTGAAGTGGGAGGTTTCTAGTCCATCACTTCTATGCCTTCACTGGAAATGGGGTGACCCAAATATTTCACACTGTTTAACCAGAATTCACACTTCTAGAATTTTGCATACAGTTGATGGTCCCGGAGACATTGGAAAACGATACGCAGATGCTGCTCATGTTCTACCTCATCTTTGGAATAGATCAATATATCGCCGATGAAAACCACGATGAATTTATTGAGTTCCGGCATGAATACTGAGTTCATGAGGTACATTAAATAGGCTGGAGCATTTGTGATACCGAACGACATGACCAGATATTCATATAGCCCATATCTTGTTGAGAAAGCGGTTTTCAGAATATCACAAGGTCTTATATTAATTTGATGATAACCAGAACGAAGATCAATCTTAGAGAAGATTTTGGCTCCAGCCAACTGATCAAATAAAACATCAATGCGAGGAAGTGGATATTTATTTTTGATAGTCACTGCATTGAGAGGCCGGTAATCAACACACAATCTCATACTGTCATCCTTCTTTTTCACGAACAGGGCTGGGCAACCCCATGGTGAAGCACTCGGGAGAGATTAACCCTTGTCCAGAAGTTCTTGCAACTGGATTTTCAGCTCTGCAATTCTTTGGGCGGCATTCGGTACGGCCTTTTGGATATGGGTGCGGTACCAGGCTGTAGTTCAATAATGAATTTAATATCCCAATCCGGTGGCATTCCAGGCAAGTCATCCAGAAAAACATCGGTATACTCACGTACCACAAGAATATCTTCTAGGTTGATATCTTTCATGGAGAATGCACAAGAATTGATACATTCCCGGGATGGTAAATATAGAGTATAATTTCCAAGAAATGGAGAGTTTAGTTCAATAGCTCGGGAAGAAATATCAAAAACTGCCCCATGTCGGGTCATCCAGTCCATTCCCAGAATGATGTCTATGCCTTCTAGTGCTGGTAGGATCAAGTCTGTTTTATAAAATTTTACTACCCAGCTTTATTGGTATTCGATGCAATTTTCCCACCCGGTGTAGATATCATGTATGAACCTTTTGTATGAAAAAAATCTAAACTAGCTTTTGCCCCAATGAAGCTATGAGATGCACCAGAGTCAAATAAGATAATTGTGGGTTTGTGATGGATAGAAAATGTATCCGATAGAACTAGTGCGCCCTCAGGAAGTACACAAAGGTTGGTGAAATTAATTCGGCTTTGCCTGACTTGTACAGTCTGCTTCTTGCCTTTATTCTGATTGTCCCAACGAATTCTTGCCCCTAGGATTGTCCCACTTGGGGGCACTACTTGGCAAAATGATTCGGACTTCCGCACTTGAAACGACGATTGTTATTGTCGGGATGAGCTGATTGCTGCACATTTGGCCTTGGGCCATTCGGCTGCTGCTGAGAGTGTGCAAAGCAATTCTATTATTACTGCTACTGTTGAGGAGGCCTAATAATCCAACGCCCTTGATGAGGGGCCTTCTGAGAGGGTGCAGCTAGAGTATTTTGCACTATTCGATACCTCGTTGGCTGAGCACTTGAGGGTCTAGCTGGGGCCTTCCTCTTCTTTTCTGCCCGATGAGCCATAATACAGTCTTCCTATGTGATTGCCAAATTAACCAGCTCATTGTAAGAATCAACTCAAACAAGATTGAGACGCTCTTTCAACTTGGTGTTCAGTCCCCAACGGAAGCGGTCGTGTGATAACCCGCATATTGATACAGGTGATTGAAAGCATGAGCATACTGCATCACAGTGCGGGTGCCTTGAGTCAGAGCCAAGAATTCATTCAATTTTCTATCCATAAGACCTTCTAGAATTTGGTGAGCTATGAAAGCATTTTTGAGCTCGTCCCAAGTAAACACATGATCAGCAGGAGGCATTCCATGGTAATGGTGGAGATTCCACCACAAGCGTGCCGAGCCATGAAGTTGCTGCGCAGCAAAACGGGCTTTGCTCGCTTTAGAACATGGTACTATCAACAAAGAAAGCTTGGACTCGATTGTGCGAATCCAAGCGTCCGCATCGAGGGGTTCCTCCATGTTGTTGAACAGTGGAGGTTGAATCCCCAGGAATTCTTGAAAGCTTGCTTCCTACGGAGGATGAGCACTGTGCCCACCCCATTACTGGTGGCCTTAGGCGATCTGTCGCAGTAGCTCAGTTTGCGCCGCGAGCACTTCAGCGAATCCTGGAGGTGGAGGTGGTGGTGTACCACTTCCGCTCGCTCAGAACCCACTGGGTGTGCCCCTCGTTGATCCCACCATTTGAAATGTGCAAAGGGTTGTATCAACTACAAGTTTTCAAAGGCATCTCATGGGATAGAACAAGTATAAGGCATTGATATTGCAACAACTTGATAAAATAAGTATACACAGAGAACTGTTAATACGGAAAAACGCATAATTGGAGTTCTGTGAATCCAAATGCTTTGAAATTTTTGCAGGAGTCATGAGCTACAACTTTGGTAGTCAACTCAGAGACCAGTTACCAGATAAAGATAGTCGAAAAATTCTATTGCTACTCGTCTGGTTTTCCTATTTTTTAGAAAATAGAGCCTCTGTATTTAGTGCATAACTCCTGCTGTATATATCCAATGAGGCTGAACTTTTGTGAGCAATTATATTAGGAAACTCGGAACAACTTTGGTATTCATCACATGGCTCAAATCTGTGAGGAAACAAGGATATAAATTTGAAATAGTTCCTGCATTCAGATTTTCTTATTGCCAGCATATATTTACATCCATTCCATAAGTTCTTGTCATTAGCTCACTACTCCTACCTCTTCTTGCTACCACTTTCCATCTAACATCAGGGGGTTACTCAAATCTAAGTTAGCCTAGAAGCCCAACATCCAAAATTTAGGCTACACTAAGAGGAGTCTATACAAAAGCTAACGAACATGAGCCATGGGGTCGTCTAGTTGTTGACGGACACTGTTGGTGTCTCTTATGCTCAACGTGAATAAGTATTCTGCAAGCGCACAGAATCACCGGTGTAGCACTTCACCACGGAGTATTCTGGGGTATCGTGAAAATCATCAGGGAAGCACTATGGTAAAGTATATCGTAAATCGTAGTGACAACCTTTGCTGAATCTATCAACCTACTAATTCAAAAGGGGTAAGACAGATAACTCGATAGGATAAATGGCCAGGCTATGACCGTCTGACACATAGGAGACTCTATGCCTTAAAGCGGTAGCAGCTGGGAGGACAACGAGCAAGAAAGGACACCTGATACACTTCTAAACTACCGAGCTAGCCTCGCTAGAACTAATCTAAGCTTTTCCCATGATGTCGATAACCTGGAGCTTACTTCGGCGCCCTAAGAGAAGGACTCAGACTGGGATAAGAAGGGAGTCCAACGTCTGTCGGCAACTACTGCTATGAAAACACACGAACGTGGTGGACTACGAAGGACGGTCAAGGATGTCACCACTTGCCAACTACCACTGTAATACTATGGGATGAAACACACTTTCTAGCTAGCACTGAATCAGACACCACGTCTGCTCTAGGCACTAGGATTTCCCTTGAGGCCTTCAAGAGAAATCCCCCTCAACCTAGCGAATTAACTTGAGCTCACTAGTCCGGGCCAGAAAACCCATAAGACAAGCTCCGACAAACAAGAGAGATAACTTAAACTTAACTAGAGGTAAATTACTTCCGCAGACAAGTATTCGCACTTGGAAAGGTAAACGACTTGCAGAAAGTAAAGCTGACTCGAAGTAAATAAAGAAAGATTACTTATATTAATTAAGTCAAAGGAAAAGATACAAGAGCTTATACCGAGCTCTGATGAAGACTCTGGATCCCCGAGACAAGCTCGACTCGACTCTAACTCCCAACTACTAATCCTTCTCAAAATGAGAGAAGAGAGAAATCCTTTTTGGTGTGTGTTTACAAGTGAGGATGGGAATCCTATTTATAGTAGCTCAAGGTCGGTAAACGGGTAGGGGCTCAACTCCACGTGAAAGCGTGAGCTTAAAAGCTGCAAGGTGGGGCTGAGCGGCCTCCCCTAGGCCGGCCGGCCTGGGGGGTGTGGCCATGTGGCCACCGCCTTCACATGGATGCTCCTGATTGCCTTTTCAAGTCGGTAAGTCGGGTACTTGGTCCAGATGCCAGTATACTAGGCCAGGCGGCCCGAGGGAGGACGGGCAGCCTACCTCTGGGGCCTGTTGGTCCTCCGTTTCGCCGACATCGTAGATCAACGCTCCACAATGCCCATGGGTTGGGTAGCACCGACGGTTGAACATCGGGGCGCTGACTTGTGGGTCCTTTGGTTGATCCTTATGCCTTTCGGGTCCACCGACCGAATTAGAGGCTGATCTCTGGTTTAGGGGCATTGTGAGCATGTCACTTTGCTCATGTAACAAGGACGCACCCATGTATGTCGAGGTGTTAGGCCGGTCGACACGGTTGAGGCCGGGTGGCCTGAATTTTCTCCATTTTCAACCATCTCTGGACTGTGATTTCCTGCATGCAGAACTCATCCAAAACTTGTAGAACTTATTAGAATTAAATAAAATATGTGTGGAACATAGTGCAAAAGCTCATTTTATTCCCGAGAAGTCGACGGTCAGAACATGAAATAATGGTCATTAACACCCCCCAAGCTTCAACTTTTGCTCGTCCTTGAGCAAAGCTTAATATTGAGGCTCGGTAGATCAGGAGTTGCGTCAATGTTTACCCTCTGGAGGTACCTTGTGCACAGCATATTACTCTACCTGTATGTACGTCGAGTAAGTTGCCTCATACCTATATGCTCTGGTTGATGGGCCTTATTCACATTTCATCCCTTATCTTGAGCGGTTGGAGGACTGAACAACCTTCACCGGAATACTTTCCTGTTTCCCTATTAAGGTTCATTCTCGGAATATTTTGCAAGTTTGCACAAGTATGGTTAAAGTTCCCCGAAGGTACTCTCAATCACTCAAGGTGTATAATCCTGACAATGGTCGAAACTTGACTAACTCCTTCCTATTCTAAGGCTGATTTGTGGAGTTTTTCAGTAGAAAGAGTGTAACATACCTTGATTACCTGTATTGCCGAGCCGAAGAGTGGTTCGCGAGAGGTAGGTACTTGGTCAAATTCCGATCTTGTGGAATTTCAAATCTTCAGGGGAGAGGGAGGAAATGGATTCACACTTGAAAATGTTTTGGGAAATTTTATTTGAACTCCTTATTTGAACACTTTTTGTTAAGGATCATGGTGTCGGTGTTTACCACCAAGCCTACTCAAGGATACCCTTAGCAGTAGGATTGTAGGTAGGGATCGACTAGATATGGAACTCGATGGTGCAAGGAACACAAGGATTTAGATAGGTTCAGGCCGCGAGGTGCGTAATACCCTACATCTTGTGTGGTTGCTTGTATTTCCTTAGGTGTTGATGTGTTTTGAGGTGGTCCCTGCCTGCGCTTATATATCCAGGGGGACAGGGTTTTATGGAAAGTCCTAGCCAAGTATAGTTGGAATTCTACTATAACATGATCGGGTAGTTTCCTTGTACTGTAGCTAGTTCTACGCCTACTCGGGTAGTTACAAGAGAGGTAAGGTACATCCATGTGCTATCCCTAACTCTATAACATTCTATACCTATGAGCAGTCCCGCTGCCCCGGGTCTGACAAGCCCCCGAGCTCTTCATAGCCAAGTCCTGCAGGCGTTGAGTACTTGGCGAGGTGTCTTCGAGCACTTCAAGTAGAACATCCTTCTAGTCGCTTCTGGGCCTTCCTCCAGATACATCGAGTAGTCTTTCAAGTACTTCCGGTTGCTCCGAGGCTGTGAGGTGCTCAAGCCCCAAAATCTTATCATATATGGTGCGCGAAGTACTCGCGCTCCATATGGAGTAGCCCCTGAGCCTTAGGTTGAATCACAGAATCAGGCTGAGGGTCACTTCAGTCTTTTTCTTCCTTTATTTTCCTAAAAATTTGAAAAATAAATCATTGATGCCACATATCCCACAGCCCCGAGCCTTAAATCGAAATCCCGTATCTTGTGGGTAGCCCCTGAGTCAAGATTTAGAATTAAGGATCTAATTCATGGCGTCGCATTTTATTTCAAGAATATCTGCAAGTTTAATCAGATCCGATATCTGAAAAGATCTCTTTTTCGGGTAATATCCTGGAAAAATTATATGATTGGATACGCCACACTGATTGCACCCGTGATATCCTCAAAAATAAAACCCGGGATATTTATCTCTTTACTATTTGTTCACGTGAAGGTTCACTGTGCAGAGAATCTGCATTATTACGCTCGTGATCGCTGTAACTGTAGCGTCACGGGTTGTCCTCTAGTGAAGCCCACGCGGCTATCAAAGGTGGGTAAGAGGCCTTGCCAGAAGCACCAACCTTCTGAAGCCATGGCTTGCATTTGGTGTTCTTGCTTTTGCCCTCCTGAAAGTTTTGTAGTGTTTTCCAACAAAAGATGCTAGAAGAGTGCTTGCGAGTGCCAAGAGAAGAATCTGCTGCCAAACCCTGCAACCCTGCTACTCTCAGCAGATCCATGCTGGAAATCATTTCCTTGCATATTCTAATGAGGTAGGTTCTCTGTGGACTGGTTGCATCTAGTTGTGTCATACTCTTGGGGTTCCCAGGTTGTGAGTACCCAAGAAATGACATCTCTGGTGTGGAGACTTAATCTTGTCACAACGTATTCAGGAAGAAGGAGAAATTCTTTTGCAAGATGCAAGAAGAGATCTTGCAAGGCGTTTACTGTAATCTGCCTCCTTGCACTTAAAACTTTTCTTCCAGAATACGAGTAGCATTATTCCCTTAGTGGGAATAACAAATTTGTGCTTTGTAACGTCCTCGGGCCGATCTAGCTGCAGCAGGCCTCGCCCAGGAGATCCATGAGGTGTGCGTGTAGGTCCGAGTCGTTGTAAAGCTTTAGAAGAAGTACTTTAATTGTACTATCGAGTAGTTTACTATGTCGAGTACTTTTCTCTTTTCTGGAATGTAATCCCAGAAGAAGGAAAGTTAAGTCGAGTGGTTGTCAAGGGCTGTGAGTGATTTATTTTTCCAGAATGTAATCTCAGAAAAGAGAAATGTCTCAGAAAAAATCCCACTTTTACTGTAAACGGTAGCTGACTCTTAGACTTCTAGGCATTTACCGTTTTGCCACCTCCACTACTATTTAATAGTGCGGTAAATTAGGTTTTACACCACCGGCCGTCATTTCCCCCCTTTGCTGTTTAGATCTGTTTTTCGCACTCCTTGCTATTTTTATATCTAAATCATTTCCTTGCCCTCTCTAGTGCCTAGTTCCTTAATTAGGGTTAGCCAGTGCATGAGTGTAAAGTGACACGTGCATTTTCGAATGGCTCCCAAGAAGACGACTAAAGGCAAGGGTGTGGAGGTGGAGCCAACTCGCGACGAGGGATGGACACCAAGTAAGTGTTCAGAATCTGACCTAGAAACCCTCATTTCTGCTGGGCTTTTTCTAGAGAAATCCGTGATCTCATGGCGTGCTGCCTTTGGTAAGGATCGTCCGTATGAAAATGCGGGCGAAATTGTTGCTTTTGCCCCTTATTTCGAATGGTGATTGGGGCTCCCATGTTCTTGTTTCTTCTCTGGGCTCCTGTCTTATTACAGGATCTAGCTTCAGCACTTGACCCCAATTTCTTTTGTTCATGTTTCCATCTTCGTACATTTGTGCGAAGCTTTTCTGGGCATCGAGCCCCATTTTGAGCTCTGCTGCTTTCTTTTCCATCTTAAGCCCCAGCCAGATTTCTATGAATTAGATGTAGTTGGTGGTGCGAGCCTTCAACTTAGACATGGGAAGGATAAAGTATACATCCCCTATAAGCTATCTGGTAAAGTAATCAACTGGAAGCCAAAGTGGCTGTACATAGAAAACCAATGGGACACCCTTCAAGCAATTACCCCAAGCCCCCCGATTCAAAGGCCTGAATGGAATAAGAAACCAGTCGACGACAGCCAGATCCCCGAGCTACTCGATAGAGTTGCCAGCCTAAGGCAAAAACATATAACCGGGGATACTGTTGTGTTCGACTGGATGAAGAAAAGGATCCAGCCGCTGCAGGCTCGGGAGACGTTCAGTTTTCAGTATCAGGGATCAAGTGACCTATCGCAGTACTCAGAGGAAGAGAACTCGAATGTAGAAGTCTTCAGTCGAGTGCAACGACTACATAAGAATGTGAAGCACGTGCATCTCATTCCTGATACTTCCTCTGCAGCAAATCCTCCGAAGCAGGTATGATTTAAAGTAGTCGATTTATGTTTGTCGAGTACTTTGTATTAGCAATTTGCTAATAATATTTGCTTTTAAGCAGGAGGACGTGGAACTATATAAGAGCAGCCCTCCTTTGCCAGGCACTGACCGTCCTTTTCACCTTCTTCCAAGTGCTCATGAACCACTAAACGAATCCAGAAGAAATTTTTCTTATGGATAGTTACATAGTATTGATATCTAAGTTTGGTTGTGCAGATGATGGGAAAGCGGCTAGTGAGGACGAGGGTGGGGAGCGCAGCCCCAGCCCTAGCACGGGTGCTCGGGTGAATCACCCGAAGGGCGCCCGATCAGTTGCGCGGAAGCGTCCAAGCTCCGCAGGGACTACCAGCAACAGGTAAGTGGGTTGTTTATTGCAATCGAGTACTTTTGCTGGAGTTTTTTATTTGGTTTTCTTAAGATATGTTTGCTTTTTAAGTCCGGCGGCCAAGATGCCGCAGACTTCAGCATCTGGGGATGATGCTGTGGTGGGAACGAAAGTCCCTTCCACTACAGCAGACTCGTCAAAAAGGGGCAGGAACTACTCAGCCGCAGAAGTCTGTGCCGGCGAGTAGTTCCAATGTTAGTGACGCCGGGAATACCAGGAGTAGTGCTCTAATCAATAAGCCGTTCCCCAAGTTCACCGTGAAAAAACTCTCCATGAAAAGGGCATCTGCGTAAGTATCTTGGTACTTCTTCGTAGATTTTTGTCTTTGTATCGAGTGCTTTTAATTCTTGTATGTACTTGTAGAAATGCACTCCTGGAGGCTAGGGGGACTGCAGAGGTTCCTTCCTTGCCCCCGAAGCCTTTGGCACAGGAGGAGCCCCCGAGCACTGCTGATGAAGACACTCGTGCGGCTGAGGAGATGGTGAATTCCATGCTGTGGGATTCACCAACTCCGAATGCTGAGAAGGGCAGTGAGAAGCATCCGGAGGAGACCCCCGCAGGTAAGCTTGTTGTGCCTTTCCCTGATTTCTTTGTACTCTCTTTATTGGTTTTTGTAACCCCGTGTTTTTCTCTAGATCCCCAAAATCAAGGGGATACTGCAGAAAAAAGTTGAGGAAACACCGCATACAGAGGCAGCCGTTGTGGTGGGGGCCAACACTTCCCTTGCTTCACCGGGAAATGCCCCACCACAGGCAGAAAAATTGAAGCTTGCGCAAGAGCACTTTGGTCTTGCACACAAACTTTTGATGGTAAGTAGTCGATAACTTCGAGTACTTGTATTTGTTTTGATTGAGTAGTTAAATACTGATCTGTTGCCTTTGTACTTGCCAGGAGTTGGTGGAGCAAGGGAGCAGCCAGCCCCGGGATGACTCAGAACTACTCGCTCTGAGGGAGCAGATGAGCAAGCTTACATCCGAGAAGGCTGCTCTCCAGGTGAAAAACAACGAAATCTCCAAGGCCAAGAAAGGTTAGTGTTTGTCGTTTATACAGTAGTCGACTAGTTTGATTCGCCTGGTATTTATAAGAGTTTATTCTTTTAATCCATCGAGTACACAACCCTCACAAAATCATTAGAGATTGAGGAAAGCTTGATACTTGATCTGAAGATTCTTATGTACTAAAATGCAGATTAGATTGAAAACCTCAAGAAGATCAAGGCAGACTCTGACAAGGAGATGATGGAGGCTCTCCAAAAATTGAAGGAGTTGTCAGAGTCCAATGCTGCACTGAAAGAAGAGCTTGACGAACTGAAGGTTGCTGCTCAAGCCGTGGTGGACACTGTAGAGATTTCCGAAGACAATGCAGATGAGCCGCTTTCCCTGGCGGGGAAGCTTCAAAAAGTTCCTCAATGCTTCCTGCGGTATGTTTCGGAAACCACCCAATAGTACGTGGGACATGTACTCGGGTTGGTAAAATCCTACTGGCCACATACACCACTTGATCCGCTTGGTGAAGGTGCAAAGTCTGACTGTAGTGATGATCAGTTTGATCGATATCATATAGAGATTTCAACCATTGCGGATAGGATAGTGGAGAACTTGAACAGGGCCTCATCTTCTTAGCTTTCTTGTGAGAGTGTGATGTAATGGGCTGCTGGAGCCGCAAATACTCTTTGTTTATGTACAAATACTTGGATTTGCTTTGAATATTTCCTTCTGTTTGAAAGGATCGCAGAATCCTTTAATTGTCGAGTAGTGTTACTTAAAAGTATCGTAGCGAGTACTTTATAAGCTTTGGCTGCAACACGCCTACTCATTCTAGTGGCAGATATAAAGTATCATACCTATAGATGTTTGGCAGATATAATGCAATTAGGAGAGGGAAGTTAGGCTGTAGCCTAAAGCGGATTTCCTTTCGAGGAAAAAGAATGTTGGAGCAGTGCTCTATGAACCTGGTTGTCCAAGCAAGCGGGAGACTCTCGTCAACTACTCGGGGTACCAAGAAAAAATGAAACACCCTATGAACTTGGCGGCCATGTGACACCCTAGGTGTCTGCACAATAAAAACTGCTTTTGTTTGTTATGCTTCATGTGTGAATTGTTTGAGCAAGGGCTTAATTTAAATTTTTAAGGGCCCTTGTGTAATTATGATTTTATGCAAGGTCCTTTCTGCAGTTATATTGAATAGAGTGTGCAATTATTGCTTTTGTGGAGGGTGTTTCTGCAAAATTTCAGTGCATTTATTGCATGGCAGCAAATTTTGCTTTTAAGTCTAAATTTGAAGTGAAATTGCATTGACAAAGACAAAATTCCTAGAATTCAAAATCCCTCTTATGTTTTCAAAATTAGCTCTTTAATATTTGATCAAATAAATTTTTGCACAACATCAAAGTTGTAGATCTTGAAAAATTGAGCAACTTTCATGTTGGGCACTTTTCCATCTGAGCACTATATTAAAAGTTATCTTTGATTTACAAATGGGTCCCTAGAATTTTTGAAATTTCGTTTAAGTCCCTTATCTTCTTCCTCCAGTCTGCTCCCCTGTTTCCCGCGCCGACGACCACCTGCCGCGCTGCGCCCGCCGCCCTGGGCCGCCCCGAGCCACCTCCTGCTGTCAAGCTGCCCCACGCGTCGCGCGGAACCTCCCCCACCGCTCGTTGCTGCGCGCTGGAGCCCTCTCCGCTCTACCACGCGCCCCACGCCGCCCGCGCAGAGCCACCTCGCCGGCCACCCACGGGAGCACGTCGCCGTCCCTGATTTCGCCTTCTCCTCGGCCGAGCTCATCCCCGAGCCCTTTTCCTTGCTATTCCTTCCACTCTCGGCCTAACAAATCGCTCAGCAGAGCCTTGCTACAGCATCCCGCCGCCCTTTCCCTCCATTAGCGCCGCTGCTCCTCGCCGGCCGCAGTGGAGCCACCACCTCGGACCTCCACTTCCCCAATTAGACCCTTGAATCGAACCCCCTTGGTCCCCTGAGTCTCCCCGGCCCCACCCCTTCCACTCCCCCTCACCGGACCACCGCCAACGGCCACCACTCGCCGCCGGCGTGCTCTGGCCGCCGCGGACAGCCCGCTACGGGCTACTCCTACCCCGAATACGGGCACCTTCTGGTGCGCCAGGAGCCGCTCTACCTCCCTAGCCCCATCTTCCCCTCTACGCCTCATCAGAGCTACCCCGCCGTCATTTGCCTCCACCGCAGACCCGCCGGGATCCGTTGAGCCGTCGCCTCAGTCCACCTCAGCCCTACCCAAGACCCACTACAGGTGCGCCGTGGTCCCCTATAGCTCCCTGGCCCCCTTCCCCTCGCCGCCGGCGACACACGCCACCGGGATCCGGCGCTCCCTCCCCTGTTCCCCTTCCCAAACCGGGCCAAGGACCTCGGGGTGGAAGAAACAAAACTCCAGGGTGTTATTTGAATAGACCTAGACTCAGATGAATAGTGCTATAGGGGCTTGTTTGTAATAGTTTGCTGTGATCTTTGAAATTCAATATCAATTCGTGGAAAATTCGTAAAATAGAAAATCTGGATGTTTTGGAATCCTCTTGAAGATATCTATGCAGTAGAATCATAATATGTTAGGCTTTAGTTGAAAGTTTTTGCTGTAGAATTTGATTTGTGTTACTAGTGCATAAATATTGGTTGTTTTTATCTTTTTCTTATCTACTGTTTGAAGCCTGATCTTGAAATGAAATTTTTATGGTGATTTACTCATATTTATATAGTGTTGCTATAAAAATTTCGTGCTCAGTTCTCTTGTGTAGCTATTTATTTGATTTAATCCTTGTTTAAAAGACTTCAATTATGGTAAATAGTTTCTGTTCATAATAAATCATGAATCTTTTTATGCATGTTCTTCTTGAGCAGCTTATCATGTCTAGGAAGTTTGAGCATCAGTTCATGACAAGAACAGGAGCTAAAATTGAATCTTCCTAATCTGTTGTTCTTTTTTGTTTATTTTCTCATAATTATTTCTTTGTAGATAAAATCATGAAAAATTCACAGTAGCTATTCCTTTTCTGTGTAAACCTCCTTTTAAATTGTGAGATTCTGCTTTGCTCTAGTTTGACCTGTATAATTCAAACTTGTTCTAGGTGTTGTCTGATTGAATGAATTTGTGTGATTAAATGGCTACATGTCTTGGCATGAGTTTTACAGGGTAGATTGCTTTGTTCATGTTCTGTTTAGGGTAAATTTTGCTAAATTTATTTCTGTTTGTGCTTTGAGTTGTTTATTTATTTGCAAACCATGACTTATTTGTTATAGGAAATCACCCCACTTGTTTATGAAGTTAGTAAACTTTATCTGTGCTGTTGATCATGATGCCTTGTGTAGTTAAATTTGTTATTTAACTACTCTATAAACGATTGCCCATGTGTGTTTTTAATGTTGTTCTTGCATTACATATAGACACGACTGCCTTATCGGACGGGACGTACGAGCTGATCCCAAAGTCTGACGGAGGTGATCTCGAAGCTCAAGCGAACACCGCCGTACTAACTGAAGCCCCGGACCAAAGTTCGGAAGAGCCTAGAGCTGAAATAGTTAGCGACTACCGAGAAGGCAAGCCCCGGACATAACCTATATTTCAAATTATTATCATTTACTGTTGTTACTTGCTTATGCATTTACAGTTCTTAGGATTTGAATTGAAACCCTAGATGCATGATCCTAGGAACCTATGTACTGAACACTAGACCTGAGTTCGACTACTTGCTAAGCTTATAGGACTGGTAAAAGTCGAGTGATTGCCTGTCACTCGCGAGCTTTATAGGAATTGCTTGTTTACTTTCTATTATCAATATAAGGACGACGGACGGGGTCGTGTTCGATATCATGACCTTTGGTGAGACCCCGTCTGTATTGATGAACTTGTTAAGGTCGCGGTGTGTGGTAGCGGTGGTTAAGTTTTTGAAAGTACTAGCCACATGCCGTAAATATGGTACGCGGCAAGCCTAGTAGCCGATTGGACCGGGGAGTGGATATACCTGACACTCTCTCTTAGGGATAGGTTTTATTTTTTTATGTTGCGCAACACTACGACTTCAAGGGACAAGGGTGGACCGGGCACGGGTGGACCTTGGAGCCCTGTAGTCGGGGAGAGTGTTCCTATCCACAAGCCGGAAAGAAAGGTCAACGGTTATTTGGGAATGACCCGATAGTGTTCCAGACGTGTGTGCTAGGTTTATCCTTGCAAGGTTGAATTTCGATTCAGAATCGTCCGCCTCTCACGATGAAATGAGACTGCTTGATCCCTTTGCCACATAGAGTAATAAGAGCAACAATATTATTTATCAATCTTGAGGTTTGCTTAGTTTTCTACCATGATTGGATAGTAGTTGCTTACCTAGAATGGTTAATCAACTAGAATCTTGAAAGCTAAAACTTGAAAGTAAGGACCTACTCTTTATTGCTTTTCAGCAAAAAGGAAAACCAGAGCCTCACAAACCTTGCATAGTCTAGCTATAGTGGGCTACTTATACCCGTTGACAGTTAAGTCTTGCTGAGTATTAGAATACTCAGCCTTGCTGTTGATACCTTTTTCAGGTATGAGTTTCGATAACCAGATAACTAGCTCGACCTATCCCTGCTCTTTGCCTGCTGGCTGGTCTGCTGAGTGGGATCCGTCTTCGGCCGGCAATGAACCTGACGAGTGATACCATACTTGGGCTAGCCTGGTATACTTTGGCGATGTGTTGTAGCCGTCGTGTTTTATCTTCCGCTGTTAAACTCTGAAGTTTTACACTTATGGCTTGTATAACTGCTTTACTAAATTTGGTTTTGTATTAATTACTTTAAACTGGTTTGTAATCTCTACTTTGCCTGTGTTGTAAACTTGTGGTTGTAATATCTCTGGACTCGCCTTCATGCGGGGTATGCTTGTTCGATCCGAGAACCGGTGGTTGTATCGGGACGTTACCCGACAGACCAAGAATTGTTCCGTTTGAAGTGTGTTTGAGCCGGTGTTGCCTTTTTGGTGATGGCCTGCGCACTTGAGCCAGGATAATTCAGGTGGTTCTGCCACAGGCCAGAGCGAGCAGGAGACTCCCATCAACTACTCGGGGCAGCAAACCCTTAGTGTAACACTCTCGGTGGTCCAAGCAAGCGGGAAACCCGCGTCAACTACCTGGAGTACCAGGAACCTTAGGCAGTATTTTATGAACCTAGTTGTCCAAGCAAGTGGGAGACTCTTGTCAACTTTTCGGGGTACCAAGAGGAAACGAAACACCATATGAGCTTGGTGGCCCGAGCAAGCGGGAAACTCCAGTCAACTACTCGAGGCTTCCAGCCCTTAGTGTAACACTCTTGGTGGTCCCAGCAAGCAGGAGACTCGTGTCAACTACTTGGAGTTCCGAGAACTTTGAGTTCTGTTCTGCCCCTTTGGAGTAATTTTCAAAGTTGACTGGTTAGGATAGACCTCGTCAGGTCACCCAAGTGGGAAAAACTTTGAAAATATCCACAAATCTACTCGATCTAGCGAGTAGGGTGTCTTCCTTGAAGACTGGAGTCATCTTTAAAGTTGACCGGTTAGGATTAACCTCGTCGGGTTACCCAAGTGGGAAAAACTTTAGAGATATCCAAAACTTACTCGAGCAAGCGAGTAGGGTGTCCTACATAAGGACTTGAGTAACCTCTAAAATGGACCGGTTAGGATTAACCCCGTCGAGTTACCCAAGAAAGACACATTTTAGAAATATCCAAAACCTACTCGAGCAAGTGAGTAGGGTGTCCTACTCATGGACTGGAGTAATCTCTAAATGGACCGGTTAGGATTAACCCCGTCGGGTTACCCAAGGACACATTTTAGAAATATCCAAAACCTACTTGAGCAAGCGAGTAGGGTGTCCTACTTAAGGACTGGAGTAACTTCTAAAGTGGACTGGTTAGGTTTAACCCCGTCGGGTTACCCAAGTGGGACACATTTTAGGAGCACTCCTTAAGGTAGGCCGTAACCTAAAAAACTACTTGAAAGCTGCTTTATGCTGAGCAAAAGATGTACAATAGTGTAGAAGGGGGGTTTAGGTCACATGAGTGAGAGCGAAGTAGTCGATTTATAGGGAAATCAACTTTATTGAGGGTTGTCGTGATTACAGGAATTGTAAGATGACGAACTCTGAATCTTAAGACCTACCCCATGCTCATAGTAATAGATACTTGAGCAATGGATTACATGACTAAACATGAAAATATTTAAAGGTAATTCTAGTCAACATAGTGGTTGACTAGATTTTGGGTAAAGTTTCCTTCACCAAGGGAGCTCCGAGGGCTTTGCGGAGTGTGTTGCACTCAAAGACTGTGTGGGAGCTCTTTGGGTGCATGAAGCACTTACGTAGGAGTGTTTTGTTGATCTTGTCTCCTCCAAGAAATGTTTCTCCATGATGTTGGGTACGGGGCTTGCCCTGAGGAAGGGTACTCGCCTGCTTGCATTTCTTGAAGGATCCAGAGGCATGTGCTGGGATGCAATAGTTGGAAGAAGGGTTGCAAGCCTCTATTTCCTCGCGCTCCTTTTTCCTTGAGATGATCAGAATGCGTGTGTCACGACCAATGTTGATCATGTTGCGAAGGTCACTGTTTGAGTAGTCGTAGTTGCCACCATGCTGTTCTTGTCGATGGTTGGCAATGCGCTGGAGCCTCAATGCCCTTTTCTGATTGAGCAAGTGATGGCGCTCGTAGAGATCCTCCATCACAGGCTCCTCCTCCAATTGGACAGTCACCGTCACTGCTTGTGGAGCTAAAGGCGGGTCTTGCTTGATAGTAGTCTTGACTTCTGTGGTTGCTAAGGGAGTAGTTACCATGTTGTATGAGAGGTATTCGTCATAGTCAACAGAGTTATAGTCTTCAAGATTGAGGCGTTCCATCGAATCATCGTCTGATTCGGGGAGCTCAAAGATGTGAACCATGAGGATTTGGCGACAGAGATATTCAACTGCTTTGCTTCCGGAAGGATCTAGTGGTGCGCCTTCTTGGGAAGGGAGATTAGCTAGCGGAGGGCTAGGAGCCTCAAGGAGTTGAGGGCGTGTATCTGCCAAGCGCACTGTCCGTCCGGGAGGGCGAGAAGCGGGATGCCCATCTTCACTCGGAGGGCATTCTCGTTCATCCAGTGTAGCCAAGATTGAGTGGGAGTCAATCCTTCTGGCTCTTTGATCCTCGGTTTGTCAAAAATCGACTCGCTGGATTGTTCAGGGGCATTGGATGCTCCCTTTTTCTTTTTGAGCTTGGCTAGTTCCCAGAGGGTGTCAGCCATGTGTGGTGAATGAGCCACGACATCCATGAGCAAGTCGACGATGTCTGACCAGTCCTCGAGATCATCATATGGTTCAGGGTCGTCGAGACTTTCCATGAACTGATCGAAATCTTGATCAAACAAAGAGTCAGAGATGTCGGTTGGTTTGGGAGTCTACTTGTGAGCAGGTTTCAATAAGGGGTACTGTGTTTTCTCAGAAAGAAGCGGCCCTCTCGAGTTTCCCACAAATTTCTCCTCCCGAGCTCTGCTTCTCGTTTTGCAGAGTACTTTCGGCCAAGTTAATGCAGTCGATGAGTGCAGAGTCTACTTGATCGATCCCTGAGAACATGTCGCCCGACCGTTCTGATGGTGGGTTTAATGTTTCTGGGTTCTGCTGATATTGCAAGCATGATGCATCCCTCAATTCATCGTGAGACCCGGTCTACTCCATCGAGTAGTTTTGATTTGACGATCTTACGGCGTTTAATTGACTTGAGATAAGCCACATATTTTTCGAGGGTTTCAGAAAACTGAAGATTTTTGGAATCGTAGTTTGTGTCGGACTCGGCTGACTCGTGAGTTCGAGTTGGAGTCGACACGTTCCCAGTGATGTCTGAGCTGAGCTCGAGTAGAGCTTGGTTTCCGCCGAGTTCTGTAGAGTTGCTGATTCCGACGGTTTGATTGCTAGTTTTTTATACAGGTAATTTGGGCATGACGAGGTGGCTAGACAAGCCTCCCAATCCATCAGTCGTGCAAGCCCAGGAACCGAAAACGAGAGTTGTGCCTTCAGGCATGTTGCTGGCATCGCTTGATCTGGCCATCGAATTCGCCGATGAACTCGCCGAATCTGTCGGTGTTTACCGCCAAGCCTGCTCAGGGATACCCTTAGCAGTAGGGTTTGTAGGTAGGGATCGACTGCTCTAGAACTCGATGGTACAAGGAACACAAAGATTTAGACAGGTTCGGGACGCGAGTTTGTGTAATACCCTATGTCCTGTGTGGTTTGTATTGCCTTAGGTGTTGATGATTGTTTGGAGGGGGTCCCTGCCCACCCTTATATATCCGTGGGGACAGTGTTACATGGAAAGTCCTAGCCTAGTACAGTTGGAGTCCTACTACAACATAATTGGGTAGTTTCCTTTGTACTGCAGCTAGTTCTACGCCTATTCGGGTAGTTACAAAAGAGGTAAGGTACATCCATGAGCTATCCCTTACTCTAGAATATTCTACGTCTATAAGCAGTCCTGCTGTCCCGGGTCTGACAAGCCCCCGAGCTCTTCGTAGCCGAGTCCTGCAGGCGTCGAGTACTTGGCTGTGCGTCTTCGAGTACTTCAAGTAGTCAGAACATCCTTTTGGTTGCTTCTAGTCCTTCCTTCAGTTACGTCGAGTAGTCCTTCAAGTACTTCCGTTTGCTTCGAGGCTGTGAGGTGCTCAAGCCCCGAAATCTTGATCATATATGGTGTGCGAAGTACTCGCGCTCCATATGGAGTAGCCCCGAGCCTTAGGTTGAATCGCAGAATCAGGCTGAGGGTCACTTTAGTCTATTTTCCAAAAAATTTGAAAAATAAATCTTTGATGCCTATATCCAGCAGCCCCCGAGCCTTAAATCAAAATCCCTTTTGCTGCGAGTAGCCCCCGAGCGTAGATTTGGAATTAAGGATTTAAGTCGTGGCATCAGATTTTATCCTTTAGATTATTTGCAGGATTCATCAGATCCAGAATCCAAAAAGACCTCTTTTTCGGGTAAAATCCCAGAAAAAATGATACAATTGGATCCGCCACACTGATTGCACCCGAAATAATTTCAGGAATAAAACCCGGGATGTACAGCTCTTTATTTAGTGCTCACATGAGACGTTACTGTTTGGAGAATCTGCATTATTGCAACTTTGACTGCATTTGTGAATGCTGCCATGAATGCGTCCGTGAAATGTGCACTGTTGATTCACGGGTTCTCCTTCAGCAAGCCTCCTTGTGGCTATAAAAGGCAGGGGAGAGGCTTTTGCCAGAAGCACCAAAGTGTAGCAACCATGGCTTTTCCTTGGTGTTCTTGTTCTCGCCCTCCTGAATTTTACGTAGTTCCTTCCAACAAAAGATGCTAGAAGAGAACTTGCGAGTGACAAGAGAAGTCTCTGCTGCCTCCTCCTGCATCACTAGAGCTCTCATCAGATCCATGCTGGACATCATGTCCTTGCATCTTCCAATGAGGCAGATTTGGGGTCGTTGGGTTGGGTCTTGTTGTGTCACATCCTTGGGGTTGCCTATTTCTAGGTGCCCAAGAACTGACATCTATGGCGGGGAAGCTTGATCTTGCCACAAAGTGTTCAGGGAGAAGGAGAAATTTCTCTGCAAGATGCTACAAGAGGACTTGCAAGGTGATTACTGTAATCTGCCTCCATACTCTTGTAGCTTATCTCCCTGAATACAAATATATTTATTCCCGAAATGGGAATAACAAGTTTGTACTTTGTCACAGCCTCGGGCCGATCTAGCTGCAGTAGGCGTCGACTAGAAGCTCTAGGAGATCCAGGCAGCAAGCATGCAAGCCCGAGTCATTTGAAAAGTTATGTAATAAAAGTACTCGAGTTGTAATGTCGAGTAGTTGTACTGTGTCGAGTATTTATCCTTGTTTTAGGGTTCTGCTATAGCGCAGATGGGCTGAGAGTGGTTTCTGCAAGTTTGATGCAGCCCTCTATCGATCGTGAAACTTGATCCACTCCGGCGAGTAGTTCTGAGTTTTTGATCTTAGGGCGTTTGATTATCTTCAGATGAGTCAGGTATTTTCCAAGAGTTTTGGAAAAGTAAGGCTTTTCGGAATCAGAATTTGTGTCGAACTCGACCAAACCAAGAGTTCGGTTTTGAGTTGTCACATTTCCTGGGTTGTCCGAGTCAAGTTCGGGTGGAACTCTTTTCTCGTCGAGATCCGTGGACTCGCGGATGTCGACGAGTTGGGAGCGGGTTTTCGATTTAAGCGAGTTAGGCGTGACAAGGTGACTGGAAAAGCCTCCCGTTCCATTAGCCGTGCAAGCCCAGGAACCGAAAACGAAAGTCGTGCCTTCTGGCACACTATTGGCATTGCTTGATCCGGCCATCGAATTCGTTGGTGAACTCGCCGAATCCCCTACCTGGCGCGCCAGCTGTCGGTGTTTACCGCCAAGCCTGCTCAGGGATACTCTTAGTAGTAGGGTTTGTAGGTAGGGATCGACTGCTCTAGAACTCGATGGTACAAGGAACACAAAGATTTAGACAGGTTCGGGCCGCGAGTTTGCGTAATACCCTACGTCCTGTGTGGTTTGTATTGCCTTAGGTGTTGATGATTGTTTGGAGGGGTCCCTGCCCGCCCTTATATATCCGGGGGGACAGGGTTACATGGAAAGTCCTAGCCTAGTACAGTTAGAGTCCTACTACAACACAATTGGGTAGTTTCTTTTGTACTGCAGCTAGTTCTACACCTATTCGGATAGTTACAAAAGAGGTAAGGTACATCCATGAGCTATCCCTTACTCTAGAATATTCTATGTCTATAAGCAGTCCTGCTGTCCCGGGTCTGACAGAATCCCCTACCTGGCGCGCCAGCTGTTGGATTGTAGGTAGGGATCGACTAGCTTTAGATCTTGATGGTGCAAGAAACACAAGGATTTAGATAGGTTCGGGCCGCGAGGTGCGTAATACCCTACATCCTGTGTGGTTGCTTGTATTGTCTTAGATGTTGATATGTTTTGAGGGCGTCCCTGCCCACCCTTATATATCCGGGGGGACAGGGTTACATGGAAAATACTAGCCGAGTACAGTTGGAATCCTACTATAACACGATCGGGTAGTTTCCTTGTTCTGCAACTAGTTCTACGCCTACTCGGGTAGTTACAAGAGAGGTAAGGTACATCCATATGCTATCCCTTACTCTGGAACATTTCATGCCTCTGAGCAGTCCCGCTGCCCCTGGTCTGACACATGGGTACTTCCTTTCTTCTTCTCACTTCATTTTTTAAAGAAGATTACACTATGTCCTCCTTGATAGAAATTTCCTTCAAATGGAGTTTTTGAGAAACTTTGACCCTTTCGAAATGAATAGGCACACAGTGGAGATTTTGGGCTGGAGTTGTGGTGGAATTGTCTGGCGAATGTAGATGACAATACCCGGAGTAGGTGATTGTCATACCACACATTTTTGAGGCTATCAATGAAATGGGTAAGCGAAAGAGAAAGACCGGCAAATGACAAGTACCTTTCCTGAAGCGGACTCACCATTCGACAAAGCTCAAAGTAAGTTAAGATAGCCTATGGTTTGCTCATGTAATAAAACATTATGCCTCAGGATGGGATACGTAAACTAACGGGAAACCTTTCACCATGTTTTAAAATTTTAATTGATTTCGAGAATTTCCCTTACCGAGGTATACTATTTTAATTCCAATGTAAGCTATCTCAAATCCCACGACAATTTAGATTTACAAATCATGTTCATGCTCCCACACAATCAGATTTTTAGCAGTGTCTATTATGTGCCAACTAGCTCTAGTACTATGAGAGTAAAAAGCTGTAAACGGGGCACATGCAAAACTTAAACAGATCAACTATTCATCATTTCCACGATAAGAGCTTGCACGGATTTCCACACTTATGAGAGATAAATTTATTCTAAGCATGAAAGATATTTTTCTATTATTATTACTACAACTCATGGCAAGGCTCTACGAACGAACAAGTGGGTATCATGACTTACCTAGGCACTGACAATCCCCCCCCCCCCCCCCCCCCAAAGCTTCAACGAAGCTCAGGACTGCTGGTCTGAATCTGGGTATGGCTGCTAGGGGTAGTAGGTACCTTGGTTCCAACCATAGTGAATGGAGGATATCCAACAGCAATATCAATGATAAATTAGGAATCTGAGCCAATAAACAATCACGCCAAGATAGTGCAAGTATTTATAATTTAATTATTGGCCAAACCACCGCTCCTCTATTCCTCTTGATGATCCCAGGAAACCACAACAGAAGTTCCGATGTGGATAAATTTCACAGACGTATTGACCAAGCAAGATGATAATCCAGATGGATAAATTGACTTGATTGATCAACCAAAGACAACAGTAGCAAAAATAGAATAATCGGCTTACAAACTTGTGTTAGTTGCAATCCGATCAGCTGATAAGTCTTCCACCCGCGGCCACGACGAACCACGATCAGAAGATGGGAATCCACTGAAGAATCCGGAGCAGCGCACCTAGGAAAACAATCCTGATCACGCTTCCAATCACGATCCAGAAGAATCAGCAAGGTAGATGAGATCGGACGGCGTCTCGCTATTCGTAGGAGAAACCCTAGACGAGAGACAAATAAAATCCAATCTAAAGATACATGGGCATCAATCCTAGGCTATACGGCACGCAGGCCAGCCACAACCCAAGTCTGACTCGACCATAGCCTGAACTAGTGCATGAGGAGCGCCACTGGCGCGCGTGCGCATAAGTTCAAAAGCAGTGTGATTTGTTTGAGACAAAGAAAGGGACGCTGCTTTTACACAGGAGCATCCATGTGGAATGATGGAGGTTGCATAGTCCATGAGAAAATAAATTTAAAGCAGCATACGAAGTACCGATAATAATGCATGAGAAATGACTTCTTGAAATACAAACAGGATGGAAAAGGGGATATGCTTTTGAGGAAGTTTGATTTATGGGCTAATTTTTTTTGCTATTGGCCTTGGGCCTGGGGAAAATTTGTTGTGTCGTCTTTAAAATAGCTCCATTTTTTCAACTGCACCGCCAGTCGGAGAATGCTGTGCAGATAGGGCTAGGCTGCTTAAATGTTGGGATGGCACAACATTGAAAGTTGAAGCAGCAAGCGGAGAAGGTAGAGGCTTCGCTATTTTTCTCCATCCTGAAAGAATGTGAAAAAAATCTGAGCAAGTCCGTGTAGGATTAAATGGGTAAGTAATAAGCACGTACTGGTATAGAATACACCTAGCTTGAATGTTGGGAAGGAAGCCCGATGTGAATTGACGCCAATGAAGGCACAATCAATTACCAGCGCTTGGCGTCGGGCTCGCCGCCGTCGCTCCGCTGCGACCCGTCCTCGGCCTCGTCGTCGCTGAACGTCACCGACGAGTTCTCGAGCGTCGCGCCGGAGTGCTCCGGCCCGCAGCCTGCTGTTTGGGAGAGGCCGCTGGCGGCCTGCTGGTCCTCCGCTGCCGCGACGCCGCCGGAGGAGTTGCGGCGCGTCGAGAGCGGCTTCGGGTGGTTGTGCGCGCCCTTGTACACGATCTGCGTGATGCGCCCGTCGGCCAGGGACCGCTCGACCTTCTTCATGGAGCAGCTGCGGTAGGTGCACTTGTAGTAGCTGCGCGGGTTCTCGCTCCCCTCCACCTGCTCCTCGCCGTACTTGCGCCAGTTGTAACCGTCCTCGAGCTTGGTGTTGCTGTTGTTGTTGCCGCTGCTGGCCTTGTTGTTGTTGGTCCCGGCGGCGACGCTCTGCTTGTTCACGGCTTCCACTTGCTGCTCCTCCTGCACGAGCAGGCGGACATACACGAGACTGTGAGCTACTGCTGATTGCTAGCTTAGCTTCTGGTAGAAATTATGAAATAATCGATTCTCGATCTGTGCGCGCTTGCAATTTCCTACCTTGAATGTTGGGAAGGAAGCTGTCTGCGTGGCCATGGCGTTCGAGCTGGCAGTGAGGAGAAGTCGTTGAAGCCGCCGCCCGCCGCCCGGCTCTCCTCCTGCTGCTGCGAGGCGATCAGCTCGGCGGCCTGCTTCCAGTCGAACCTCTGCGCCGGGATGGTGCCGGTGGTCGGGGACGCAAGGATGTTAGACGAGTTGAGCAGGACGAGCGAGTCGAGCAGCTCGGCGGGGCTGAGCCCGGCCGGGATGGCGAAGTACGAGGACGGCGCCATGGGCGGCGGCGAGATGGGCAGGCTGGGCTGCTGCGCGGACTTGAACTTGGGCACGCCGCCCCTGGCCCCGCGGTGGAACAGACACCTCCGCGACCGCTCCTGGTCGACGCCGCCATGGGAGCCGTCCCCGAACTGGGCGCTCGCTGCCCGCCCGGCCGCGACGCGCGAGTTGGGGAAGGGGGCGGAGGGACCAGGGAGCTCGATTCGACGCCGTCCGCGCCCGATCCGCAGAGCTCGAGGCCGGAGGAGGCGCTGGAGGGGCGCGGGGAGGGAGGCGCAGGTCCGGAGGAGGCGGAGGAGGGAGGGAGGTGGTCATGCGCTCGCTCGCCGGGCACCACTCGACCGGCACGACGAGGGAGGAGGGAGGCCGGCCTGCGCCTGAATCCGCCCGGCGGCGCCTAGACCCGCCCGCCTCGTTGACGGGCGGAGGAGAGAGCTGTTGACACTCAAATTTGGCAAGGTGAAGGTTTTCTGAACTATCTGGACAGACCGGTCAGACCTCTCTCTTAAACCAGTCAGACTGGTCTAGACAAGTTTGTCAAATTACAAAATGGACCGCACCATTGCATAGATCTCGTCGAGACGACCGAAATGCATATATAAAACATCCAATTCGGAGTCCGGATGAGGGAGTTATGCCTCCCGGAAGACCTGCACCCCGGTCTGACACCGGTCCAGAGACCGGTACGAAACGCCCAGTCCGAGTTAGGAGTTATATTTTGACACGGGATTTGATAGAGTTCCGACTCCTAACGGCTACAGACCTCCTCACCCTATATATATGAAGGGCCACGACCGATTGAGGGTAATTCCAATCGATTCACACATTTATCTTTTACTTTTTACCTCCAAACCCTAACTTTTCCAATCTCATCTGCTGTTCTTCGCTCGTCTCTAGGCGTTCGAGGATGTTCTGAGTAGTCTGCTAATCTCAGAGCAACCCTAGATCCACGAGCTCCGACGGGGTCCCTCCCGAGCTTGAGGTCCAAGGTCTTCGCGGATCTTCCTGAAGAACCGGTCTGACCGGTCCACCATACCGGTCTGACCGGTCGGCGGGGGGAGGTTGCTGGTGCTGATCGTTTTGACGATCTTGCTGTGCATTCTAACGCATTCGAGTGTGTAGCCGGATTTTGCGTCAACACAATTTTTGACTACTCCGCTGGGGACAGATTAATCTGGTTTTTAAACTGATCTAATCTAGTTCTCAAAGAAGATGGGTGTCATCACTGACCTCGATGAAGGCAACATCTCCACATCTATCGAGGAATTCAGCGAGGAGGAGCGCAAAGATTACTTGGTGGTCAGGGAGCACTTCAAAGCACAATTCTTGAAGGGATTTAAAAAAATCAGCAAGACCAGGTCACGAGAGTTCAAGATTTCGTGATGCCCTCCTTCACGCTTAAGAACAAGCAAGTCGAGGTAATAAGCAATGTAAGCACTTCATCTTCCGACTTGTTTAGCCAATTATCATCTATTATGGATCAGAAGATTGCTGATATATATAAGCCCATAAATGATTTAAAGGATCAATTAGATATCATGAAAAAAGAAAATATGTAGATGATAATTGTGCTTTCCAAACTGCTAATTCATCGGCTACGCCAGCATCTGTTCAAGAATCACTATATGGCATGTCGATGAACTATTTTGCAGGGCAAACATCACCATTGCAACTGGTACAGCCGAATACGGCTAGACTGGTCAGACCGGTCCAACAGATCGGTCAGACCGGTGCAATGGTGGTCAGCCCATTAACATCTACACCGAACACGTCTACTCCTTGCTCGGCAACCCTTAGCCGAATCGATGAGATGACAAATTGTGTGCAACCTTCTCCTTCACAAGAATCTGGTTCTCCACATGAACCGATTTTTGTTAATGTACATGGAAATTCTACGGGGCATGCACTGATAAGTTCGGTTCAGACGATGGTATAAGACGATCCTATAGAACATCATCTTACTTCTGTAGCACAAGCATCCACGAGTGGTACATGCGAGTCCGATCTTGCTAGATTAAAAGAGGATCTGGCTAGTGCGATAAAAACCAAATTATGTGTGGATGTGGGTAATTCTACATTATACCAAAAGCCGTATCCTGCTGAATTTGATTTGGTTTCTTTTCCTGCTGGTTGGTGTGTTCCTAATTTTGTGAAATTTAGTGGTGATGATAATAGAGCACCTTGGGAGCACATTGACCAATATATTTTACAACTGGGAAAATCTGGTTTCCATGATGCTTTGCGCATTTGCTTTTTTTCATTATCTTTGACTGGAACCGCCTTTTCTTGGTTTTCTTCATTGGCCCCGAATTCTATTCAATCTTGGAATCAGTTGGAACGTAAGTTTCATGATCATTTTAATAATGGGGACAATGAGGCTAAGTTGTTAGATTTGGCATCGATTAGGCAAGGCCAAGATGAGCCTGCTTCGGATTACTTCCGAAGGTTTAAAGATATAAAAAATTGATGCTTCAATTTAACAGTTTCTGAGAAGAAATTGGCTGATTTGTCTTTTGATGGTTTGCGTTCTTATTTGAAAAAAGAACTCGAAGGCTTTGAATATAACACTATTAATTATTTGCACATGAAAGTCTTGGGTTTAGAATTTAGACTCTAGAATGCAAAAGATCCCCATAATACTCATCGGTCCATACATGTTGATTGTAAATCTGATTCGGACGATGAGAAAAGGAAGTTGCTGAGTTCATAAGGCCATCAGAAGCTAAGCCATGTTCTTGTTCATCGCTTAAACCGATTCCAAAGAATCGGCAAGAACAAGTTCGTTTCACATTTGATGTTTCTAAGTGTGATCACATATTTGATGAATTGCTTAGAAGTGGAAACATCAAGTTGTCTCATGCCATACCGCCGCTTAAGGAGTTAAAGCGGCATGCATATTGCAAGTGGCATAATACTTTTTCTCATGCAACTAATGATTGCAATATCTTTTGTCGAAAAATCCAATCGGCTGTTAATGAAGGACGATTGGCAATGCATGAGGTAAAAGATGACAAGGCGTCATTCCCTGTCCATACGATTGATTTGGATAAAGCCAAGGTACTCATTCGGCCGGAACAAGCCGAAGGAGCAAAAGGAAAAAATGTTATCATTGGTGAGCCAAGGCCGAAAAATGTCAATGACAAGGTTCGGGCCAGGGAAGTGACGATGGAGAAGACTCCTGATGGAGAGGAGTCATTGAAGACTACTGTCAAAGCTTCAAGGCCCGGGGGGCAAGAGAGTTTCTCACAGGACATGAGTCGACCTACTGCCCAGGCACGATCGGTCAGATCGGTCGCCTCAACCGGTCAGACCGATCAGGCAAAAAGCCGACCCAGAACTTTCAAGTCTAAGCACCCGGAAGAAGGTACTAGGAAGGTTAATGAGTCAAAGGTGCATGGGAGTTTTACAAAGCAGAAGCTCACCTTTGCTCAGCTACTGAACAAGTACACAAAGGCCGTTCCAAAAGATCGGCCACTAGAAAAACAACCAAGTTCACCTCCACGTCAAGGCAAGCGTTCTTCTCCTAGGGGAGAATCCAGCAAGCGTAGGGGTGATAGCACTACAGTGTTGTCTCCTCAGAAGGTGTATGCTACTACATCATGGGCGTCACTGGCATCGGGTTTTTCTTGTCCTACATGGGAGCATGAAGGAATTTGGATGTATTGTTATCCGATGCTATACCCACCATCTCACCACAGGGAGGAGGATCACAGAAGGCTTGTGTTCAGCAAGGTTTCACAACCAGTACACGACCGATTGGGACCCCACCAATTAGGTCAGAGGCGGCAGCCTGCACCGGTCAGACCGGTCACCACTGACCGGTCAGACCGGTCTCATCAGAGGTCGGGCAAAGCTCATTCTCCAAGATAGGTTTACCGTGTCAAGGAGAAGAAAGAAGAGGTACAACCCACTATTGATCCAGAGAAAGCTAAAACCGATGATGATGTGCAGATCGGCGACATCAAGGTGGCTGTCAGTGATGTAGGCACAAGACCGATGGTTTTTGATAAATCGGTCAATCCTTCTGTCCAAAGGCCGATCATGGATAATGATCATGAGGCCAGCAGCAGTAATTCAACATCAAAGTACATTCAACCAAGGTGGTGTCCTCCAGGGTTGACTCGTACTCAAAGAAGGAAACTGCAGCGCCTACGTACTCAAGAGAAGAAGGACCAGGAGTTCAAGAGACTGAGGGATAAACAATTCAACAACTACAAACCTATGGTCCCTCAGGGCAAGGTATGGAGGGTCAAAGCTGTTGACCAGCCAGCACGACAGGTCGAACTGCCTCAGGCAACCGGTCTGACCGGTACAAGCGACCGGTCTGACCGCCCAGAGCAACCGGTCAGACCGGTTGAGGTTGCAGCAGAGCAGAAAGCCGAATTGGCAATACATGTTTTAGTTCCTTGTGATGAGAAACACCGCTAGCATTCTTGGTACAAGGCAATGAGGAGCTAGTGGATCATGAGATTACACCAAAAGCACAGCGATATGGAGCTCAACGACATTTAAGTGCTCGGGGGGCAAAATATTAGCAACTGATAATTTACCTCATGAAGTTTCTGTGCAACAGATCAGTTTACAAGGGGCTCTCAAGACTTTGATTATGTATTTGAGGTCTTGAGCTAGTTGAAAATTGCAACATTAGCAGATAAAAGCCGAATTAGAAGTTTTTCAATTCGAGCTAGAAAGTTGGCAAACTATTCGTAATGAGGCATGTTGATGCTCTTATTTCTATTCTTCGGTTAAAGAATGAAACTGAACTTACTTGGGGAGTAGAACAGCAAGAGGCCTTTGAAAAGATGAAGATTTATTTATCTTCACCACTTGTGCTCAAGGCGCCTAGGAGAGGGGTTCCTTTCAGGCTTTATGTGGCTGTTGAAGACAAGGTCATTGTGGCTGTTTTGACTCAAGAAACCGAAGATAAGGAGAATATCATTACTTATATAATCCGAGGACTTATTGATGCGGAGACAAGGTATACTTTTACTAAGAAGTTATGTTTGTCTCTCTATTATGCTCATCCCAAATTGAGGCATTATCTACTATCTAGTACTCGCATAGTAGTATTTCAAACCGATGTGCTCAAGTATATGTTGCAAAAGCCGATTTTAAGTGATAGAATCGGCAATGGGCTTATGCTTTAGATGGATATGATTTGGCTTGTGCACCTTTGAGATCTATGAGAGGCCAAATCATAGCGAATTTCATTATTGAGCACCGGATTAATGATAAGCATTGTTTGGAAGTCGGCTATGTTACTTGCACACCATGGAAATTATATTTCGATGGATCGGATTGTGACGATGGTCAAAGAATTGGTGCTGCTCTTATTTCTCTAAATGGTGCTATTTTTGAGTTCTCAAACCGATCAAAAGAGGATTGCACAAATAATCAAGTTAATTATGAAGTGCTCTTATTTGGCTTGGAATTTCTGCAATCTATGGGCGTGAAATATGTTGAAGCCTTTGGTGATTCACTTCTAGTGGTGCAGCAAGTATTCAAGGTATGCCAATGATACAATAAATCTTTAAATGCATATCTTGACAAGTGCCTCGATATTGTTTCTTCCTTTGATGAATTTGTTATAAGACATATACCAAGGGAAAAGAATAGGGAGGCTAGCACTCTGGCTCAGCAAGCATCTGGCTACGCAATTGTGAAGAAATATATTCATATTTGAAAGCCAATGCAAGCAAAAGCCGAGTTGCAGGTTCTGAATGAACCGGTCCAACTGGTCGATGCAACCGGTCTGACCGCCCAGACCGGTCTAACTGGTCATGTAATCAGTCTGACCACCTAGACTACTGGAAACACCGATTCGGCTATGAAAGGTGGTTCATCACTAAAGCCGAAGATCAGGACTAGACGGTTCCTGTAATCTCCTATCTAAAGATCCCGGTCGCGGTGCAAAAAGGGATATTTGGCGGACAACACTCAAAAATGTTTTAGTAGACGATAAACTCTATCGTTGAATAACCGAATATTTATTTCTTAAATGTTTGAGCTCAGATCAGGCCAAAGTTGCCATGAGGAACATTCATGAAGACATTTGTGGTACACATCAATCAGCTCCCAAGATGAAGTAGTTGCTTAAAAAGAGCCGATTTATACTAGCTTGCCATGATGTCTGATTCTTTCAAGCGGTGTAAGGGGTGTGAAGAATGTCAGCGGTTTGCTCGCTGTGTTGATACATCCTACTATCAAATAATGGCCGTTCCAAGGTTGAGGATTGGATTTCATTCTATAAATTAATCCTCCATCTTCAAAGAGACATTGCTTTGAGTTAATTGCTACATATTATTTTACTAGATGGACCGAAGCAATTCCTTTGAAGGACATGATTCACAGCCGAGGTTGTATATACTCAGGCTTGTCTCACTTACACAAGATGACATGGCCGATATGTGATATCGCCCTTTTGAAAGCAAGACGTGATTGGTGCATAGGTGCTTCTCATTGTTCAAGGGCATTTTTTTGACTTGGAGAAATGTTTCTTGGTACGCAAGCTTTACCAAGAAACAAGGGGGCATATGTTGACACCCAAATTTGGCACGATGAAGATTTTCTGGACAATCTGGTCAGACCTCTCTCCTAAACTGGTCAGACCAGTCTAGACAAGTTTGTCAAATTACAAATTGGACTGCACCATTGCGTAGATCTCGTCGAGACGATCGAAATGCATATATAGAACATCCAATTCGGAGTCCGGATGAGGGAGTTATGCCTCCCGGAAGACCTGGACCCCGGTCTGACCGGTCAGACCGGTCCAGAGACCAGTCAGACCAGTCCGAAATGCCTAGTCCGAGTTAGGAGTTGTGTTTTGACACGGGATTTAATAGGGTTCCGACACCTAATGGGTACAGACCTCCCCACCCTATATATATGAAGGGCCACGGCCGATTGAGGGTAATCCCAATCGATTCACACATTTATCCTTTACTTTTTACCTCCAAACCCTAACTTTTCCAATCTCATATATATGGTCCCTCCCGAGCTCGAGGTCCTAGGTCTTCGCGGATCTTCCTGAAGACCCGGTCTAACTGGTCGGCATGGGGAGGCTGCTGGTGCTTATCGTTTTGACGATCTTGCTGCGCGTTCTAGCGCATTCGAGTGTGTGGCCGGATTTTGCGTCAACAAGAGCCGACTGCCGCACGCCGCGCCAGCAGGCCTCCTCTGCTGCCTGCCAGCACAAGCATGAGCTCCAGGCCCGGCCGTCGGCTGCCGTCGGGCTCAAGGCGGCGAGCAGGGAGGATGGAGGAGGAGGTGTCGAATTTCGAGCAGGAGGTGCCCGGTGGCCTCGGGCGCGCGGGCCAGCTCCGGCGCGGCTGGCCGCCGCCAGCACGTAGGCCCGGTCCACTGTGCCCGGCCATCCCCATGGCGAGCTTCATGGCAGAGGTGCCAACAGACGCGGAGCAGAAGAGATGGAATAGGTTGCACGTGAAAATGAGAGACGAGATGGCAGAGGTTGTCACGCGGCGTGCAGTGCGGTGTGAAACCAATGACTTCTCGGGCTGCACAGAATGGGAAAAGACGACTCATGGAGCGAGGCGAATGTGCGGCAGTGCGGCTGGCCTGAGCAAACATGGACGGAGAGTTGACTGCTGTGCAGGACCATGCGCAAGCCTCGGATCGGAATTGGACGGCCAGAACAATACGAGTGATGTGGATGGCCTATCTGGAGGCAAAATCCCCCCGCTTTCATCTAGAGAGAATACACACGGACTCAACATGACCTGACACTTGTTTTGACAAGTGCGACTCGTACAAAATAGATATAACTGTGGGGCTGGATCCATTGGAAAGTTATTGAAATTATCTTTCCAACAAGTACTCATAGAGCAAAAACGGACTTCGTATGAGGGAGATATGACCAATTTACTTTGGGCTTGTAAAGCTGTGACGTGGCAACCCAAATTGAGTTCAAATCTTCCCGTCTTGAAACTCATTGTTAGATTCGAACCAAAGTCTTATCATACTTGAAAAACAATTTCTTTTCCACTATATTTTTGCTCAGATTAGCCCCAAACAATATGGCCTTCGTTGAATTATTGGTAATATCATAAATAACCCCATCGTTCATATCACTTTGCCACTCACCAAAGGAACCGATGAATTATTGGTAATATCATAAATAACCCCATCGTTCATATCACTTTGCCACTCACCAAAGGAACCGAACTGCAGCTTTTATTTATTTTGAACGACCCTATCATGAACATTTTGATCAGCCATGTACTCATCATTCTCTCCCCCTTGAATCAAAGTCGTCCTTGAGTTTGGCATATTTTCAGCATTGGCATGCTTGATTGGGTCAACCTTTCTAACTCTGTTGTTGCATGACATGATGGCTGCAATATTTTTCTTATCCTTCTCCTTTGTCTCATAAGCCAAGGAACTAAAATGAATAGCAGAAGGTTTTAATAATTTACCAGCTATAGCTTTAGAGTCCTTGCAAATATTTCCTGAATCAACAATAGGAGAAGTAGTGATGGCATCTTTCTTTCTTGCATTAGTGGAGATTTCAGAATTACCAACACAATGGATCGAAACCGGAATAGCCATGCCATTCTCACCCTCTAGAAACAAAGCCATTCTCGGCTTTGGGGTTATTGCAGCAACCTTTTTCTTTACTTTTGAAGTAACAAATACCTCAGCCTTAATAGCACTAACCGACATCGGTTTGAGCACATGATGAACTCCCTTGTGCGCAAATGTATAATTATTGGAACGACCACCATGAGTAGCATCAAGATCAAACTGCCATGGTCGACCCAACAATAAATGACAAGCACTCATCGGCACAACATCACAATCTACTATATCCATATAATTTCCAACGGAAAATTTAACTCTAGCATTGTGAGTAATTTTCAGTGTACCACTTTCATTCATCCACAGCATATAATGTAGTTTTGGCAGCCTCCATGTAGGTAATGATAAAGCATTCACCAAATCGGAACTAATAGCATTTGTGAAGCTACCACCATCAATAATTAATTTGCATATCTTGTGTTGGATTTTGCACTCTGACTGAAAAATATTGGAACGCTGCCCCTTCACATTAGCAATGGTTCCATCACGTTGCACTTCATGAGACATCAAAGATAATGCACTTGTCATATCAAGAGCAAGCGATGGCTCTATAGAAGAAACATTGCAAGAGTCCACAACTACAGCTGGAATTGTAATTAAAGGTTACACTGGGTCATCATAAGAAGACTTACAAACTTGCTGTCCTAGTGTCGAAGAAAAATCAGAACCACTAGCTTTTACCTTGACATCTGCTCCAACAATGGATGTGGCTGCAGGAAGATCACTAGGCAACCCACTGTAGCTGCAAGGTTAGTAGAAGCATTTTTCTCAAATTGTGTAGCACAAGAAAATTCAGAAGCAACCATATAAGAACTACTTGATAATATATTCTTCTTTGGCTCAAGAGGAGGACCAATAGTCTTGTTCATTGCATCATAAACAAATCGTAGTCGTAACACACATGTCATATCTCCCCATGTCCGAATATGGTCATCGACATTAAGCCACCATTGCAAAACATCATTATCAAATGTTTCTTCTGCATAATACATCATTATGACAGATGTAAATCCATGGCCATTGAAAAATTCCTCCATGCCATCTTGCCAATCAAAGTATTAATAGTTTCGGCATCGATTGTATTTTGTCCAGCAAATAAGGTTGATCCATTATAAATTAGCAGCAATAATTCCAAAAGTACCATGAGCAACCTGTCTCTGAATACCAACTGATAAGGACACACCTACGATGCCCAAGAATGTGCCCAATCTTTCACGGTATGAATGCTATAATTTCCTAATAGAATATTCAGGGAAATAGATGTAGTCTCCTTTAGCTATGGCACCAGACTATTGCTTGAGATTAAAATAATCAGATAACTCAAGATAGTACTGAGATATACACGATAGATCAAATGCCTCCAGCAGCAATATCAATGATAAATTAGGAATCTGAGCCAATAAACAATCACGTCAAGACAGTGCAAGTATTTATAATTTAATTATTGGCCAAACCACCGCTGCTCTATTCCTCTTGATAATCCCAGGAAACCATGACAGAAGTTCCGATGTGGATAAATTTCACAAACGTATTGACCAAGCAAGATGATAATCCAGATGGATAAATTGACTTGATTGATCAACCAAAGACAACAGTAGCAAGAATAGAATAATCGGCTTACAAACTTGTGTTAGTTGCAATCCGATCAGCTGATAAGTCTTTCACTCGCGGCCACGACGAACCACGATCAGAAGATGGGGATCCACTGAAGAATCCGGTGCAGCGCACCCAGAAAAACAATCCTGATCACGCTCCCAATCACGATCCAGAAGAATCGGCAAGGTAGATGAGATTGGACGGCATCTCGCTATTCGTAGGAGAAACCTTAGATGAGATACACAAATAAAATCCAATCTAAAGATACATGGGCATCAGCCCTAGGCTATATGACGCGCAGGCCAGCCACAACCCAAGTCTGACTCGACCATAGCCTGAAATACACACGGACTCAACATGACCCGACATTTGTTTTGACAACTGCGACTCGTACAAAATAGATATAACCGTGGGGCCGGATCTATTGGAAAGGTATTGAAATTATCTTTCCAACAAGTACTCATAGAGCAAAAATGGACTTCGTATGAGGGAGATATGGCCAATTTACTCTGGGCTTGTAAAGCTGTGACGTGGCAATCCAAATTGAGTTCAAATCTTCCCATCTTGAAACTCATTGTTAGATTCGAACCAAAGTCTTATCATACTAGAAAAACAATTTCTTTTCCACTATTTTTGCTTAGATTAGCCCCAAACAATATGGCCTTCGTTGAATTATTGGTAATATCATAAATAACCCCATCGTTCATATCACTTTGCCACTCACCAAAGGAACCGAACTGCAGCTTTTATTTATTTTGAACAACCCTATCATGAACATTTTGATCAGCCATGTACTCATCAGAAAGGAAGCCAAAAATGTGTTGGCTGTAATTTAAATGAGTCTATCCAGCATTTGTTCCTGGATTGCCACTATGCGAGAATGGTTTGGAGGATGGTGTATCTATGCGTGAATGGTTTGGAGGATGGTGTATCTAGCTAAGGGATTAACCCAACCTAGACCAATAAGACATATGTTTGGATCTTGGCTTTCTAATCAGAATAATAAGTCTAGAAAATTGATTTGGGTTGGGGTCGCTGCTTTATGCTGGGCTATCTAGAGAACCCGCAATGATATAATCTTTCATAGAATTAAATATAACTCAATTCTGCAGGTTATTTTCAGTGGAACGTATTGGCTACGTTTCTGGGCGCAGCTACAGTGTGAGGGGCACAACAAGAACTTCATCTCATCGTTGAGCACAAAAATAGAGATGGTGTCTTTAGAACAGGCCAATGGTGGATGGAAGCACCTATACAGGCTTCTTTAGTTTGTTGTTTTTATGCTAGACTGTTGTTGCTCTTTTATACACTCGAACATTGTAATATTTCGCTGTGTACTTCTCTTAATGTAGAGGCCGGATCTAGCACATCCCACTATATTAAGAGTCTGTTTAGTTCCCAAAATTTTTCATATGCTGCAGTAACTTCGAATGTTTGACCACTAGTTATGAGTATTAATTGTGGATAACTAACAAAACTCATTCCATAACCCCCAAGTAAAATCGCGAGACGAATCTAATGAACCTAATTATGTAATGATTAGATAATGTTGTGCTACAGAAAACAATCTATAATGATGGATTAATTAGGCTTAATAGATTCGTCTCGCAATTTCCCATCCATCCATTTAATTAATTTTATAATTAGTCTATATTTAATACTCCTAATTAGTATTGTAAACGCTCCCAAAAAATTTACCCAAAATATTTTGAGAACTAAATGCGCCCTAAGGCCGTCTCTAATGAAAGAGTCAGCAACTAGTTCTAAGACCCATTCGGATATAAATAGTATCAAATATGTCGGATATTGATATTTATCTTATTCGCATATCATATATTTCATTTAACTCTTCGGGTATGGATAATGTACATATTTTTTTAACAGTGGATAAGGTACATATTGGGCAGGTTTGGATTCTAGGGATTATGTCTAGCCCACCCATTTTTAGCTCAAAATAGTCCAAGATTCTCAAACATGAGGGCTAGTTCTTAGCTATTTGCAAATAATCTATCTCAAAAAACTATCGATAATGTTAGGGATCAGGCGTCCGATTGATTGGATGCCCCACCCACAGTCCCGCCACTTATCTCTGCTTTTTTACTACCCCACACACCTGCCTCTGCTTTTTACTCTCCCCACCACCTGCTGTTACTCCACTCATTTCTTATCCACTCTTCTCCTCTATAGACTCTTCTTCCCCAACCTCTGCTTCCCTTGGATAGCATCTCGCCTCCTCCTCCTCGGTTCCCCCCTCCCCCATGTTCGCACGCATCCACCAGGGGTGCTCTTCCTAGAGGATCGGCTGGGGTGGGCGCGACCAGAGCTCCTCCTCTGGCTCGGCCGAGCGCGAGCATGGCAGAGCTTGCACGGCTGGCACGAGCGCAGCCGGAGCTCCTCCTCGGGAGTTCGGCCGGGAGCGGGCCCCGACGGAGCGATCGCGAAGGCGAGGGGCAGAGCTCCCCGTGCCTAGGGCGGAGCTCACCGGTGGAGCTCGCAGGGCCGGGAGCGGGCGTCGACAGGCGGAGCTTGCACGGAGGTGAGGGGCAGAGCTTCCCGTGCCTTGGGCGGAGCTCGCCGGCGGCGCGGCGAGCTGCGGGCGGCGGCCAGCTGTGGACGGAGACGCCACAGACCCTGCAGGTGGCCATGTGTTTAGTAGCTATCTTGTGTTGTTGCAGTTGAGTTTCTTTGATGTTGCAATAGATACCTCATGGTAGATATTGATGTTGCAATTATTCTTTGAAGATGTTGCAATTGCAATTTTTGGATGTTGCAATATTCCTCCTATTGATATTGATGAATGTGGCAAGAAATATGGTGCAAATGTTGCGGCGGGAATTTTTTTCCTGGATTCGGTGCAAAGATGTATTTGATTTTTTGAATATTGCAAGAGGTGACTTTTACTGTTGTAGATATTTTTTTCATATGTTACAGATGTTACGTTTTCATGTTACGGTGGAGCGACGGAGCCTCCGATGGATTGAATGTCCAGCGCTAGCAATTCCGAAAAACTATCCCACACAAAAGGTGATTGTTGGGTTATTTCAGGTGGGGCCCACCATAGCAAGAGAGTTAATGGAGCACTAATGATTGGGAAAAAATGCTTTAAAGGTTAAATATGCCAAGAGCTATTTCATTGGAGGGCTATTTGCTTGAGTTAAATATCTCTGGCGCTTGAATCCAAATACAGTCATTGAATAGCTGGCTACTAGTACGACCCATTTCATTATATCTCTCAACCTCTTCGGTCGGTGTTATGGATATGAAACTGAAACCGAAAAGAAGGGTTAATTGGAAGTATATCATTGCAACTTTTAAGAGTTAGAGAAATACTACTACAACTTCTAATATTGGAGATATGCTACTTTCATATGTCTTTCAACACTTTGAGCCCACCTATAGGGTACGTATCCCTCTAGTTTTTCTGTATGAACTGTATTGCCCTTCTTTTGTATGTCGCTCATCCCATCACATCGTCTGCATCGCTGTACGTCGCGTTGATTGCCCTTGGGTGCCACCGCGGTGGACTGAAGTGCAGGGCGCCGCCGGCCGAGACCCCTTGTCTGTTAGCTTCCAATTAACTCGAAGAAAAATATCAGATGTTCATCCGTCCCCTTGTCTGTTGCCAATACCGCACCCACAGGCTGATCTTCATCCTCTCTTTGCGCCAGGGAATAGCACTCCTTTGATCATATCAGAGTCGCAGCACAATCCATGATGAGACGCGGATCCTGTCCTGCAGCCCCCGCCACTACCCACTCTCCCGTCTGCCCTGCTGGCGCAAAAAGGTACCTCCCTCGTTTTTTAGATTTGACTCTCGAGCAGGTGGATCTCTAAGACTGGTGCGGCCGCGGGTGGTGCTCTTTGGCAATTCAATCACGGAGCAATCCTTCCACCCGGCGGTTGGGGCGCTGCAGTCGGTGGCACTTACTCCCGCAAAGTATATTCAGCAACCCCTCTTAATATTATTTGACTAGGCCGTATTCTTTAGTTTTACTCCCATTGTGGGCCTTCCCACTACTTCTTTAGTGAATTGGTAAATAAATCTTACTATATCTTGATATGGATGCTCTTATAATTTCTATGGGCTTGATTGGTTGGCTACCAAAAACGTGAGCATGACAATCTTTTTTACCAAAACGTTGGCAAGTTTAGAGGGTGAGCTACCTTTTGGGTTCCAACCAACCAAGTGCCAAATTTTTTTGGCATGCCCATATTTTAGTATGGTGAATTTTTGTAGCCAGCCATTTAGGCCCTATATTTGTGCCATTACATATAGTGATTTTCTTTGTACTAGGCTGATGTAGTTGTCAGAGGTTATGGTGGATACAACACAAGATGGGCTCTTTTTTTGATGCACCACATCTTTCCACTGGTAAGACACTTCCATCTAGATTATTTCTACTGGTGGTCGTGCATGTAGTGTTAGCAAGCTATTATTTAGCAAACAGATTGGTGTGCTGCAAATCATCTGATGCACTGTAGGATGGTATTGCCCCACCTCTTGCAACCACTATATTCTTCGGAGCTAATGATGCGGCCCTTTTGGGAAGAACTAATGAGCGACAGCATGTCCCAATTTCAGAGTATAAAGAGAATCTCAGAAACATTGTTAATCATTTGAAGGTAATTTCTTTATGAAAATAAATAAATAATATTTTAACCATGGCTTTTATGATGGATATGTTGGTATCATTTTTCTTTACAGGACTCTAGTACATTTGATGGCTTCTCTTAAATATCTGATCTGGTATTCTTTAATTACGATCAACATGCTTTGCGCCTATAAGCAATAACATAGTAAACTTATATAGTTCTCATGTACAATATGAACGACTTTGGGTTGTTGAATGAAATGTTGGTGTTATGTGGGCATAATGTAAGGTGGATAAATCATGATTGTCTAGTCAGTGAAAGAGAAGTAACACTCACCTCGTGCCTAATATATCATCTTTTATCTGTTTTAGACCCTTCTATTGTAACTTGGGAAAAATATAATTTGTTTTTTCTGACTCATAGCGCAATAGTGATACTTAAAACCATTGTAAAAGTTAGTCTAAGTCCGTTACATAGTTTCGTATGTAATCATTGAAAGAGAAACATTTATAGATTCGATACTGGTATTAGTTTATTTTATAGACGCTTTCGATCGATATTCAGTTGTCATTCTTTAAAGCTGTTTTTGCAAATTTTATTGTAACCTCAATGCAGGATTGTTCCAATTCCATGGTTATTGTACTTATCACGCCACCTCCTATCGATGAAGAAGGAAGGGAAGATTTGCACAGTTGGTACAGTATCACTTGCTGAACTCTTTTTGATATGTTTGTTCTTGTAATTTTAGCTTATGACTATTACAAAATAAGTAATAAATAAAAAGCAAAAACATGGTGTTGATTTTAATTCTTGTTGTGTGACTGGAAGATGATACAAAATATTTCGGTACAACTAGTAGTTGGGCTGTAGTTCTATTTGCTCATGGTATTTTTCTAGACTTGTTCCAGAGTGAGCTAAAATGTATTTACACTAATTATTTTTCAGTCAATTTCGTTTTTATTTCTTTGTTACATGTTTTAGAATTGTCATTAGGTTTTCTTTGTTAATATACCCAAAAAATTGTTCTTAGATAGAAGTGCTAGGATTGGGATGCAGTAATCTACATGACTAAACTAGGATTTACATTCAATACTAATATATCACTACTATTAATGCATATTTTTTACGAATTTCTCTTTTTGTTGGTGACTCGTGTGTTTCATCTCTAGCAAACCCCCATTTTCTTGGGACTTAAAGGCTATGTTGTTGTTATTGTATCTGGCTTTCATTTGTTTATCTCCACATAGTAACCTATAATGCTTCATTTGCCACAAGGTTTAACATGCATTAGATATCTTATAGCGATTCCCTGATGATTTACTCTTCAAAGGTCACTGTATGGAGAGAATGAGAGGAAGCTACCTGAAAGGACAAATGAGATGGCTGGTGTCTATGCTGGTCAATGCATTGAGCTAGCCAGAGAAATTCATATACCCTGCGTTAATATTTGGTCAAAGTTGCAGGAAACTGAAGGGGCAGACGCTTTACCTAAGGTAATACTTATGGTTCGAAACTTCGCATTTGTTGTACATAGCACTATAGCAGCTGTAACCTTATATTCCAAGTAATGTGTAGTAAGTGTGTAAAAGATGTTCTATATAACAATTTCTATTGTCAGTCATTTTTGATAATCTGATGCGTGATAAAATTCCAAACGTTAGATGTATTATTTACATTATATTTTATTGTTGGAATGATACAGTGGGTTTATTGATGTCGCATCCTTTTCCATCAATTGTAAATGTAAGCTAATTTTATTAGATGAAATCTAGATTCTTGGCATGGCCTTTATCCTGCATTGTTGGTAGATCGTTGCTTCATTTATTTTCGTATTTTGGTTTCAAAATGTTGTTTATAGAATGGTATTATTATGCAGTTAACATCATGCATAGATTTGTGGAGATTCCAACTATGAATATTGACCAATAAATTTAATAGGTCAATGATTTTGTTTGTTTCTATCTGCAAAACTAGTGTTTTCGTCTGCAGTATAGACAAACTTGATTGTATAGTCTTGTAAGCAGAAGAGAACAGTTTTCCTAAACACCTACGTTTCTTCCCGAACCTAATACATCAATAATAATTGGAAATGTTTTTGTATTGATCTGTCAGTGACGGCCTACATCTGACACCAGAAGGAAATGCAGTTGTCCACAAGTTGTCAAAACTTTGAGAAATGCTGGTCTGAGAGCAGAAGACATGTCGTACGACTTCCCTCATCATTCCAAAATAGATGGCAGTTGTCCTGATATGGCTTTCAAATGAAGTAATTTCATGTTATGTATGTTTGGAGTTTGTACTGCCAGCTTCCTTCATTGAAGGTGATGGCTTCCTCTTTGCAAAGCAAAATGGACCAATGCTTCTGGACGATGATGAGATTCTTCTACACTATCTTTTTTTTTTCTTCGAGAAATTTAGCTTCCATTTCTTCTGTGTAAGAAATAGTGAATTATTTCTCATTGTAACGAGTATTAGATTTGGAAAACAATATGGTTGTGATTGGTTGCTAGGCTTAACTCAAGCCAGGCTAGGAGCTAGCCTTGGCCTGCTTAAGCCTGGCTACGGTAGTGCACACCCCCTTTATTTGTATGGTTGTTATGTTAAACTAGAGAAGATGTACGTTTCACAGGCACGTATTTAATTTTTCTTCCATCAAGCAATGATGTTATTTATTTTTTAATAAAAATAATACACATCTTTCTTTTACTTCCATAAAATAATGATGTCAATTAATATCCATCCAAAACCATTAAGCAATGATGCCATTTATTTTTCTTCTAAAAATAATATATGTCTTTGTTTTCTTTTCATAAACAATGATGTCAATTATTATCATTTCATTAACAATGATGTCAATTATTATCCTTCCAAAAGAAAAAATGACCTGAATTATGGGTTAACGTATGTGCAAAGAATAATATGTGTGTACTAAAGGAAAGTAATATGTGGGTATAAGAGGTGGGCATAGGAAATTGCTGGTGTAAAAAGTAATAGAATTTTGGTGGAAAACATTGACGAAACCAATCTCCGGGTGTGGCTATTTTACGGTCAACCATACGGAAGGAGTCCGTACGGTCGATTTTCCGATAGCAACTCTTTTCCATTTTTAGTAATTGTTTTGTCGTTTTCCGATTTTAGAAATTTTTTTCTAAGAGAAATTTTGGAGAGAGAAAATTTTTTGACGAGAAAAGTTAGAAACAAAAATTTGAGAGACAAAAATTGAGAAATATTGTAAAGAGAAATTTGGCATCCAGAATAGAAAAAATTTTGCATCCGAAAAAAATACTTAGAATAAAAAAATTTGCATCAAAATCAAAATGAAAAAAAGTTTGGGTAAAATTTTGGTTGGTAAAAAAAATTTGTTAAATCAAAAAAATAAAAAAAATAAAAAAAACCTACCTCCCCGCCGGCCCGTCGGCGGTGCACCGCGCCGCCCATCCCCCGCCGCACAGCGCAGGGAGCCGGATCCGGCGGCGGCGGGCGAGCGCGCAGCAGGCCACCACGTCGCCCATCCCCCGCCGCACAGCGCAGGGAGCCGGATGGAGGCGGTCCAACGATGGAGGCGGCGGCGGCCGCGGGGGGAGGTGCGGCGGCTCCGGGGAGGAAGGGGAGCGGCGGCATCGGCGGGGAGGCGCGCCGGCAGCGGCACGGTCGGGATCCCGATCTGTAGAGAGAGTGGGAGGGAAAGGAAGAGGGAACGGGGGAGGAGAAAGGTGCGGGGAAGGGGAAGGAAAAAATCGGCCACTAGAGGCGGAAGTTACGGTCGATCGTAAACTCAGCATTGCGCCAATCTCCCTCTCTCTTTCGTCAAACCTTTTGGCATGACAAGTAGGGCTTCCGTGTGGGGTACAGTGGGCCTAATCTTGGTTCACCTCCTGACAATTATGCATTTTTTCTTTTGACACTTGTACTTATATTTTTTTGTTTCAGTAATTATTTATCCCTTGTAAAATTTAGTCCCTTGAATTTATATGACCCCTTACATCCTAGAGGTATTCAAAGCACCGAAGCATACCACATTTTTAAATAAATGCCAGGACTGCCGTAGTATTCAGTAAAGTCAGCACCTAAGCTAGGTTTGAACCATATTTGTTCAAGGGAAAATTCGATTCATGCCACCACAACTCCGTGAAATTGGGTTTTATGTTCAAAATCATGCCACTCAATGGCATGGATTTCAACATGAAATCCAATTTCAAGAAGTTGGAGTGGCATGGATCCAACTGACCCGTTGTTCAAATAATCTCGGGACAATTTTGTTCAAATTTTGATTAGTTACCAATTGTTTTTTGTGTGGAAAATAAGAAGCGAGGCCTACAAGAATAATGCACGGATGGAGCATGAAGTTTTTGAGGAATGTTTTTAGTTAAGAGGTATTGTGATTATAAATCAATACCAAGAATCAAGAAATGTGTAGTCAAATGCCACAACATATCAACCAAGTTTTTTTAAAAAACATTTGCATGGACCTATACCTAGGTGAAGTGAAGAAGAGGAACTCTATATATGGAGCTCACGATACATGAATCCTTAAAAGCTGATGGCACCGGGTCTTTTTGAGGAAAAGTGTAGTGACATGAGAAGACCCAAAAGCATATCAAATCTGCTTTGCATATGATGTGGTCACAATATAAACATTCAGATCTTCTGCATTGCAAGGAAAAAAAGTGGAATCACAAAACAAAGGATTGCATAGTGAAGGAAAGCACAACTAGTAAAACACATGCAATCTCTCCCCACCCGTGTTGACCATCATGCAGCGGAGAGGTATAGAGTCTTATCCTAATTGGCCTAATGATAACAAGGTCGCCATTATTTCTTTGATGGTAGAGTTTGAAAATTAATGAAAAAGTTACTTTCATATATACAGAGTCTTTTGAAATCCAGATGGTTTGCTATCAGCCCATTTTGTACTTATTGTGTAATTGAGAAAAATTATACTAATTAAACTGTCATATTTATTATGCATTGATGCTCTGTTTCATTTGCTTGTTCATGTGTCCTGCTTTTGCACAATGGTAGACTGATCCATCCTATTCGAAAGAATTCAAAACTTACAAACTAATGAAAATATAGATATATGATCATAAAAATAAATCTCGAGTGGGCTTTGCAGCCGAAGAAATAGTATTGCTAGAAAACAAATGTGGGTTCAACTAATTATTATTATTTCTCGATCAATAACATATGGGTTCGATTTCACAGCCAAATTGAAATTAAAGAGGTTGGAACCATTACATCATAAATAAAAAATAATGAACAAAATTAATTGATACTGGCCGAGTTTTCAAGTTTGTGTGCAAAGCATGTGTTTGAAAATAAACTACAAATTAAAGAAATAACAAAGTAAAACCATTAAGGAAACATACACCACAAGGCACAGTTTGTTCATAAATTATTAAAAATGGAAATACACAATACCCAACATATTATGAGTTCAATACATCAGAAGCATATAAGTGCTGAAACATGAAACATCGTAGCTAGTCATTGACTATTATTTATGGTTGATAACTCCCGGAAACAAGATTTATGCTAACTTCTTTTACATGCCATTGCACTGAGCACATCTCAATTTGGATCTTTGAAATATACTCATCACTCATTATGACCGATATGGCGATTAGGTTTTTGTCTTTTTTGTATTATTTGGTGCCAGAGCAGAAGCAGTCTAGTTAGTTTCCTTTTTCTTAGCTTTGCTATGATGGCTCATGTGTCCACCAAATGCTTGTGCTGAGGAAAATTTGGCAGGGCAAATCTTGCACTCATATATATGCCCCTCTCTTTCATTTTTCATCATGGATCCCGGCATACCCTGTGCAATATTATCAAAAGCACCAATTGTTTCCCTTACTAGCACCTGCTGCTCCATTGGCACCTCTGTAGGGTTCTCAAAAATTGGGCCAAGATCTAAACCTTCTATGGTGTTAAGGTGTGCATGGAGAACAGTAACAGGATCACCTTGAAGCAAGGATGTGATTGGTCGAGCCTCCATAGACATAATCATCATATGATCAGAGAAATTCAGGTAATCACTTACTGGGGTTGTCAGAAAATCACGCTCGGATGAGAATGTTTGTTGCTGATTGATTGAGTTTGCATTGAACCTGTCTTGGAACGAAACGGAGGTGAGTGGGGTAACAGTGGTAGGAATTGTGTGTGGAAAGACCGATGACAGTGGGAGTCGTTCCTCCGTGCAGTTGGGCAGTGTAGAATTATGATTCATTGGCATCATGGATGGTCCTTGTGGTGCATGGAAAATAGGTTGAATGGTAGGCTGGCTCTGCGATGATGGATCAATGATTGGCATCGCTGTTGTGCCTGCCAATGCTTCATGCAAGGGAGAAACTATGGGTCCATTGTTTGTTGAATTGATATTCGGAGAGGGATTCATGGGGTTTTTTTGGAACTAGCTATGTATTACAAAATACAGATCTATGCTAGAATACACTTTCAATGAGGACCCTGGACAGGTATTTATAGGGACCAAGAGAATCATTGTAATATTGCCCTTGTGTGCAAGCTGTATCCATAGTAGATATTGTCATTAACAATTGTGCCCATCAACTATATATAAGATATGTGAAATTAATGTGACTCATTGATTTACTCAATCTTTAAAGATCCTATTTGGTAATTCAAAACGTGTATGTGTTGTAGTTGGTATTGGCGGGTGATTTGATTGAGATTGTGATCAAATCTTTTCGTGTCATGTAATTAATATTTTATTTTTAATTCGTGATATTGAAGATACAACTATTGGTCTCATTTGGTAATTCATTAAGTCCAAGATATGTTTGCCTTTGGATAATCATTCATAAATTCTTTAGCTAGAAGATATGATTTCTAAACATAAAAAACGATATCTTTCTACCATTGGTGATCACTACTTAGAACATGTGGCTAGCCAGCCTTTTTACGTATGAATAATAGCGAAATCATATCTTTTTTGCACACACCATTTAAATGTCACATTGTCATTAACCTCTTTTTGTTGAAGAGCAGTTAGAATAGCCCCCACCTTTCCATGACAGGTTATTTTATATGCATGGGCTAGAGGAGGGGATCAGCACCAAAGAAGCATAAGAAAACAAAAACCCAATGCAACAATTAGAAGGAACCAAATAAAAAGAATATTTGTGCCACAAAGAGAGGCATCTAAGGTTAAAGAGTGAACACAAAATCAACAATACAATTGGGTAATTCCTAAAGGAAAATTAGCATAACTACGAACATAAATGTGTAACAAATTTACAATTCTAGCCATGTAACTTTAAAGTGGCATATCAACAAAACTGACATAGCCGTAAATAGAAATAAAAGCATTTTGACCTGCTATCTAGGTAGATGTTAAGTGATAGACAGGAAATTTGTACAAAATCCAAAAGAAAGCCAAAAATTAGAGTAGGACAATTGGTACAGCCTGAGCAAGAAACTATAAAAGCAATTTGCAGGTACTTTGGTGCACACCAACTCGTAAGAATATATAGCCCAAGAGAGTGCAAAACGCAATATGTTACGGGATTATCAATTTATGTGGATGTCCATAATCCCATATATCTTTAAAGCCACAACCTACTACTTGTATGGTGTAAGTCTTGTAGCATCAACTCTTCTAAGTCCATTGTTTATTTCACTGTCTCATCTATGGCTATATATAGGAGAGCTTATGTATTGGAAATATTAAAAAAAAAGAGGAGACTTCATTTTATTTCCCTCTCAATTTGTTCTCCATATTTTTGCATACCAATTCTTAATAATCAGTAAACTAGTTATTATACATGTTTTCAGCACGACTATCTCTAACAAAGACTATGAAGCACAAGTTTACTAAGTTGATTCTTGCCAAAGTTTGATTTTAAGGCTCTGGATATTTCTGGCGAGAATTACTTATAATGGGTGCTAGATCGTGAAACTCACTTGAAGACTAACGGACTCCATAAGCAATCAAAGGGGCAAAAAATAGTGCATCGACCCAAGATACAACACACTACATCCAAACCCTACTTATAGCCCGGCTCCTCACTTGGAACGAGTCCGCATATGCATAGCACCTATCTTACACTTTCACTCTTGCTTTGTGTAAAAGGGTTAATTTAGAGGTATTATATTTGGAGCGATAAGGATTATATGCTAGCCTCTCCACCCACCCCACCCACCCCCTAAACTTCAAAGCAGGTACTAAACTACAACACCATAATCACAATTGGGCCACATGGACAAATGGACATTGGGTTATGGGTATTATATGCAGCACCTCCTAAGGGCTTATGCCCTCGGAAACTCACCACTTATGCAACATACACCAAGATCCCCTCGGTGCACAGCCATGCTGTGGGACCAATCCACATGCACATTGTCATGTGTTGTGAAGGTTTATGCTCTAAATATACCATCTGTAACACCCTGCTCAAGATCTGTTTGCGGCCTTGTGCCTCACGTGAGACACAAGCCCTCATAGAAATAGCACATCCCTAATACTTGTCTACTCGTCATGTAAAATGGTTAACCCGGAGGAGCATAAGGTTTATGTGATGACCTCACTTCCTTAAGCTTCCAAGTTGGTACTAAGCCATCACACCACAACCACAACTGGACTACATGGGCTAACAACTACCATTACCAAGGAAACTGGACTCAATATAAGAAATCTGCTAAGCTATGATGATAATTTTATGATTAAAACATTTTATTATTGAAATAAGATAAGCTCTTCATGGTCCCACATGTAAGTGCCAGGTGAGTTGATGGGGTATATTTTGGTACTTAGAGTGACTAAAAGCAAACACTTGAAACAAAAATTGGATCACCAGTTGCCCGCTCCCGCATTGGGGCAAGAAGAACAAAGAGAAGGCAGCCATGATGGACCATCCTAGCATATGTCCGCACGGTGGCTCAATCCTGTGGTGGCTCGCGATAGCACAAATCTGGTGCTCCCCATGGCAGCATGTCAACCTGGTCTGTAATGAGCAGTTGAATTTGACTAATTTGATTTTGTCTTAAGGTATGTCAACATAGAGCAATTCCAACCTGATTTATTTGAAACCTTAACAATGATTGTTTGATAGATGCATGGACGCACATTGGATAAACAATTGTGCACATTTTACCCCTAAATATGTTAACAAAGTTTATGATTTCATGAATTTGTATGCAGTACATACTATGATGATGAAAGAAAAATTCTGACATGTTTTAGATATTTGAATTGGATTAGCCATAATCAAGGAGAGGTGTTAATGCACACACATAGAATTGGGATGGCAAGCACGTACACTAGGTGGATCAATCATGGAGAAACATTTGATGAAGGGGTTGAAGATAATGCAATTGTGCAAGGATGATAGGGTTTAGGAAAACGCAATTGTGCAGGATGATAGGGTTAGAAAACGGTACTTGTGCTGGATCATGGTGTTGATAATGTAATTGTGTACGATGATGAGGTTCAGGAAAATGCAATTTTGTGGGATGATGGGGTTGAGGAAAACGCAAAACATAGTGTAGATGAAGGCACTGATGATAGACTTCCTAATGTGATAGTCAATATGTGTGCTGGTAATGTGATTGGTGTGAAGGAAAACTAATATTTAAAGAGACATGTAAATGTTAAGGTGGCTCCTGGATCTAGATATACAAAATTCACATTTGTTGTATGTTACTTCATATCAAATCTATCTATCAGATGAGCATTGTCGCATTTAATGCAATTTAGAAGGTGTTATCCGATGCATTCCGGAAGCATCTATCTTGGCATCTTATGAAGAGGCAATGAATTACATTAATGTCATCTTACTTATCTATGATTCAATCCATGTTTATAAAAGTAATTGTGTACCATTTCACAACAAGAAACTTTCCAAAGCTAATGTGTGCCCAGTGTACTGTGAAGCGGATTCAAGATGGAAATATGTAGAAAACATGAAGTGCATTGCGTATAAGGTATTGAGATATTTTCCACTGATTCTGAGGTTGAAAGCAATAATTATTTCTTAGAGAACCACAAAGGATGCACAATGGAAGAAGTCAAAGTGAAAATCGGTGGACAATAAGCTAAGCCATCCAGCTAATAGTGCAACATGGGAAGACTTCCATAAAAGTTGGACGCAATATTGCAGAAAATGCTAAGAACATTAGACTTGTCTTTGCAACTGATGGTTTTGATCCATTTGGCCACATGAGCAACTCATACAGTATGTGGCCAATATTTGTTGTGATGTATTACATGGTACCATGGGTATTTATGAAAGAATCAAACTAGACTAAGTTCTCCATCAAAGGTATTTGATGTGTTCTTGCATCCTCTTGTTGATGAGGTTGTTGGAGCTTTGGAAGGGTGTTGGTGAATTTGATACTTCTAATAGTCATAAGGTCATTGATCTACTTTTTGTAGTTATATGGTCTATACATGACTATCCAATACTGAGCACATTGGTAGGGCGAGTCACAGAAGGTTATTATGCTTGTGTGCATTTGGACAACAATCCTTATCAACGAGGTTCCGGAAAAGGTGTGTTATATTGGGCATCATCATTTCGTTCCATCTAACCATCCATGAGCAAGAAACATGAAATAATTTGATGGTAAGGCAAACCATGTGAGCCTAGGTTAATTGACTACCAAGCAGCTCCAACAGCAACTGGACAGTCTCAAAGATGTTAAACCAAGAAAGCCTCCTCAAGGTCAGAAAAGGAAGCGGGACGTTGAGCAGTGTTGGAGCCGAAGGGTTTGTTTCATTGACTTGTTGTATCGGACCAGTTTTGAGCTACTGCACAATCTGGATGTCACGCAAATTGACAAAAATATATGTGAAAACCTTATTAGAATATTGCTGATTACTGCTAGGATTTATTTGGAAGAGATTGGTATAAGACCACACCTATACATGAAGAAGACTGAAGGAGAGTCATGAAAAATGCTACGAGCTCCATATACTATGGATAAATACAAACAACATGTGTTCCATTTTATAAGTAAGGTATAGTTCCCACATAGATACGCCTCTAAGTTATAAAGATTTATTGCAACAAATAGATGTAAACTCCAAAGACTAAAAATTCAGGATTGTCATGTCCTACTCCAAGGTATTTTGCCTGTTTCACTTTGATGATTAGTGATTAGTTGACATATTTCAAGCCATGTTTGGTAGAGCTCGCAGAGCAGCTTCTAGGCTGAATCCATAAGAAGCTCTGCCAAACATTTTTTTCTAAGGAAAGTGCTTCTCTAATGTGAACTAAGGAGTTAGGAATTGAAAAAATTAGCTTCTCGTAATTCACTTCTCACACTAGATCTGTTATTCATAAAGTTAATCTTAGAGAATCACAGAGACTCAATTTCAGCCAGTGAATCACTTCTCTCAGAGATCTATAAAGAATAAGGATCAGGTGGAGCTAGCTCTACCAAACCGGCCCTAAGCCATTGTGGAATTACAAAACTTCTTTTAGGAACTGTGTTGGAAAACTCTAAAGTTAGAAGGTTTGGACAAAGTAAATAAATATGCCAATAATTTTGTGCAAGCTTGATAATTTTTTCCTCCTACCTTCTTTGATGTTAAGGTGCACTTCGTTGTTCATTTACATGACAAAGTAATCCATAGAGGACAAGTAAAATATGGATGGATGCATCCTGTGAAATGAAAGCTATGTACACTGAGGATTTCTGTGAGAAACAAGTCTAGTCCTAAAGGATCCAATGCAGAAGCATATGTTGCTAATGAGTGCTTGAGATTTTTTTTCATGGCACTTAGTGGATGATGTTGAGACATGATATAATCAGGAGGTCAAAAAAAGATATAGTGTTGATTTTTTAGGAGAATGTGAAGTATCTTTTTTCTAGCATGGTGTAACTTTGTTTGGATCCTTGAAGCTTACATACATTGAAGAGGTTTACTAGAAGCTTGGCATGTGCTAAACAATTATGAATAGGTTGAGCTATATATCACATACATAATCTGTCGGACACTGAGGAAATATTTTTTCATGCTATTATTTTGGTCTAATTTTGTAACACCCAGAATTTTGTAAAGTCGCTTTATATGTTTATCAAAGAAGAAAATGTAGTTTTGGATTTTGGTGGCTGGTTCTTTGCGTGAGTAATGCGTATTGGAGAAAATATGCTTGACAAGTTGGAACACACAATTTATTAATTGGTTAACCAGGTACATGAACAAAAGATGTTGACTTTTTTATTCACTGGCAAGATAGATGATCTGAGAGCACTGATGCAAAGATCTCGCCGTTTAACCACTCATATGCATCATTTTCCCCTTTTTTCTCAATGGAATTTAATGCTACATGTAATCACGTGAACGGTAATAGACCTTTTTCTGTCCCATGCGTTTTTCCTTCCTCTCAACCGCACGTTCCTTTTTCCCTCCCCCAAACCTAGTGCTTCTTCTTGCCCAAACTCCATTTTTCCCTTCCATTGCCATGGATGCATAGAGGGAGGGAGAGGGAGTGTTGGAGAGGAAAGGAGAGGGCTGCAAAAATCCTAAGACTTTGGAGGATCAAGGTGGATGTTTTCTAATCTGATCCCTTTGTTTTGGATGAGATTTAGGGCTTGCAATTAGCAAGTTTTGTTCGATTAGATGGGGGGATAAACTTGCTGTCACAGTAGTCTATGCATAATGATAGATCGGGCTGTCTCCGTTTGTCGCTTGTTTTGGTCATCATAGAGGCCGAATTAAATTCTTCACATGCAGAGGTTTTTGTAGAGGACTCAAAGATCTTTCCATCAAATCCTAGACAATTGGGCACACTTCAAGCAGTTTAAATTGGTCAGTTTGGGCTCACTTGTATCTTTTGTAAGACCGAGTTATCAATATAGTCATCTCCTTTATTTAAAGTCTTGTTACTTTATTCGAGTGTGAGTGTCCTGATTTTAGATTGTGCTAGGCATATGCTCAGTTTCTTTTTCTTAAAAAAACATAGTCTCTCCCAGTATGTGTTTCTTACCTTGCCTGATGTGAGTAGGCTATTTTTCTTTTAATTTTCAGAGAGGGGTTTTAGAGTGAAGCTTGCAGGCATGGTGCCTTGGAGTTAACTTTATCATGATTTGTACCTACTACAAAAACGATTTGTAGGATCGCCCAATTTTTTAGGAGTAAGTCAAAAATTAACACACTCCTGCAAAGGGAGCGAGGTTACTGTAGCAGTTAACCCGCCACTAAAAAATGAATTTGTGGGGGCGGGTTGAAAGGACCGTGACACCCTAAGAGGGGAGGGGGTGAATTAGGTGTTCTAAAGAACTAAGACTCCAAGCACATATCAAAATCTATTCCATATTCTACCTAAATGTGCACTAGGTTTTTCTATGTGTTTCTATCTCTGCCGCACAAAAGTTTTGCACCCTAGGTTCCAATGCTATAAAAAACACAAGGCAATTCTAGGAAAGGTAAACATGGAATGTAAGTGCAAGAAGTAATGTTGAATGTAAAGGGGATGGAGAACGCAAACTCCGGCATGATTACTATTTAATGTCACGCCCGATTTTGAAGGAATAAACCAAGCAATAAATCATATGTATGCCAAGATGAAAACTACACATATATGATGACAATAGTGAGTAATAGTAGCAGTGTCATAAAGTACCGAACTTATTTATAACAAACCAAGCCAAAAGGCATAACAAAAATAAATAAGCGCAGTTCGCATTAATTCTAGTAGCGGATCATCCAAACTCCACAGGTAGCTGACTGGGGAACGTACGCCTAGAAGTCCTGAATGTCCTCTCTGGGAAGTCCTCAAATGATCTTGTTCTGAGCATTGTTGATATAGCAAGTGTGAGCACATGATGTACTCAGCAAATATATTGGAATGTAAATGACAAGAAATAAGGTTGGCTGAATAAGCGGTAAGCATTTTAATAATAGTCGAACAAATAACATTACTACATGTGTGAATATAAACCCACATTTATGAAATAAATTAATAGCAGAAATAGTAAATAAACCTTGAAACAATTAAATAATTGAATTAAACCATGATTTTAATTAAGTAGACATGTGAGGGTCCGAGCCGCTCTTGACCGTGAGCACGACTAATATACCAGTTTTCACTCTGTAGAGGTTGCACACTTTACCCAAAAGTCACGTCTCCCTCGATACCCGGGTTTGCAAGGCCCTTAAACACTTCTTTTGGTGAGTGGCAGGAGAGGCCTTTACAAAGACTCTCCAACTAATAGTAGCCCGCTGAGGTTTCAGCCGCTAGGCGAGTGCACCCTCCACCAAAGCGAGCATACCCCGAAGGCGTACCAAACCCCTTTGGTAGGCCGAGTACCCCTCTTGAACCTAGTACCCCCTTGCGCCTTTTGGTAAGCTACGAACAATCTAGAGAAATCTAATTAATCAGCCAAGACTAGAGCCCTATAGTTCTTGTGGTTGCGCTTTTTCCCGGGTGGTCGCTCCATGATTGATTTTAATTATCATTATCAAAGCCTCATAATGATCCTCAAAGAGTGTAAACCATGTATCAAGCATAATGTTTTCATTAACCACCCAAAACTATTGTTCAGCAGCTAAGCACACTTCTCAATAGATTTTATAAAGGAAAACCCGGCTATTCAAGGACATGGATGAGCAATAAGGATAATAGGTGCCCATCAATTTGCATGCAGGCATAAAGTAAATGTTATTTGGACAAAATATGATCAAGGAATATACTTTCCTTCCTCGTTCATTTGCTGCTGCTCAAAGTCTTCAAAATCTTGATTTTGAACATGGAAAGCAACACGAGCACATACGAGAAAACGATAGAAATAAATTAAAGTAGTACAAAAAGCTTAAAAATAGGTTCTACATATTACAACGATAAAAACAGTACCAAGAACACCTGAAATAGACTTAAAATGGTAAAGATCCGCTAAAAACGATTCTGCATGGGCTTAAACGCGAGAAAAAGGGCTAAACAGAAAGAAATTGAGGGCTAAAATGTAATTTTATACAAAAACTTAATGGCTAATGTGCAAAAATGTTAAGCTTGGATGGCGGGTTCGATTTTAGGAAACATAGGGGCTTTTATGCAAGAAAAAGGATTAAAACAAAATTTATTTTGAATAGAGGTGGACTGTGGGTTGATTAGCAGAAAACTGAGGGGCTTATTTGCAAAATGACCGCAGTTGTCCGGCAAGACTTGGTTGACTCGGGTCGGATCTATTGTGGGCCCTCCGATCTGGATCGGGCGGCCGATAACGAAAAGGGCGGCCGACGGCGGCGGACGACTCGGCGAGTGGCGGCGCCGCCATGCCCACAACGGGGCATCGCCGGAGTAGCACCGATTCGGCGCTACGGTGCACAAAAAAAATGCGACTAGGGGAAGAAGAGAGAGCCCCTTGCCGATGATGACCGTTCGGTTTGGCACGTCTTCGCAGAGTGGAACCTTTTTTTGTGTGCTCTGCGGGTGCGACGCCTTCCGACTTGTATGCTTCGTCGGGCTTTGACGGCTTTGGCTCGCCTTCCTCTTTGTCTTCTGTGGCTTTAATAGCATGTACATTTTTGGTGGCACATGCCGCATTATCTTTGCACCTGCATGCCTCCTTTTGGTTGTCGAGGATCGTGATGACAACTCTAGCGGTTGGATGCTTCTTGCAGAGGTATGTCTGGTGAATGACAGCCCCGAACTTGATGATGGTGCTGAAGCTGAAGATGGCGTTGTATGGGTAGCTGATGTCTACCACATCGAATGTTATTGCTTCCGTCCTCTGTGAACTTCCTTCGCCGAATGTCACATTCAGCTCTATTTTGCCGATGGCCTTGATCTTTTTGCCACCGAAGCCGATAACGGGGTACTAGGACTTGTGTAGGTTCTTCTCTATCAAGCCCATGTTGACAAAGCATTGGCAGGTGAAAAATCTACGGAGCTTCCATTGTCAACGAGGATGCGGCCCACATTGTTCCCGACGAAGTGCACATAGTTTTTGCCGATGTTGTCCCGGATGACGAGGGGGTCATTGTGGGAGGTAATGCTGAAGCCTAAGGTCGGCTTCGGAGAATGTTATTGGGACATGAGACCAGGGGGTGCGGAAATGTTTGCCTTCACACACGTGTGACACTGTGTGGAAGTGCTCTTTCTATGCCTCTTTGTCTCGTGCACTGGCTCGTTGGAGCCGCCGAGATGGCGTTGATGACATTGACCATGCCTCCGGCAGGATTGTTGGTACGTTCTGGAATCTGGCCGGGCTCTAGCTTCGGTGGTGGAGGGAGGTAGTTAGGGGTTTGTGTTGTGGTTGGTTGCGGCCACGCATGTTGCGGCGCCAAAGGGGGGTTTTGTCGGATTTGGGGTGCCAAAGGGGCTGGTAAGGCTGGGTGTGTGTATGCTTGGATAGGGTTGTAGTGGAAAGCTTGGAAGGATGGGGAGAGTGTGGGGTATGCCGAAGTTTAGTGGGCTGGTTGCGAGGGCTGCCACTGTGTAGGGGCAGGCCCCGCGGCTGGCTGTTGAGGGTGGTGTAGTTGACAGGCTTCGACGGAAGAGCATTGCTTCGGTTGGACTCTTCTTTCTTTTCCTTGATGATGGGGCATTCGTTTGTCCAATGCCCCTTGTCTTTGCCATGTATGTAGCAGTATGGGGTTTTTGGCCTTCGATTGGGGTTGTCTCTGCACCCGCGGTTGTGGTTGTTGCTTTGGTCGCTCATCCCTCTGTTCACTTGAGATCGAGAGTCGCGAACTTCGTCACCGGAGACCGTGTTCACGAGCTTCGGGTTCTTTGACTGGTCTGCCTGATGTGGCTTCAACCGGTCCCTATTGCGGGTTCGCTACTCGTTCATCTCCTCGATTTTCCGCCACTTGCCCTCATCTGATGTGCAGTATTCTTGCATTATCTCGAAGAGTCTGCCGTCGGTCTTCGGCTTGCGGTGCACGAGGTACTCTCCACACGGGCCTAGGCTCATCCCCTAGATTGCGGCGTCGATGATGGTCCGCTCGGCTACTTCCAGAGCCCTCGCACGAAGCCTGACAAGGCGGTGGTGGTACTCCTGTATGCTGGAGCTCCCCTGCTTCATGTTGTGGAAGTTGCATGATATGACTTCATCGAGCTTCACCTCCTGGAACGCGGTGGCCAACTCCACTCGCAGCTGGTCCCATGCACGTATATGGCCATTCGGGAGATTTGAATACCAGTACTGTGCGAGGCCTTTCAGGGCCAGGACGAGGGCTTTAGCTTTGCAAGCGGAGGCCCCCCTCCCCCCCATTGCTTCAATGACGACTCCGTACTTGAGCATGAACTGCTTCGGATCGGACTCTTCATCGTATTGCGGGAGGATCGCCAAATTGAACCGCCTTCGCCACTAGAGTTCTTCCAAATCCTCGGAGAGAGGGGTGCCCGGGCCTCCGCGGTTCTGCCGGCGTTGTTGCTGTGTGTGCCTGTACTCGCCCTCTTCTTCATCGGAATACATGTCTTCATCGACGACGATGGGTCGTGGTCGGTGCCTGTTGGGCTGGATGGCCGGATGCACCACCACCACTAGTTCCGCGTGCGGGGCCTGCTCTTGCTGCAGCATCGCCATGCGGTCTTGGATGTGTTGGTACATCGCGTTGCACCGAAGCTCCTCTTCCCTTAGCTTGCTGAGCTACTCCTCCAACTCAGCGGCGGTGAGTGCCCTTTGCTTCCCCTTCGCTCTTGTGGTCACCTCGCGGCCGACGGGCCAGCCTGAGCTGCTGCCTACCATGAATTGTGCAACCTCTCCGCGAGGCGCGCTTCTACCAGTCATGGAGCTCGACTTTGAACTCCCCTTCGGCGACGTGGTCGACCGATGTGTCTTCGTTGTTACCAACATTGGCGCTCGGTACGATGGCGTTCTCCGTAGACGTGGGAGGCTCCAACGAGGTGCTGTCATTGGTCTTCTTCTTCGCTGCTGTGTGGTGTCATGGGATGAACTGTGGGTGGGCGCCAAAACTGTTGGTGATAGATACCCTTCGGGGCGAAGGAGTATCACAACAGCCCGAAGTCTGGAGGACGAGGCTCCCTTCGCAGATGGCACAAAGAACAAGAACATGAAAATTGATGCAAGCATAACTGCTCACTTGTATTCAATGTCCCATCAATGAACATTACATGGGTATTTATAGTTGCCGGTTCACCCACTCGTGAGCCTATAAACCCTGTAATATCCCTCAACTACTAGATTCTTGGAATATTCCATCTGCATTCTAGTAATACTACCACAATTACAACGATAGTGGGCTACAGCTGGCATCGTAGATGGGCCCACAACGGACCCCTGCGCCCTTCCTTGACACGCCGTCGTACGTCTTCATGCCTGGCCTTCAAATCCGTCCCTTGAGGCTTTTGTCCGCGGGCCTTCGACCCCAGACCTTCGGTGCCAGCCCTTCGGTACAGGCCCTTCGTCTATCTAGGCCCGCGATCTTCCTTCATTGGTTCGCTTCTTCGTCACGGCCTTCGGGAAGAAGACTTCGGCACGATCCTTCAGAGCGAAGGCCTTCAGTCAAAGTCGTTGCTCCCGGTCTATTCCCGAGCCTGCTCATCCAAAGCGGGTCTTCGAGCGTCACGCCTTCATTAGGGCATAAGGTGGCTCCCCCCAACACTTTCCGGCCAAGGGCAGTGGCCAAAGGTGGTGGCCAGGGGTCGGCCGAACTAGCCCAAGCCCCCCTCATCTCTGGCTTCCACATGGCGGTCTCTGGTGCTTCCCTGAAGGTGGTTTCAGGTGTGCCAAGCTTCATCTCGTAGCAAAGCACCTTGTACTCCCTCTATAGATACTAGAGGAAGGGGCTCAAATGGAGACACATCCCACATCAACTCTCCTCTTCAGTTTTCACTTCTTCCTTTGAGCTTTTGGCTCATGGTTGAGGTGTATGCTACCCAGGTAGGGGCAGAAGTACTTAGGAGGGGCACCGGTATGTCAGTGCTCTTCTCCAATATGTACCTCTAAGAGAGTGATGGGAAGTAGGGGAGCTGCCGGGCTTGCCGGTCCCCAGTGTTCTTCTCCAGCTTGTACCTCGATCGATGCTTATCAATCATAGTATGTGTTTGTGATCTTCTTTGTGCTTTAGTTTCTTAGTTAAGTTAGTGCTACTTCACTGGTTGTTTATGGGATCAATAGTTCACTACTTTAGTTGATGCCTCTAGAGTAGGACTCCTGATAAACAGGGATAATCCTGTATGACTTTGGAGTTAGTAGAGAGCAGTGTAGACATGGTGTCTAGACTAGATTCTACCTATTGATTGTTGTGACATTCCATGGTTTGTAAAGGTAGCCTGCCGGTGGTGACCGCCCTGTTTTGTGGCATTGTAATTCTCCATGTTCGGGTGTCCGTCAATAGCCTTATTATCAGAACTTCTTGTCAATCCAGGTGAAGTTGATAGCCCGAAGTAAACAACTAGTTAGTTCTATCTTACCTTTGATTCTGAGCCTTAGAAATCCTCTCTGCCCTTTACCTCTTCAAAAGTGTGGTGTCCTTGGATGAATTCGTGCCTTAGATAATAAACTCACGTTCCCTATGGATATGATACCCTGAATAGTCTTGAGTGAAAGCTTCGATGGTATTTGTGTGCTTGCAGATTCTATTCGTGATGCTCCAAAATGTTAATAGTAGGGTCGAGTTTGACTCGGTTCCCATCCCTGGATCCTTGGTGGGGATTTTCTCCTTTTCCTAGTAGGAGTAAGGAGTCCATATCTTTTTCCAGATCGGATAGGAGTCCAAGCGGATGCGCCTGTGTAGATGATCGGGGCTATTCTTGGGAGAGTCCCAATTCAGCCCGTAGCACGGCCTCATTCCAGCATTGCCGGAATACGTCGGCTAGGGTTTGTGGCGGTGGGGCACATAGAGCCTCCATGAATTCATCGGTGTCCCACTACCAGTCACCAAGATTGTCGGAATCATCAAATGGATCTATATCATTGAGAGTTTGCATGAACTCATCGAAATTGCGGTTAAGTTCTGTTGTAAGGATATTGTAGATCTTGGCTTCTTCTGACTCGAGAACTTCCTCTTGTGATTTGTGATGATTGTTGAAGGAGTTGTCTGTCTGATTCATGTTGTATGCTTTTGCGGGTTCTGAGGCCTGCTCATTAGGAGTGATCCTTGCAGGATTGACGTTTTTAGATTTGTTTGAAAAGACATTGTTTTTCCCATTGGTTCTAATCGAGGGTGCAGGATTGATACATGATCATCCAATTGGTTTTTATCTAAATTAAAAACCTGTGAATTGTCGACTTCAGTGATATTATCTAAACCATTGTTGTGCGCCATGGCATCAGCCTCCGGCACGGAAGGTGTGGCGAGGTACCTAGTAAAGCCGCCTGATCCATTGGCCAGGTAGATCCAGTCGCCGAAGATGAGGGTGGTACCTTTGTTCTGGTACGGGAGCGTAGTTGGAGGTTGCCATCGAGTTCACCACGGGATCGTCAGAGATCGGCCCCATGGCGCGTGCCTGCTGTCGGTCTTTTACCGGCAAGCCTACTTAGGGATACCCTTAGGTAGTACTTTTTTAAGGAAAACTGTGGGGGAGATCCCCACAGCGCTTCATTTTTTATGTATAAATTGGGGTTAGTACAAGTGAGAGAGGATACTTACATAGAGTGGGGGGGGGGAGAAAGAGAGTTACAAAGAGGAAAGTCAAGAGACTACAGAATCTTTTATTACATTATTAAACTGAACTAGGTGAAGAAATAGCTGCTCTCTGAACTTCACAGACCAGAGATGAACAGAAGGCCTAGCATTATCAAAGATGACTGCATTTCTGATCTTCTACAATTCCCATGCCCCGATTAGAAAGACCTCCATGAAGAAATCATGCTGAAAAATGCTTCGGGCTTGACTTATACAGTGATGTAGCTCTAGATCCAGGTCCCAAACTATGTTCAGTCTAAGCCAACAATTTGCTGCAAAGGGGCAACCGAAGAAAAGATGCTCAATATCTTCTTCTGAGTTGTGACTACAAAGAACACAAAAGATGCCAACTTGTGTATTATAGTGACGTCTTCTTAGCATGGTATTAGTGTTGAGCCTGTCCACCATCAATAACCAAGCAAAGAACTTGATGTGTGGAACACATTTGCTTTTCCATAGTCACTGGAATGTTCTTGGAACTTAAAGCCCTTCAAATGCCAGTTTGTATACTTTTTGTGAGGAGTAACTATCATTGCCCCAACGAAACACCCAACCATCATCGAGATTGTCATTATAATGAACTTGTGAGATCAAGTTTTGCATTTCCAAAAATTCTTCATGTGCTTGCTCAGACAAGGGCAAGTTGAAGATTGTTACCAAATCAGGGGCATTTATAATGTCCTTAACTGAAGCATTTGCATTGGCAGCAGAAGTGAAAAGGTTGCGAAAGGCTTGAGCTAAGACAATTGGACACCATAAATCTTCCCAGAAGAGGACTGATGAACCACATCCCAAGATGCATCTTGCAATTCCCCTGTATAAAGTGTGCAACCTAAGAATGTCCTTCCACCAGAAGGAACCAACTTCTCTGTCAGCATGTGGCACTTTTTGCTGATAATAAGTCTGCCAAAATAAATTTACCCAAGGGATGTCTTGCTTTGTGTAGAATTTGTGCAGCTGCTTAAGTAACAAGGCACCATTCTGAATTCTTAAGTTGATGACCCCTAAACCACCTTTGTTTTTTGGTAACTGGACCATAGACACTGTTTTCGAGCCCTGTCCACTTGTTCCAGCACTCCCTTGTGGAGCTTCAGGGTACACATGGCATAAGTGGTTATTGGGGTGATGACATAGTTAATTAATTGAAGCCTTCCAGAGAGAGATAACAGGGATGATGAAGCATTCAGTCTTCTCTCTATCTTGACAATCATTGGTGACATGTCCTCTATTTTTGGCTTTGTTGTCCCCATAGGGAGCCCCAAATAATTGAAAGGCATGGAGCCAATTGAGCACCCAAAAGTTGAACCAGATGCCTTGTCATGCCCTCATCCACATTAATGGGAACCATCACAGATTTGTTGTAACTAACATGCAGTCCAGTTGATTGAGCAAAGGAATTAAGGAGGGCCTTGAGAAAAAATAGCTGTGCAGCATCAGCTTGTACCAGAAGCAAAGTGTCATCTGCATATTGCACTATAGGAAAGTCCCAACCAGGTATTGGGAGAGGAGCTTTCAGAAGCCCCAAGTGAAAAGCTTTGTTGATTATAATTTGCAAAAGGTCTACAGCAAGCACAAACAGCAAAGGGGAAAGAGGATCCCCTTGTCTCACACCCCTCTTACATTTGAACTGCTTACCAGGAACACCATTTAAGAGAACTGAGGAAGAAGCTGTAGAAAACAGCATGCTGATCCATCTAAGCCATTTTTGTGGAAATCCCAAAATTTCCATCATAAAAAAATAGAGGAGTGTTCCACTGTGTCAAAAGCATTGGCAAAGTCAAGCTTCAGAATTAAAATTTCCTTCTTTGATTGATGACACTGGTGTATGTACTGAAATGACCAAGCAAGACAATCCTGAATTGTTCTTTTCCTTATAAAATCATATTGGTTGAAATGTATCAAATCAAATATAACAAGCTGCAATCTGTCAGCCAATATTTTTGTAATAGTCTTGATGATGCTATTTAGAAGTGAAATGGGCCTGTAATCATTAACCTGCTCTGGGCTACTTACTTTGGGGACTAAGGTAATAAAAGATGTATTTATGGGAGTTAGATACACTGTACAATTAAAGAACTCCTGACAAAGTTTATATACATCATGTTTAATTGTGCTCCAGGATTTCTTCATGAACATGCCATTGAATCCACCAGGGCCTGGTGCCTTGTCACTAGGCATAAGCTTTACTACTGCATCAATTTCTTCCTCTTTAAAGGGTAGGTCTAGAGATGATAAATCCACATGCCTGTCAATTAAGTCTGACAAATTGAAATGCATAACTAGTGACGATGTTACACCCATCTCTAAAACACGAAACAGCGTCTATGCTCGAGCCATTCCCTAGCACCATAGCGCGCCACGTCGCCCAAAAAAAATCGACCATCCGATTGGACCATCCAACGGCCACGAAATGCCGCGCAGGGGATGGGGTGGAGGGAGCAGGGGAGCCTTATCTGGGCGACGAGATGGCCCACCACCGCCTGCTCGTCCTCGCCATCGTCGCCCTCACGGCCACCGCCGCCGCGGCCGAGCCCGGCTTCGCCAGTCCAACCCGATCCGCCCCATCACCGACCGCTGCGGCCTCCGCGCAGGTGTCCAAGATCCACTCGGCCACAGCCGTCCCGAGCTCTGGCCGCCTGGTCGCGGCTCGTTGGCGCCGGATCCGACCGGCGCAGCTCCATCTCCGCCCCTTCCACCACCGAGGAGATAGAGAGAGAGAGAGGGGGAGAGAGAGAATGGGGAGGGACCGACGGAGGGGAGGAGCGCAAAGCATCATGACGCCGCGCGCAGCCCTCGCCCATGCCTGCCGCCTCCGCGCGGCCCGCCGGAACTGCGGGTTGACGGCACGGCTGCACGCGCCGCAGCGGACCTCCCGGGGTAGCATTGTAGCAACGACGGGCCCGGCTCGGCGCCGAGGGAACCCGGCGTGAGGAGACCGCACTCGCGGCAGAGGTAGGCGGGGTCCTTCCCGGGACACCGCCAGACGGGGACAAAGAAAAGCTTGAGCGCCTTCTTCGTCTCCACCAGGTCCACTGTGCCGCCACACTGCAGGCACTGCCCCGCCGCCTCCTTGACCACCCACCCGGCGCCCTGCTCCACGCCGCCCATGAAGAAAAAGAACACCTCGCCGGATCCTGCTTCCGTAGCGTCAATCAATCCGTCACTCCCGATCGATCTCAGTTCGATTCGCTGGTTTGGTTCGAGGTTATGGGGGGTTTGGGGCTTTGCGCGCATTGGATATCGGGAGAGGGGAGTGGGAAGGGGAGGAATTTTCTCGAGAGCTCGGATTTGGGGATCACGAATTCATAAGATTTTGAGACGATTCACGATTGTCTTGGGAAGATCCTGGTGTGGATGCTCGGCTTGATGAATTCGGTGCAGGCCGTGGGCCGGGGCGACAAAGGCTCAATCCGTACGTGGAATGTAAACAGGCTGAAAATGGCGGAACGTGATCTGCCGAGCTGCCAAGGCCCACATATTTTCTATATGTGATCATATATTCGCGGTGCACGCGATTTTAGAGCACCTATAATAAGCCATGTCAGCTTCGCTTGTAGCTGAGACAGGTCGACAAAATTCTAATGAAAGAGGAAAAATGAGAGTGAAGAGTCGAGATGGTGAACTAGAAGGGGTGGATAGTCATTTCTAAAATTTAAAAATTTCTAGCTAATCGAAGCAAAGCAGAATTCAACTAATCGGTCTAGCCAAAACTACACCCCTCTATCTATTACTTGCACCTTACAAAAGGATCCTAATTGAGCAACTAAGATCCCGGGCTAGATAGAGCTCACCTAATAAAAACTAGGTTGCAAGCTCACACAAACCGCCGCCGCCGCCGCCCCACGCGCCAGCCGGCCTCCGCGAGCTGCACCGGGACGGAGCAGCGAGGAGGTGTGGGGAGAAAGAGAGAAAATGGAAGGCAGGGACGACGAGACCGTCGGTGGGGGGGGGGGTGTAAAAAATGATAAAAAACTCAAACGTGGGTCCCATAGCTGGAGTTGGTACAGAGGCTGAGATATGGAATATACAGTGCAGCAACAACCTGCGAATGAAAAAAAATACGACAATAAGAAATTGGCCTATTCATCTCACCCACGTTTCAATCTTTGAAAACATAAAGAATTTATCAAAGTAAGCACGTTCTTCTACCATGTATCAAATAAAGTTTCCCAAAAAATAATCAAATCGTAAAAGATAGGTGTCACGCAACAAGCTGCGTGGCCTTTCTAGTTCTATTTCTAAAGATTGACCAAATAAGTGAAGCCTTGCTCTCATGACCAGAAACAAAGCTGCCACTGCTGTCCAATAGCTGGGGAATAGAGTTTTTCCTATAATTCATGGTTGCCATAGCATGAAAATATTTAGTGCATTCATCACCATATTGGATTCTATTCACTGTGTGCCTTTGCTTCCAATATATGTTTCTGAATCTCAGCAACTGCATAAGCTTAGCCTTGACAAATTTCCTCAATTTCCATTCAGGCAGAAAAAGAGCTCCACATTCTTCCAAAGAGTCCAGGAAAAAAATGACCTTATTACAAATATCTATCAGCTTGGCCAACCGTGAGAAGTTCTTACTCCACGATTTAAGTGCCTTTCTGAGTTCTTTAAATTTTACAGAGATATTTGCAGCTGCATTTGTCCTAAGAATTCTTGGAGAGGACCAACTATTTTTGTACTACATCAAAAAACCCAGGATGATCAGGCAAGAAATTCTCAAATCTGAAGATTTTAGCCTTTGGTATATAGGTGCCCGTCATAACATTACAAGGAATGTGATCAGAGATGGGTTTTGCCATAGGTAAGCCTTCAGTGTTTGGGTATATGGTCGTCTAGTTAACCGAAGTGAAGAACCAATCAAGATGCTCCAAAAGTGGATTTTGCTGCATGTTACTCCAAGTAAACGCTCTCCCTTTAAGGGGAAGTTCAATTAGACCAGATTCTCCAATAGCTTCGTTGAAAACAATAGTGTCAGAGATATTACCACCAAGTCTATTTCTATTTTCAGTCGACCTATAAAAATTGAAATCTCCTAAAATAAGTCAATTATCTGTGTCTGAGATCTGTAAATTTCTTAGCCAAGCAATAAAGGCCCCCATGGCAGGCTCAACACAAGGCCCATAAACTGTGGACAATTTCCATGTTTCGAGAGTGTGGACAGAGGTGAAGGAGAGTGTGATAGTAAAGCTGCATTTCTCAATTACAAGGCCATCAAACACTGCACTAGCCCAAAGAACCAGAATGCCCCCCGAGACACTACTAGAAAACAGCCCATGGGAACCGATTGGAAACAGCCTTAGGCACCGGTTTTACAACTGGTTCCCCCAAATCGAGACCATTGACGTCACCCTAAGACCCCGAGTTTTTCACCCGGTGCCTTAGGCATCCATTGGTACCGGTTGGAAATACCAACCGGTACCATAGAGACTGCTACGCTGACGCAAGCTGGCAGCCCCTTAGGTACCGGTTGGTCTTTCCAACTGGTACCAATGAGGTTTTCCCCTATTTTCCCCAAATCCAGTTTTGTTTGTTTTATTTATTACTGTTTATTCTTTTATAATTGCTATGCGCACTCGAGCTCTGCAGTACTATACGTTCATTGGTCATACGTGTTCGATTTCATAGAATATTTGAAACTAACTAAAAGTCAAATGCAAGCATATAACTAAGCTAATTAGATAAACTAATATATTTACAAATAAACAAACATCAAGGCATCATGTTTAGAAATATTTACAAATGTACAAGTCATGTTTGTAGTCCAACTACTGGACCCCTCAGGACATCGATGTACTCTATGGATGTGACCGTCGTTGTAGAACTCGCCTCTAGGATCCAGGATCTCGTTCAAAATGAATCCGGTGAGCTGCTCGCACACGGCGTTGATCCGATCGGTAGAATAACATTCATCCCCCATTTGAGACATCTTGTGCGTTAGTATAATTATGAAAATGTACTAGTGAATGGTTTGTACGTACTCTTATGTCGTTCCTAGTAGCCTTCCCGCATGGAGTCATGATGTGCAAGAAGTCACATACGTAGTACCCGCATCAATCAGTTCCTTGTTTTTGTCTCGCACACTTAAGGAGAAACAAATAAATTACATAATTTAGAACAATTTGGGATTACTTAACTAGACAAATGTTTGTGAATCAACATACCAGATAATCCATTTTAACGTTCAGTTCAGGGCTCCATTGACCACGTCCTTTGTTCGTTTTCACAAATTTTTTCCAGACCCTGCGCTCAAAGTTAAGTTTGACATTCAACAATTGTTATTAACAGAAAAAGGATTTGATTGTGCAAACTGAACTTACTTGTTCAAGGGGTGTATGATATGTTGGATTGTGGACTTTGGTTTTCTCATTGAGTCAAAGACTACAAGACTGCCGGTCTCTACGGCAAGTATGAGTAAAATCCAATGATAACTACAAATATAGATAGGATATATACATAAATGCACTAGACGACTTAGTATTTATTTAGAAATATAATAGAGGATTGAGTCGACCAAGGCTTACCCATAGTTGTATGATATTAATATATAGGATTTGTAATTTTGCCTAGTCAACGAATCGTACATGTTTTGGCACGTGTCCTTGTAATTTTTGTTGAGCATTTTCTGGTTGACTAGCAACGGAGACATGAAGATGATCTGATGGTGCCATCCTTCTTTTCGGCTTCTTTGAATCTCCTGTCTAAATGATACAATAGAAATTATATAATGCACACAGATAATTACGTTCTTGTTAACAAAAAGTATTAATATAGACGTAAGTGATACTTACAGAACCCAAATGGTGATGATAGAGGCATCGAGGGCTTGTCGATGATAAATGTGATATAAATCTTCGAAGTACACCCATAAGTCATCCTCCCCGCGGAAGAAATCATGGTCACGATACTTGACTAAAAATATTTTTGCTTCGTCATTCGACATTCTCAGGTACCATCTATGCAAATTGAACATCTGCGTGCCTAAACTTTTCTCCTATTCCTCAGTGACAAAAGGTTTTCCATGCTCGAATGGAGTAAGAACGGGAGTGACAGGGATATCCGCCTCCTCTTGCTCTGTTGTCTGCTCTAGCATTAATCCAGTTTCAGAAAGAAATATCGCCGCCTGTAGGTCTGCCTGGTGTTGTACGTCCGCCGGGTGTAGGACTGGTAACCCTGGCACCCGGAGGGGCTCGAGTTCTTTTTGTTGTGTGCCAAGCTGAGGAATGGTCTTGCCACATTTTTTCTTCAGATGTCTCACCTTGTGTGCCTTTGTCAGAGTACGATCATAGTCCGAGAGTAAGCTTTTAGATTTTGGTGGGTTGTCTAGGTTTGCGAGAAGCTTTTTCCCTAATTCTAGAGGTACCTTTTCCCTCGGCGGGGGGACTTTAGGCTTCAACTGTTCTTTTATATATCGAGCAGTCTCCTCTTCCAACCCCTCAGCGGTCTTCTCGTAGGTCAATTTTCTTTCGACCGTTTTCTGCTTCTTCTTTGAGGGTCTAGCCACTGGGAGGGATGATGTCTTGTTCTTTCCTTTTTCTGGTGCAGGAGGAGTTGGAGTACTTGTAGCCCTTTGCCCTGGCGGAGACAGTGGTGAGGGAGGTGGTTGTGGGGACGTCGGTGAGGGAGACCGCGGAGACAGGCGATCGGTCTGCACGGGAGCTGTTGTACTTGCAGTAAGTTTGATGTCGGCCTTGCACCATAGAACGACCCCGTGTAGTGCGTCTCCCAATGTCTTCCCTCCATCCCCTCCAACAAAGTCGAGCTCAAGATCCTCATTATTTCCATCTATCTGCTCAACTGTGACGGAGGTGTAGCTAGGGGGTATCGGCCTTCCATGAATTGTAGTACAAGGATTCAGTGGCAGGGCTGACTCATATGGTACATGAATGGATATATTATTTGCTTGCACATGTAGCTTGCACGCTGTCGGCATGGTGAAATCATCCACTGGATACCTCTGGTCATCTACCGCCGTTGGCTCAATCTGGGGGTGCTGATCAGCTTGTACGTCGAGAGCCGCCGTGGATGCACAGCTGCTGCGTCGCTGAGAGGCCAGGCTTATCACAACATCCGGGTGCGACCCAGCAGTGCCCCTTTGGCTCAGAGCTAGCTGCACTGCCTCATTGACCCTGGTGTCCATCTGAGATTCCAAGGACGCAACCTTCCTGTTCATCTCTTCTAGTAAGGCACGGAGTTTCTCTTCTTGTTCGGCTTTGCTCTTTCGACGAGTCTTGTAAGAGGAATCTCCGGCCCAAGCAACTTTCCATGGGACCACGCCAATGCCGTGAGCTTGTCCAGGGTGTTCCGGATTCTTTAATGCCCTGGTCAGTTCATCATTCTCCCTTTGAGGCTGGAATGTTCCTTGTTGGGCCTCATCTATTGCTGTGACCAGATCGCGGGACACTTCTTGCATATGCTCTGGCACGACCAAAGTTCTATCCAACTGGTTTAGTGTCACACTATTAGCAAATAACCACCACTTGGATCTATCCAGCCAATCCCAAGTCGCCGGCCTGATGCCTCTGTTCATAAGGTTCTGCTCCATCTTCTGCCATTTTTTTCTGCCTTCTTGTACCCATCAGCCCCAAGGTGGTGGCTATACTTCTTATTTGTTGCATTCCCTTGGCCTGTTGGGATTTTCTTTGGGCTTCCTCTGATAGTTTATATTGTTTGAACTCCTCCCAGTATGGTTTAACCTGAGGAAGATCATCCCAGTTTGGCTCCTTATCCTTCTTGATGTAATTGTTGTACAACTTCTTCTTGAAAGTTGCAAAGGCAAGGGCCATCTTTTTCACGGCACATTTCTTCACAAGTTATTGGTCAACTCCTTCAGGAAGAGTGAACATATCCTTGAGTTCTGTCCATAACATTTCCTTCTAATGTGGAGGCATGGCGTGTTGCTGTTCTTCTGGTTTGCTCGATTTCAATAGACTTGTGGTGATCGGAATTCTTGCATGAATAATAACCCCACGTTGGTTAACAAATTTTGTGCTAGCAGCCTCTGGAGCACTTGGACAGCCCTCTGCGTCCACTTCTATGATGACCTATCTTCCCTCCATTTTCTTGGTTGGCCGGCATCTCCCTTTTGATTGGCTCAACGAAGTCGATGCGGAGGTCGACTAAATTACAGAAAGATATGTTAATCGCAAAACTAATCTACCTAAGTCACCATGCATATATAATTAAGATACGTACTGGAACATGCTGCTAAAGATTGGGCGGCAGCGCAAAGTCATCATCTTCTTCATCAGCATCTCCAGACATATTCAGGAAGGAATCAGCTATTCGAGCATCTTCTTCACCGATTGGCTGGGTGGTGTTGGCCCTCGTATCTTCGTTTATTGCGTCCAACATGTATTTCCTGGCGGCCTCATCATCACCGAAGGGGTCCATCCTTAACTAAAGCCATAAAAATATTTAGAGTATGTGACCATCCAGAACTGAAGCACGAGAATTCAATTGTTTAAACGAATGTGTGTGTGTGTGTCCATGAGTGAGTTGGAGTGTGTGTGTGTGTGTGTGTGTGTGTCAGTGTGAGTATGTGTGCATGAGTGTGTGTGTGTGTGTGTGTGTGTGTGTGAGAGCGAGAGAGACCGAGCGTTGGTGAGGAGACAGCGAGAGAGCGTTGAATGAATGTGTGTGTGTGAGAGAGAGTGAGCGAGAGACCGAGCGTCGGAGAGGAGACAGCGAGAGTTAGCGAGAGACCGATCACCGGTAAGAAGGAGAGAGCGTCGTGTTTAATTTCATAATTAAGAATGAAGAATTCATAATTAAATAATCAATACATGATTTTGTGAGTCTAACCATTTTGTTCATTGGTCGTCTTTGATTTCACAGTGCGTGAGTTACAGAAATACATGATAAATACATAGATACAAGCATTATTCACTCTCTATTTAAATACATGATTCAATGAAGTCTTTGAATGACACAATTATACACTACATAAGACATAATAATAGAAATTCTCTCTAATAACTAAATTCTACACTATATATAATGAAAACATTGTAACTATAATAGAAACACTATATCTATTATTGTAACTAATTAAATGCTAGAAACACTATAATAGAAAACATTGTAACTAAATTCTAAAAATATATCTATAATTAAATGCTAGTTAATATCTAATATTTTTAGACTTCTCGAACATTATCCAAATAGTAGGTTTAATATTTTTTCTAAGTACTACATGTCAAAACAAAGCTAAGCCAATGGGTTTTATATTTTTCTCATGCTCCTAACTCCATTTATGCATTTAACAATCTACAAAAGCATTTATCTATCATAAATAAAATTGCACAGCAAAAGTTATCAAACATCACATCTCATGGTTCTATCATATAGAGAATAAAAAGATGAAGCTAACAAAACTAGTTTTGCATTTTTATTCTATTTTCTACGGATTTTCAAAGTTTCAAGTGTTTTGGTCCCTAAAACACTATTCCTATGAGTATATGACATTGCAGAAAACCCCCTGCACTTGCTTGAATTACTGCACGTGGTCCCTCACATTATTTGGGGGCAGAGAAAGCACTCAGGGAGCTCGGGTCCGGCAAGAGGAGGACATGCCGGCTGCAGGGGAGTGGTGGGGAAGCACGAGGGGCTCGCCTGCGACCGATTTGAGATGAGAGCTAAGGCGGGAGGCGGTCAGGAACGGGGTGGTCTGTGGAGGTCAAGGAAGAGGTCGGGGAGGATGATGAGGGTGTAGGGGCGCTAGCCACGGGCTCGATCCGGGCGGAGGATGACCAGAGGGAGGGGATCGACGGCGGCTGGAGCTCCGATCGAAGCTCCAATGGTGGCCGGCGGAGGACAACCGGGCACGGAGGGGGCGGCGGCGGAGGTCGACGATCGGGCGCGGAGAGGGCGGCGGCGGATGTCGAAATCGGGTGTGGAGGAAAAGTGAAGGAAGAAGAACAGGGGCATGGCTTATATATGCTGACCCCTTTGGTACCGGGTCAAAGCTTCACCCGGTACCTAAGAAGGCCTAAGGCACCGGTTGCACAACCAACCGGTACCTAAGGCAAGCCATAGCCACTGGTTGGGATGTCACTATAGTTGTCTATGCAGCCTGCAGCCCGCCCAAAGCACGGCAAACCTGGCCCGGCCCAAGCAGGGTCCGGCCTGTTCGCCACTGTGCCCGGGCTGGCCCGGCCCGTATACCGTGCCCGGGCTTGGGCCGTCACCCCCGCCCGTGAGCTGGCACGGCCCGGCACGGAGTTAGCAGGCCGGCCAGAAGGCGGCCCGCTAACTCCAAACCAAGCTGGCCGGCCCAGCCCACAGCCAGGGAGCAGACGCCGGCTCCCCTTATCCCGTCCGTGCAGCCCCCCTCCCCCCGCTCCACCACCCTAACCGTAGCCTCCCGCCCGCCGGCCGCCACTTTGGCGTTTCGCCCGGACGCTGGCTCGCCCCACCGCCGGAGGGCGAGCGCAAGACGCGGAGAGCACGCCAGGCGCAGCCTCCTCGTCTCCGCCCCGTCGGGCATCGCCTCCTCGTCTTCGCCCCGCCGAGCGCCACCGCCTCCTCGTCTCCTCCCCGTCGAGAGCCGCCGCCTCGTCTCCGGCCCGCCCCGCCGGCCGCCACCGCCGCCTCATCTTGGCTCTGCGCCCCCGTCGGCCCCCGCCGCCTCCTCATCCCCGCAGCGCCGGCCGTCGCCGCCGCCTCCTCGCCTCGGATGGGCTTCGGGCGGCCTAAAGTCTGCTGTAGTGCCGGGCTCTATCGGGCTGGCCCGGCACAAAACAGGCCCGTGGGCCCATGCCTGGGCTGTCGGGGGGGCCCGTGGGCTAGCACAGCACGGCCCGGTAGGATATTGGGCTGGGCTAGGCACGGTCCGGGAAAGAACGGGCCAGGGCGGGCTCGTGCCAGGGCCGGGCCGGGCGGCCGAAATGGCCATCTATAGATGTCACTCGGTACCTTAGGTCCTCAACGGGCGGGAATGGAAATTCCCCTTTGGTACCGGGTGGACACCACCAACCGATGCCTTAGGCTGCGAAATCCTTTACTTTTTTGGAATTTTGCTGCGCACCCTATTTTTGCCAAAAGAAAATGGGCTTCGGTACCGGTACCAATAGGATTTTGGTTTTCATTCCTTTTCTCCTTTCTGTTAATTTGATTATTGCCCGGTAAATTTGTTAATTACCCAATAAATCACTTAATTGCCTAGTACTTTATTTAGTTGAATAATAAATCTGATACTTATAGTAATTGCCTAGTAATTTATTTAGTTGAATAATAAATCTGATAATTATATTAATTGCCTAGTACTTTATTTAATTGAATAATAAATCTGATAATTATATCAATTGCCTTGTAATTGCCTAGTACTTTATTTAATTGAATAATAAATCTGATAATTATATTAATTACCTAGTAATTGCCTAGTACTTTATTTAATTGAATAATAAATCTTATAATTATATTAATTGCCTTGTACTTTATTTAATTGAATAATAAATCTGATAATTATATTAATTTCCTAGTAATTGTCTAGTACTTTATTTAATTGAATAATAAATCTGATAATTATATTAAAGTCCTTGTAATTGCCTAGTACTTTATTTAATTGAATAATAAATCTGATAATTATACTAATTGCCTTGTAAATTTATTAAATTCCTAATAATTATATTAATTGCATAATAAATCATTTATTTGTCCAAAAAATATGTTAATTAGTTAAGTGAATACTAAATCTGATTATTGCCTAATAAATCAATTAGTTGCCCAATAATTATATGAATTACCTAAAAATCATTTAATTACCAAATAAATCAATAAATGACTAATAAATCAGGTCATTGCATAACAAATCTGATAATATTCACGGAAAATATTACAAGACATAATCATTCAACTAAGGGAATATTAACGATGATTCGCTTTACAATCGTCCCTTCATTATGATCATGACGTGCGTAGGGAGCCTCGTCTTTGGCTAAAAGAATACTTGTGTCCACCTCCACTGTGAACGGAGTCATATCTTCAACCTTATTGTATTCTTCTTCCTTTTGCCTGCCAGAACAATATGGCGCTTTGGCTCATCTCCGGCACCTAGAAAACTTGATTTATTCCTGGAGTCGTCCTTTCTCTGTTTGCTAGACATGTCCTGCACATAGAAAACTTGAGGGACATCTTTAGCTAGGACGAATGGTTCGTCTCGATAGCCAAGCTCATTGAGGTCTACCATTGTCATTCCGTACTCGTCGATATCGACACCTTTTCCTGTCAGTTTAACCCATTGGCAATGAAATAGAGGGATCTTCAACGGCCCATAATCGAGTTCCCAGATCTCTTCAATGTAACCAAAATATGAGTTCATTTGGCCACTAGAGTTAGTAGCATCTATACAGACACCACTATTTTGATTGGTGCTCTTGTTATCTTGGGCTCTTGTATAAAATATGTAACCATTAATTTCATATCATTGGTACATCAGGATTGAATTTGTCGGACCCCTAGCCAGCCAAACTAGCTGCTCATGAATTTTATCGTTGGCCATGACTTCCTTCTTCAACCAGGTGGCGAATGTATCGTTATGATATTTTGTAATCTATGTATCAGACTTCAAAGGGTACATGCTTCTCACAATTTACATGTGCTCCTCCATGTATGGAGCCACCAAGGTTGATTGTTGCAGAACTGTAAGATGTGCTTTGCTCAACGTGGCATGATCTGTAGCATTTACTGATTTTTTTTCAAGTGTGCCCTTTCCAATCAGCCGCCCCTCATGATGTGATACTGGAATCCCAATTGGGCAGAGTTCTTCCACATAGTGAACACAAAACACAATGACCTCCTCTGTGACGTAACCCTTCGCAATGCTTCCTTCTGGACGAGCCTGATTACGAACGTATTTCTTTAGGACTGTAAAGTATCGTTCAAAAGGGAACATATTATGAAGGAAAACAGGACCGAGAATACCAATATCTTTGACCAGGTGAACTAGAAGATGCGTCATAATATTGAAGAATGATGGAAAAAATATCATCTCAAGACTAACTAAACTTTAGACATCATCCTCTTGTAGCCTACTTAAACTCGATGGATCGATTGCCTTCTGAGAAATTGTGTTGAGAAAGGCGCATAGCTTTATGATTGTTGCTCGAACATTAGCTGGTAGAATACCTCTAAGTGCAACTAGAATCTATTGTGTCATCAACGCATGACAGTCATGGGACTTTACGTGTGCCAATTTCTTCTTTTTCAGGTTCAGTAGCCTCTTTATGTTTGAAGAGTAGCCTGATGGGACCTTGATACTGTTCAAACAGTCGAACATACTTTGCTTCTCTTCCTTACTAAGAGTGTAGCACACATGATCTAGGTAATGACATCCTTTATCCTTTTTTTCTAGATGTAGGGTGGCCCATTTTTTTATACGTTGAAGATCTTGCCGCGCTTCCAATGTCCTTTGGCTTACCGTAGACACCAAGGAAGCCTAGAAGGTTCACACAAAGATTCTTTGTTAGGTGCATCAGATCAATTGCGTGGCGGACCTCTAAGACTTCCCAATAAGGTAACTCCCAAAAAATACTCTTCTTCTTCCACATAGGTGCACATCCGTCATCACTCTGCACTGATCAGCTGGCAGATCCTTTTCCAAATACTACTTTTATATCTTTGACCATTTCAAACACCATTTTCCTACAACGGTGCCTAGGTTTAGTACGATGATCTGCCTTTCCACCGTAGTGAGCATGCCTCCTCCTTAATGGGTGCTTGATCAGAAGAAATCGACGATGACCCATATACACGATTTTCCTATAGTGCTTGAGGTATGTGCTGTCGGTTTCTTCTAAACAATGGGTGCATGCCCTATAACCCTTATTGGAATGTCCGGAGAAGTTGCTTAGTGCTGGCCAATTGTTGGTGGTTACGAAAAGCAATGCACGAAGGTTAAAATGTTCCTCTGCGTGCGCATCCCACATACGAACACCCTCCTCTTTCCACAACAATAGAAGATCCTCAATCAGTGGTTTCAGATACACATCTATATCGTTACCAGGTTGCTTCGGGTCGGGGATAAGCACCGACATCATAATGAATTTCCGCTTCATACACAACCAAGAAGGAAGGTTGTATATACAGAGTGTCACAGGCCAGGTACTATGGCCACTGCTCTGCTCACCGAAAGGATTCATGCCATCCGTACTTAAGCCGAACCTTATATTCCTCGCATCATTTGCAAATGTTGGGAATATTCTGTCCACCTTTCTCCACTGCGACCCATCAGCGGGGTGTCTCAACATATTATCTTGCATACATTCTTCTTTGTGCCATCGCATCAATTTAGCATTTGTTTTGTTCATGAACAAACATTTCAGACGTGGTATTAGAGGGAAATACCACATCACCTTGGCAGGCACCCTCTTCTTGACCCGCATCCCCACAACGTCGCCTGGATCGTCTCGAGGGATCTTATACCGGCATGCGTTGCATACAGGGCAAGAATCCAAATTTTCATACTCACTTTGATATACGATGCAGTCATTAGGACAAGCATGTATCTTCTGTGCCTCTAATCCTAAAGGACAAACAACCTTTTTTGCCTCGTATGTTGTCTCTGGCAAGGTGTTACCCTCAGGGAGTAAGTTTTTTATAAGTTTCAGCAACTCCTCGAATCCCTTGTCGGATAAACCATTTGATGCCTTCCATTGCAACAATTCCAATGTGGTACCCAACTTCTTTTGGCCTTGTTTGCAATCTGGGTACAACAATGTTCTATAGTCCTCCAACATACGCTTCAGATCTCTCAATTCCTATTCTATTTCGCAAACTTCCTTAGCTTCGCGTAGCATCTGACCCAGATCATCTTCTACATCGTGTCCTTTAGCATCTTCTTCAGGATCACCCATTGCAGTGTCATAAAAAAGGCACTGTAATTGCCTGCAAAGTCAAGAATCATGTCCTCTTCTTCTTCATTCTTATCCAGCATTATTGCTCTTTCTCCATGCTTGGTCCAAACATAATAGTTTGGCATGAAACCACTACTGAACAAGTGACTGCGGATGGTTTTTGATGATGAGTAATTCTTCTCATTCTTACAATTTTTGCATGGACAGCGAACGAAACCACTGTACTTGTGGTTCTCAGCAACTTTTATGAATTCATGCACACCATCGATGAACTCCATTGAACGCCGGTCCGTCATGTACATCCATTGCCGACTCATCTGGATTCAAATTTCATTTATTAACATCAAATGATTGTCAACATAAACCATTTTTAAATAAACATTGGAAGTAATAATAATAAATTGAATGAATCAATGATTGATTATGAAACAAATTAAATTGGAGTGTCATCAAAATTATATACTATAAATATATATTATGCATGCCTAATATAAAAATAAAATAATCCAAATCCTAACTATATATAAATAAATAGTTATCTTATGCCTAATAATTTATATAACAATAATATAATACCATAAAACTAAATCGGGTCCAAAATACATCTACAAATATTTATCATGTGTATAAACTAAATCAAATGCTAACTACATCTACAAAATTAATTTGCTAAAGTATTGAAAACAATATTACTAACCTTTTAAAAAAATTAAAAAAATTCGCCCTCCCTCCCCTCACTCAGCTGCCATGAACAGTGAGTTCACGGCAGCTTGGAGGGGGGAAGGGGGCGGGGTATTTATAGTGGGGACACAAAGGCACCGGTTAGTGCTCTTCAACCGGTGTCAAATACTAAGCATGGGCACCGGTTCATGTTACCAACCGGCGCCTTTGTGATGGGCACCTGGCGGCACCGGGTCATGGCAAAACCCAGTGCCATTGTCCGCTCCTTAGGCACTGGTTGGTGCCTCCAATCGGTACCTATTCCTCCTTGTTCTTTTGGTACCGGTTTAGGTACCGGTTGGTGGCACCAACCGGTGCCTATACGGGGGTTTTGGTACCGGGTGATGCTTTAATCCGGTACCAAACCCCTTATCTTTGAGCGCCGCAGGCCAAAGATACCAGCTGCTGTTGTAGCCGGTACTGCTGTTGTAGCCGGTACTGCTGTTGCAGCCGGTACTGATGCGTGGCATTAGTACCGGCTGCAACAACATCTGATACCTTTTGCCAGGACCTTTGGCCCATTTTCTAGTAGTGGAGAGACCTGTGGAAGGGACAAAATCATATTTACCTAACCTTCTTGGGGCAAATTTTCTTATATAAGCCATATCAAAAGATTCCCGTTTTGTTTCTTGCAGACATAAAACAGAACAAGAGATCTCATCAATTTTATTACGTAGAGCATCCCATTTGTCCTGACTATTAAGCCCTCTTATATTTCAGCATAAGATATTCCAGCTTCTATTCATGGGTTACCAAAAGACAACAGAAAGCAAGACATCAGTATATAATAATGCTGTAACGGAGACCCAAAACAATAACATCACAGCCACATAGAAATACAGTAGAGAGAAGACCATAATCCACCAAAAGGCAAGTCATAACAGACAGCACCAGGTTCACAGTACCACAAATACCACGGTCACACAGGAAAACAAGTCTAGACCACCACCAGATAGCAAAGTTCAAGTACCACATAAACAAAAGACAACTAGTGACATCACTAAGCACTTTCTTCATTGGAAACATCATTTTTCTTCTCAGCAAGGAGAGGTAGTACTTTGTTACATAGGGAATCGCCAAGATCAAGAACGCGATGGTGCAAGCAACACAAGGGTTTAGACAGGTTCGCACCGCAAGTTGCGTAATACCCTACGTCCTGTGTGGTGGTTTGTATTGTTTGAGGGATGATCTATTAGGCTATGCCTTGGAGGGGTCCCTGCCCGCTGTTATATAGGCCGGGGAAGCAGGGTTACATGGAAACAGTAGGTCGGTGTTGCACCTAGAGTCCTCCCCGAGTACTAGTCGGGTGGTTTCTATCTAAACTAACTAGTACAAGATTGATACGAGTGGTTACATGACGTATAGATACAAAACAAGCCCTACTCTTCATCCCTTCTTTAGAACCACCCACTGACACAGGTTCCGGCTGGGAAATTTCTTTAGAACCACTCGCTGGTGCTGTTCGTTCTGGCAAAGTGGCCCTGGCATCACTTGACAAGTCCGCTGGAGCAGAGGATACGACTGTACCAGCCCCAGCATCATCCCTGATTTCTTCAATCCTCGGCATCGTGCGCCTTGGGCTGAATTAGAAAAGAAGAAGAAAACAAAGCAACTCGATAAAAACTAGAGTACTCGATAAAGGCTCATTGCACCAAGAAGACGTCGTATATCATACCTGGATTCTCCAGACAAGGTCGACGCCATGCCCTTGCATGATGCTGTTCACGGCGCTTTAGGGTGGCTGGCCCCTAAGTCAACGCTAGGGCTAGGACTCGTATCCTCATCACCCGCACTAGTCTCTTCCTCAAAGTCTACAGAGGAGAAGCTCTGGTCAGATTCAGTGTCTATTGTGGCACCCACGTCATCGGGATCTTCATCCAGATGACGGACTCCTGGTTTGTGCACACTTGGAAGAAAGGTGTGCGGGACAAGTGATCTCTAGGAGTGGTAGGCTACTAAAATACACATTTACGTCATCCTGTAATAGAAGTGCAAACTTCAGTATACATGGCACACAAGCACAAGTAATCAATTTATTCAAATCAACTGCTTTCACGTACCTCTTTTGGTGGATCATTCATGGTGAAGGCATCAGGGACTATCGGGACGCAAGGTACTCCATCGAGTATTCAACGAACCCGACGAAGAACTTCACTCTCAGTAATCTCTTTGGATGAAAAGCGCGACACATCCTTATATCCAAGATAATGAAAGCCAAAATGGTTGCGCTTCTACAACGGCTGGATTCACCGCTGCATCAAGGACATTACAACTGCCGCTCCGGTCAACTTCTCCTTCCTCAGATCTTTGATCCAATTCAACAACCCATTTACTTGAAACTTGTTGAGAGGAGAGGTTGACCATTCACTGTGGATCTTGGGAGGACTAGGTGTCCTCTCAGGCAATGATGGAGCATGGTTTTCAATATAAAACCACCTCGATTTCCAATCCATCACCTTGCTCGACAGCTTGTATGGGATATATACTTTTTTCATCCCCTGTTGCAGCTGAAGCCCGGCACCACCTACATATGCTATTTCCTTCTCGCTTGGTTGGGACTTATGGTGGAATAGATAACGGAAAAGATCGGAATAGGGCTGGATGCCCCAAAAATCTTGCAAAGATGAACAAAGATTGAGATATGAAGAATGGAATTTAGGATCAAGTGATGTGCTTGAATCCCCCAGTGATAAAGAAGGCCACAGATGAAATTGCAAGTTGGAACTGCAAACCCACGCTCAACAAATGGAGTAAAAGCAACGACTTCATCCGTCTGTTCATATGGTCGCCTATGACCCAAGGCGGATCGCCAAAAAACTATGGAGCGAGACTGGATAAGATCCTCTTTCACAAGAGAAAGGATATTAGATTCAATGCACTTACTCATAAGCCATCTATCATCTAGTGTGGGAGCAGTACTTGTGACCTCCTTCTCCTTCCCTTTGTACAACTTCTCCAGTGCCATGCGAAAATCCACCAAAGTCATCGAGCGCATACACTCGATGGCTCCGATAGTTTGCGAGATGAGTGCGAATCAACCAAATAGTGTGGATCAGGAGGGGGCCTGGGCGCAAGATTGGAAAGAGCTCAAGAACATATCTGAATCTAGAGGCGGAAAATGCAAGATGGCTAAAGGTGGCCGGAGCAACGGATGAATAGGATAAAAAACCCTAAGCCGCACGGTTAAATAACCAGTGATGGTGGCAATTTGGTAAATCGTTTGAAGACCAGGAGAGACGTTTTAATTTATTTTTGAGCAGTAATTCAGGGATTTTTATTTTGTTATCTGTTTAACCATTTTTCTGGGATTATATTTCGAAAAAAGAGGGTTTTAGACTCCAGAATCAAGCTACCCATCTATACCATCAGGATAAATTATTTTCCACGAGTTCAACCTCAGGCTTGGGGGCTACTCTATATGGAGCGCTCTCGTCGCGCACCATATAAAAAGAAGATATTCAGAGTTTCAGCACCTCACAGCCTCAATGCATACTCAAAACACTCGACGGGAAGCTTGGAAACACGCGATGGAGCACTTAGAGTACTCGAAGCACTAGAAAGACGTCTTCATAAGTGCTCGACCCCTGCAGTACTTGGCTACGAAGAGCTCAGTAGCTTGTCAAACCCGGGGCAGCTGAACTGCTCAAAGGCGTGAAATATTCTAGAATAAGAGATATCGCATGGCATGTACCTTATCCTATTATAACTACCCGTACATGAGAAAAACTAGTCGAATAAAAGGAAACTATCCGATAGGCATTGGGAAGAACTCATTGTACAGTATTTGACCAGGATTTCCATGTAACCTTGTCCCCCAGACTATATAAGGGCGGGCAGGAACACCCTCGAAACATAATCTCATCTAAGGCAATACAAACAACCAACAAGATATAGGGTATTACGCATCTCGTGGCCCGAACCTGTCTAAAACTTTGTGTTCCTTGCACCATCGGTTTCAGACCTCAGTGAAACCCCTCCTACAACTATACCCTAAGGTGGGCTTGGCGGCTAAACATTGACATAGCAGCAAGAGCTTATCCACCAGGAGTTTGATTCTTAGTGTTTGTCATTTGTTTTCTTTATTTTTTCCCTAATTGGAATGATGTTTCCTTTAATTTGTTTGATTCAATCGCATGATTCCATTCCTGCCATGGGAAGCAAAGCATTGGAGATCACACATTTACTGTTTTCTCCTTTCTTGCTCGAAATTGTTTTTTGTCGCGGCTGCTTGTGCTGGATTAATGTTATAGCTTTATCTTCCAGCCTTCACCTGCCCTCACGTCGTCCCTTGCATCGCTGTGCCGCGGCCTGCCGATCTCACCGGCTCACCCGCGGCAGCGTTGGCCTACCGTGTGGCACCGCTTCTCTGTAGCTCATGAGCCAAAATGAGCTGGCTCGAGCTACTTGCGAGCCGAGTTGTGTTTTCTACTGGACTTTGCCCCCCCCCCCCCCTAATATTTCCTGGTCCTGCCGTGCATAAGTTGGTACAAACAAAAAATTTCATACACATGGTGGTGAAAAACGAGTAAGTTGTTCATACTCGTAAGTTTGTATACAAATTCTCAGAAAATAAAAGTTATCACGTATGTAAGACAAAAGTTGTAAAAAACAGAATCTATTATAACATAAGTTGCCAGATATTTAAGATGGAAATTCCCATAAAAATATTTTTATAAGTCAACACAAAAATATAATTTGTTATAATCTTAAGTTATCACAAATAAAATCCGTCATATATGTAAGTTGTCTTAAATAAAAGATGTTATACACATAAGTAGTAAAACAATAAGTACGTTGTCGTACATAAATTTATATAAAAATTGTTATAAAATAAAAGTTGTCGCACATGTAAAATGAAAGTTACCACAAAAACACAATCTATTATACACATGATTTGCACACATATAAAATATAAATTACTACAAATAAAATCTATCATACATATAAATTTACGAAAAATGCTATACACATAAATTATCACCACAATAAGCTGATATACACATTAGTTGCTACATAAAGAAAAGTAAGTCATCACATAAGTTGTCATGAGCCATAGTTGTGACTCTAGACCAAGTCAAGGTCGCTTGCGGATTGTGAGATGGGCCTCGGAGCGAAAGGCCACAAAGGAATGAAGGGCCGCTCCAGGGAGCATGCGGGCCGCATGGGGGAAGGTATGAAGGCATTGGGCCATGGCCATGCAGATAAGTTGCTACTATACACATACTAGCAATTTATATGTGAATATTGTAGCAACTCATTTGATAACCTTCAAACTCACATTTACATATTAGCTGTTACTACTCCAAAACAACTTCAAAACATATGCAAGTAGGCTCTAGTTTTGTTCATCTCGTCGTTTAGAACACAATGATGCAATTGTCTCGAAACAGAAGTAATGTGATGGAGATTAAATATTTGTAGTAAATAAGTTTTATTGAAAAAACTCCCTAGATATACTGTATGGAGCTACTTTTGGTCAGACCGATACTCCCACATGTTCATATTCTTACGGTTTATCTATCTTGCACAATGATCAACATCCATCTATTCGCGCAAAAGCCCACCACGTACGCATTCTAATCTGCTATATCAAGCTTCTAGTCCAACGGGATAGCAGAATAGTTTGCAGCCTAGCATCTGGATCCTCGCAGGCTGCGCATGTTGGTCCACGTGGGGTTACGCGATCCAGCGTGAGCACGACGGTATGCGCGATAACTTTTTATATATTCTTACGGGTTATCTATCTCGCACAATGACCAAAGTCTATCTATTCACGCGAAAGCCACACCACTAGGCATTCTAATCTACTGTATCTAGCTTGTGGCCCAACAGGATAGCAGAATAGTTCGCAGCCTAGCATGTGGACACTCGCAGGTCGGGCTATGTGGGGTCGCACAATCGAGGACGAGCATGGCGGTACACGCGGTAGCTTTTTCCTGTATTTATTCTAGGGCATAAGGAATATCAACATGGACTAAAATTTGATGGGCTCTTTTTAACCAAAAAAAATGAAAAATGGCTTAGAAATTTTTGGCAAAGTTTTATTAGGAGCTTCCTCGCCAAATAAGGTTGGTGCAGGCCATTTCGGGCCCAATTGTACGTGGACCAAGCCCAAGCTCCGATCAGCTATATTTGATTAATATTGATATTCATCCAAAGCATTACTGCATTTCTTACCATATATTTAATGATTGTTGTTGATCGTATATACAGGTAAATAACAATACACAAGGTCACCGTGGTAATATGATCATCAACATATAAAAACCGAGAAACAATATTTCCATATTGTTCGATCACAATCACGTCATATACCAAATAGCACAAGTTTCTAGATAGCACGGAACGGCTCATAAAATAGTATTTCCCAACATCAACCAGATAGCAAACATAGGGGCTGTTTAGTTCCCAAAATGAAAATTTTTTGATGTCAAATCGACTGTTTGACCAGATGCCGGGAGGGTTTTTCGGATACTAATTAAAAAAACTAATTTCAGAACTCACCTGGAAACCGTGAGACGAATTTTTTGAGGTCTTTGACCGAGGTCTTTGACCGCATCATCACCACATGTGAGTTACTGTAACACTTATGAATAATTATGCACTAATTATATTCAAAAGATTCGTCTCGTCATGTACATTCAAACTATGCAATTAGTTTTATTTCTTAACTATATTTAATACTACATGCATGTGTTCAAAGGGGAGGTAAAAAATTTTGGGTGAAAATTTTTGGTAACTAAACGGGCTCATACATCATTATATCATGCCTCTGTCTAGCCTAAGAAAAATATAACAAGTCCAAAAACTACAGAATGCCTCGTTTATTTCAGGTCACCTTACAGTTACAGGCCACGATACTACTTGGCGTACCATACAATCATGTGAACTGCGAAGTCTGGTACAGACCACTGATCTTGTAACATCAAGCTTTTGCTTTCTTTCACAGATTGCTCGAGTCAAAACTAACAAATCCCTTCTCTTTTAAGCTCTCGATGGTCTCCCTGATGCTCGTCTCCAGTGGAATCAACTCGATGCCTAAGCTTCTTATTTTCTCCTTTGATACCTGGTATGTTGGGACAAATGGCTTGTCATCTGCACACCTGCAGAGGAGCGCACTTAGTTTTTACTTATTCTGTAGACAAATAGTGCAAGTAGCAGTTTGTTGATCCTAATAGTTAAATGCTTATTAAGGAATATGGAACCCTGACAGTGCTGACAGTCTTTGGCTGGCGCCCACTGCCAGTAACTCCATGGTAGGACCGCACTGTTAGCACAGGCCGGCACCCTACCACATTTTTTTAGGGAGGCACGACAAGGGGATTTTTTTGTTTGTGCAACCTCGATTTGAACCCTGGCTGGCAGGTATCACTATTTTCGTGACCACCCACCTCCAAACAAGGCGTATGTGTAAAAAGTATTGTATTAGATAATTGTGAGTCCAGGAGGCATCACATTTGATAATTGTTTCAATGAATATTAACTTACTTGTCTGCAAGAGGAATTGTAGGATACATCTTTCGTATGATGTTGACAACTTCTGAGTAGTGAACAACTCTTTCCACCATGCAATATCTTCCATTTGCTGAGGGAACTTCATATGCAAGGATATGTGCCAGTGCAACATCTTTAACATTCACCCATCCAAAGCTGAAATTGGGATATGTAGACCATGACCCTGTAATAAGATGGGATGTATTTGCATTAATCTCTCCATTTTGATGTTGATATAGAATCATCTGTTTTTCTTTTTCAGCCATAAGCATACACTCTCTTCAAATTTTTCATAAATCACCAAATCACCCTCACAGCTAGATGCATATATGTTTTAACACTCATGTGGAATAAAGACAGTAAACAGCTGTCCAGAAATTGACAACAGAATAATACAAGAATAGTAGTGTCATGTAGCACAGATACAGATACGCGTAACGGTATCGGAAGGATACGGATAGGCGGATACGGCAATTTTCTAAAAAACCCGATACGCAGAAATGTTTTACTATTTTTTAAAATAAATAAATAATAGCACATATGTAAATTACCTTGCAATAGTAATTACCAGCCAAAGCCAAAGCACACAGGAACAGCCGAACAGGACATCAAATTCACAAATCACAAGTGCAGAGTAACATAGCAACAAGTCTCAAATTCTCAAAGTGGAGCCTTGACATAGGGAAGCCTTGATGTCTGTTGTGTGTGTGCCTTCAGATCCTATGCTAGCACTAGCACTACTCATATTTGGGGACGCCATCTACGGCATACAAGAAATCAAGCAACAGGAAGTCACTAACTGCGCGTCTGGACTGCAGAAATAGAATAGATCGAGAATGGGGACAGGAAGACGAAGTGGGGAGCAAAGAAATCAAGCAACAAGCGGCCACGAACTGAAGAAGAGGAGATCGAGAATGGGGTAGAGGATTAGCTCACGGGAGTTCGCTGGAGCTTGGATCCGTATAGCAAGGGCGGAAACTCGTCGTTGGCGGCCGGTGGGTGAGAAGGGACGGAGGCTCGTCGCTGGCCGAGCGGAGGCGGAGGCTCGTCACTAGGCGGAGATGCGGCGCGAGAAGGTTAGGGCGTCGGGGCGTGCGGCAGGTTGGGCGTCATGGAGATAAGGGGTCTTCTTAGTGGGCTGGGCCGTATCCTCAGGCCTGATACATATCGGCCCACGTATCCAATATTCGCGAAAATAATAATAATAATTCGGATACTCGGAGGATACGTATCCATGGCCTATTGAATACGTATCCATATCCGATACGTATCGGATAGGCGATACGCTACTAAACTACGTATCCGTGCAACAGAGGTGTCACATGTGAAACAATAGTCATATACAAGTATGATGAATGCCACGGCAATAGAAACTTATAGAGCCGTTGATATAAGGGGTAGCACAGTCCAAGCTGTTGATCTGGGGGTACAAACTTAAAGACTGATGACATCCACACATTCAAGTAGCTTTGGAGGATAATGAGGTTATATGTGTATTTGACCTGTAGCTATAGAAGACATGATTATTATGGCAGACTTAACAGTATTTTTCCATGCGTCCCAGTACTTGCAGAAACAGGAACTAAATTCCTGAGCTCGAATGCACAATTTATAACGGATGCAAGTGTAGCTACTATTGTTACAGATATTGTATAACACATAACAAATAAAGAACGAATGTGTTTGCAAGAGTTTAAAAATGAGTTGGTCCAGCAACATACCGTTAATTAGCTTTAGGATTGCTTCAGCACTAGTATTTAGTGTAGGCTGCAAAAGGGGTCCAATAACCATTGCTGGGTTTATCATAACAATTTCCAATCCATTATCTCTAGAGAACTTCCATGCAGCCTCCTCTGCAAGCGTCTTGGACACAACATACCATTGCTGCCAAAGAATGAACAATTAGACAAGAAGAAATGATAACAAATGGTAAAACACCCTGAGATCATTGATATAGGACAATGGAACAAAGCAATCAAACCCTGCTACAATGGTCACATGCAAAATCAGATTAACAAATGTTGGAAGAACTCACCCTAAGGCAGCAATGCTAACTATTACTGAAGTCAGGATTTGGACTGCAATTTACTAATTACAACAGTGGCATCAATCAAGTGGATCAATAAAGAAGTCCACTTGTTCCCAAAAAAAAAAGTAAAGAAGTCCACTTCAACATTCACCAGAAAATATTTAATACTAATGACAAGAGCAGCATCAATTAAGTGGATATGTAAAGAAGTCCACTTCGACATTCGCCAGAACCTATGTACTAGTAGTCTCTGTTAGATGTATATATGTATCTTGTAGTTTTCCCATTGTATAAGAGGTTTTGTGCATATTTCCTAAACCTGTACATATATATATTCAAGCCTAGAGCCCTCATGATGAATACAAGTGCTATACATAACATGGTATACAAAGCCAAAATTTAGGGTTAGGGTCCGTTTTCCCTCTCCTTCGATCTTCCCCTGCACGTTGCACTTGCGTGCATCTCATCTCCACTTCAATCGATTTGAGCTCTTCCTTTTTGAGCGCACAATCGATTTTCTTCCCGGCGTCGTCGATCTGCGCCAGGGGCCGCGCCGCTGTCCACAGCCGCGCCACCGCCCCCCTTCCACCATCCAGGGGCCGCACCGCCGCTCCTTCTTCCAGCCGCCGCCAAGACGCATCCTTGCCGGGGTCTGTGCACCCTCCCGCCCGCCTGCCGAGATCTGCCGCCCGCCGGGATTCGCCCGCGCCTGGCTTCCCTACGGACGTGCCCTCGCCGGGACAGGGCCACTGCTGGGACGCACAGCCCAAGCCGCCGCGGTCCTCTCGCCGGGACGGCCACCGCTGGGACGCGCCGCCCAGGTCGCGGTCCTCTGTTTTTTCTTCTGCTCCCCTGTTTCCTGTTCAATCGAGCTCTAAACAAGGGGTAAGCCTCCTGTGTGTAAAAAAAGAAAAAAAAAGAAAGAGGACTACTGTTTTGTTCGGTGGCTTCTTGTGACTCTATTTGTCGCTTTATTTTGCCCCCGAATTTAACAGTAGGGTACTAAAAAAAATCAAAAAAAAATTGTTGCTGCCGCCGCCGCTTTCATTTGCGCTCTCGCCATCGACCGCTGCTTTTCCTTTGCGCTCTCGCCGTCGCCCGTGGCTGTTTGGGATGTCATCCTCTTCCGTTCCGTCATCTGGTGGTGTGCAGATTATGCGATGTCCGGTGCTTTTCAATGGCACCAACTATCGCGACTGGGTTCCTCGTCTGCGCTGGCACATGCGTGGTCTTCGTCTTTGGGAGTTTATTACTGGTAATATACCCTGCCCATCTCCTCCTGTTGTTCCTATCAGGCCTACTATTCCTGATAAGGCTACTGATGATGTGAAGACAAAGATGCTTGATGATTATGATGCTAGTATGGATTCCTATGCATCTCAGTTTGTTGCATACATGACATGGTTGGATGAGGATGCTTGTGCTAGTGCTGTTCTTGCTGCTAGTATGGAGGAGCAGATTTCTGCAGAAAATTGTTGGTTTTGAGCATGCACATCAGATGTGGGTTTTTCTTCGTGGGCGTTATGAGTCTACTGGTCAGTCTACCTATATTGCTGCTCTACGTCAGGAGTAGCTCTTGTGCTAGAGTGATTCTATAGTTGATGATTTCTATGCTCAGATGTCTGCAGTGTGGCGTCAGCTTGATTCGATTGGTCCTCCACTATCACCCAGCACTTGTGACTCGTGTAAGGCTCAGAAGGTTGCTCTGGAGACTAGGCGCACTTATGACTTTTTGAGTCATCTTCATGATGAGTTTGAGTAGCTTCGAGCTCAGTTGGTCTCTCGTGTGCCTTGTGTTTCTCTGATGGAGGCTCTTGCTGCTGCTCGTAATGAGGAGCTTCGTCTTCGTAGTGCTGGTCTATTGCATTCTTCGTCTTCTTCAGTATTGGCTGCTCGGTCTTCTTCGTCTACAGCTGTCACCCCTCCACCTAAGGCGCCTCTTTCAGTAGCATCTTCTTCTGAGGGAGGAGGGGGTAGTCGTCTTTACTGTGACTATTGTGGTAAGAAAACTCATGTGGAGGCATTTTGCTTCAAGAAGATCAGTCTTGCCGAGGTGGTAGTGGTCGTGCTTCACAGGGTACAGGTAGTGCTGGTGGTTCTGATACTGGAGGCACTCAGCAGAGTTCTACTGGTTCTGAGACACAGGAGATGCTCATGTTGCTTCGTCGCCTTGCTGCCTCTGCGCCATCGGGAGCTGCTGGTTCTGTTACTCAGTCCTCTGCACAGTCAGATGCTGCTACTGCTTCTCAGTCTTCTTCAGGTAATTTTCCTTGCATTCTAGATTCTGGTGCTTCTTTTCATATGACTCCTGATCGCACTAGTCTTTCTTCCATTAGTACACCATCTATTCCTATCACTGTTCAAACTGCGGATGGATCGTCTCTCTCTGTTGCAGGGCAGGGAACTCTTTCGTCTCCCTCTTTTCATGTCCCTACTGTTTCTTATGTTCCCAAACTAACCATGCAGCTTATCTCTGCTAGCCAGCTCACTGATCATTATTGTCGTGTGATCCTTGATTCTGACTCTTGTTGTATTCAGGACCGCACGGGTCTTCTGGTTGGTACTGGCCCTCGTCGGCGTGATTCTCAGCGCTTTCGGAGCTTGACTGGCTTCGTTTTCCTTCCGCTGCCTCTGCCAGTCTTGTTGGGTCTGCTGCATCTACGTCATCCACATCGTTTTTTTGCTCAGTGGCATCATCGCTTGGGACATCTCTGTGGCTCGCGTCTGTCTACGCTCGTTCATCGTGGTCTTTTAGGGTCAGTCTCTGGTGATGTATCTCTAGAACAGTGTCAGGGTTATCGTCTAGGAAAACAGCTCCAGCTTCCTTACTATTCTAGTGATTCGGTGTCGAAACATCCTTTTGCTCTTGTTCATTCTGATGTATGGGGTCCAGCTCCCCTCGTTTCGAAAGGAGGCCATAGATATTATATCATTTTTATAGATGATTTTTCTCACCACACATGAGTTTACTTTATGAAAAATCGTAGTGAGGCTTTGTCTATCTATAAAAATTTTGCAACTATGATCCGTAGTTAGTTTGATACTCCTATTAGGGTCTTTCGTGCTGATTCTGCTGGGGAGTATTTATCTGGAGCACTTCGTCAGTTCCTTTCTGAGCAAGGCTCTCTTGCTCAATTCTCTTGTCCTGGTGCTCATGCTCAGAATGGTGTCGCTGAGCGTAAGCATCGTCATTTGCTTGAGACTGCTCGTGCTCTTATGATTGCTTCTTCTATTCCACCCCATTGTTGGGCTGAACCTATTTCCACTGCCACTTATCTGATTAATATTCAGCCCTCATTCTCTCTTCATGGTGGGATTCCGTATGAGCGTCTTTGTGGCAAGCTTCCTGGCTATTCTTGTCTTTGCCTTTTTGGATGTGTGTGCTATGTGCTTCTTGCACCTCGTGAGCGCACTAAGCTAACCGCTCAATCTGTTGAGTGTGTTTTCTTGGGATATAGTGCTGAGCATAAGGGGTATCGTTGTTGGGATCTTGTTGGCCGTCGGATAAGGGTTTCACGGGATGTTACTTTTGATGAGTCTCGTCCTTCTGATGCTTCACATGCATCTGTCATTGAGCCACTCTCTTTCCTACTGTTTCCTGATACTCCTATTGCCCCTCCACACCTAGTGCCTTCCTCTGAGGTTTCTGTTGAGTCTCCTATAGTTCCTTCACCTGTTGAGCCTTCTTTTATGGCTCGTTCATCTGTGGTCCCTTCTTTTTAGGAAGATATTCCACCGGTTCCTGTGGGCACTGCTTATGACAGTAAACCGCCTGTCACATGTGTTTACACACGTACTCGACGGGTTGCGAAACCATCTTCTGATGCGCCATCTCCTTCTGATGAGCCATCTACCTCTGTTGCACCTTCTCCTCTTGATGATTCATCTTCTTCTGATATATCATCTCTTCCTGATGAGAGAACTTCTGGTGTGGGTTCTACACGGTATGCTCTTCGTGATCGGCAGTCGATTCGGCCTCCAAATAGGCTTGGATTTGATGGTACTGTTCTTTCTGAGCCTACTTCTTATCGTGATGCCATTCATCATCAGAAATTGCAACATGCTATGGCAGAGGAGATTGCTGCTCTTGAGCGCACTGGCACATGGGATCTTGTTCCTATTCCTACACATGTCCGTCCTATAACTTGTAAGTGGGTTTACAAAGTTAAGGCCCGCTCTGATGGTTCTCTTGAGTGCTACAAACCTCGTCTTGTAGCGCGTGGTTTTTAGCAAGAGCATGGTCGGGACTATGATGAGACTTTTGCACCTATAGCTCATATGACCACGGTTCGCACTCTCCTTGCTGTGGCTTCTGTTCGTGAGTGGTCTATATCTCAGCTTGATGTGAAGAATGTCTTTCTTAACGGTGAACTCCGTGAGGAAGTGTATATGCAGCCACCATCTGGGTATTCGGTCCCTGAGGGTATGGTTTGTCGTCTTCGCCGCTCGCTTTATGGCCTCAAGCAAGCTCCTCGTGCTTGGTTTTAGCGTTTTGCCTCTGTGGTCATTGCTGCTGGCTTTTCAGCCAGTACTCATGATCCTGCGCTCTTTGTTCACACTACCTCTCGTGGTCGGACTCTTCTTCTTCTTTATGTTGATGACATGATCATGACAGGAGATGACCCTCAATTTATTGCCTTTGTGAAGATACGTCTCAGTGAGCAGTTTCTTATGTCTGATCTAGGTCCTCTCCGTTACTTTCTTGGGATCGAGATTTCTTCCACACCTCAGGGTTTTTATCTATCTCAATAAAAGTACATTCAGGATCTTCTTGATCGTGCTGCTCTCACTGACCATCGTACTGTAGAGACTCCCATGAAACTTAATGTTCATTTTCGTGCCACTGATGGGGAGCTTCTTGCAGATCCCACTCGTCATCGTCATATTGTTGGGAGTCTTGTCTATCTTGGTGTTACTCGTCCCGATATCTCATATGCTGTACATATCCTGAGTCAGTTTGTGTCTGCTCCCACTCAGCTTCACTATAGTCATCTCCTTCGTGTTCTACGTTATCTTCGTGGGACCATATCTCGTCGCTTGTTCTTTCCGCGCTCCAGCTCTTTACAGCTTCAGGCATATTCTGATGCTACTTGGGTTAGTGATTCCTCTAATCGTCGATCTCTTTCTGCTTACTGTGTTTTTCTTGGTGGTTCTCTCATTGCTTGGAAGACTAAGAAGCAAGTAGCAGTTTCTCGTTCGAGTGCAGAGGCAGAGTTGCGAGCTTTAGCTCTTGTGACAGCAGAGGTTACTTGGCTGCGGTGGTTGCTTGAGGATTTTGGTGTCTGTTTTTGGGTCGACTCCTCTTTTGTCTGACAGTACAGGGGCCATCAACATTGCTCGTGATCCGTTGAAGCATGAGCTTACTAAACACATTGGTGTTGATGCTTCATATACACGACCACAGGTACAGGATGATGTTATTACTCTTCAGTATGTGCCTTCAGAGCTTCAGTTGGCAGATTTCTTTACGAAGGCACAGACCAGAGTTCAGCACAGGTTCTATCTCTCCAAACTCAGTGTCGTTGATCCACCTTGAGTTTGAGGGGGGGTGTTAGATGTATATGTGTATCTTGTAATTTCCCCATCGTTTAAGGGGTTTTGTGCATATTTCTTAATACATGTACATGTATATATTCGGGCCTAGAGCCCTCATGATGAATACAAGTGCTATTCATAACAGTCTCCTGTACAATTTTGTGAGTCTCATCACCTATATCACATAATATGACCAAACTCTGTACCCAAACCTAATCAGGATACACATAGAGCAAGATATTAAGTGAATTTTATGCAACTAGGATGACCCATGCATTTTGCAATACGCAGGCCTCAACCCAATTAATAGGCTTAACTAAGAAAAGTAACAAGCGTCAACACTAAACGCAATGAAGCCATCACCCATTATCATTAGAAACAAAATGATGCAGTTAATGGTGAAGGTGTATTGCACGATATACAAAGTGTGATGGGCATGGTAACCCGAATAAAAAGAAAACAATTGAAATACAATTTAAATCAATTAGTTTGATTGAGCAAAATCTTCAGGTATAAATATTTCTAAAGAGAAAAGAAAGTCAATACGAAAGTAAATAAAGCGAGGAATTGGAATGCAAGCAGATTGGCAGACATTGAGACATGCAGAGGAACCAGAATCAGAACCATGTACATGATAATCACTCCACCATGTGTGCGAAACAACTAAAACAGTACCAAATTAATTTATCTACATAAAGGCATGTGAAGAAATAATTATTTATGGCAGAAAGGTGGTATAATACCTTATTCTTTTCACAAATTTGTGGATCAGAAAACCATGTCTCATCAACTATAACTTCAGGAGTTCTTGGCTTTCCATTGTAGGCAACAGCAGCAACGGATGATGTCACAACAACCTTTTTAATAGAAGCTTTCGTGCATGAACCAAGAACATTGAGCGTTCCCTTAACTGCTGGGTCAAGTAACTCAGCCTGAACGACACATAAAATAAACAAATAGAACTCCTTATATAACTAGAAAATTTCAAATTCTTAGCAAAGTTAAAATCCGATATGTAGATCCACCTCCAGCAAGGTGATATCACTAGATAAATTGTTGAGCACCTCACCTGATATTGTTAAGCATTATGTCTGTTCAAAAACTATGAATCCTGTTTTGAAATAAATAAATTCTCTGGTTGAATCAGATGGAATAAATAAGAAGGATCGGGTATTGGTATGGCCAGTGAAAAAGTCCCAAGAAGAACTTTGGGACTAAAAAGAGGAGTGAATTCCCTCGATGCCATTAGAAATTATAGGACTTCCCTCAATACCATCAAAATTCTTAGGTTCCCATGTGTGCTACTAAATAAAAATTCACCTCCCTCCTATGACATTTCCGTTAGCCGGCCGTTAGAAGAGAGTTAAGTGGCAAGTGAAATGACAAGTTTGGCCTTATAACATATTTCCCTTGTATGTTATTACTGTGGACAGCAAGTGAAACAGACTGGAAGTAGTGGCAGTGGTCAGTGGGAGCAACTTAATACTAGTAACGGAAGTGGCAACTGAGGGAATAGAAATTTGAAGTAGTGGCAGTGAAAGGAATCAAAAAATTTAAATGGCAATGAGGGAAGTCATAATTTTCAGTGGCATTGAGGCAATTTGCTCTAAAAGAACCCACAGCCAAATAAGTTACTAAGAAAGAAATACTAAGAGAAGTGCACACTGGATGACAATGCCCCCAACATATCAACCAAGGAAATGGCTGGTTGCAAAAACCTGAAGTACATGTCAGTTCCTAGGGGAAGAAGAACAGTTATAAGTCGAAGTGAGGTACAGAAGCTAAATATACATCGCTTTGTCTGAAGATACCATTAATCCTCATGGGAAAAATGAAACTACTCTGGCCCTTACAAAATATAAGGCGTATTGTTCAAATTGTATCAATAAATTAATAATTCAAATATCTTTTAATATGAATTAATTTTGTAGAAATTGATGATATATTATAAGAGTAATTGATGGTCAAATTATACTTCTGAAAACTTTTCTAAAACGGAGGGAGTACATGAAAAATGTAAAAGCATAGGGCATCTCTTGTTTCCATCACATGTCCATAATACAAACCTTAGGATCCTTGACATTGTGATAAAAGGGAGAAGCAGTATGGAACACAGTTTCACAGCCCTCAACTGCAGCATCAAATGATCCCTCTTCTAGCAGACTTGCTTTAAAGAAATGCAGCCTATCCTTAGCTCCATCCAACGCACTCAGGTGCAATGTTTTCTTTGGGTCAGCTGAAAAGTTAAGGTAAGAACGTAACTGTATCTCAAAGGTAACATTATCAAATAATTAGGTCACCTATGAAATGCAGTGGGAAAAAAGCTCAGAAACAAGGGGGAAAATACAATAGTATGGTAGGAGGTAGCAGCACAATGCAAGTGCAAAACAGAGAACTGTGAAGTTGCAGAAAATTGCGAACAGACACACTTGGAAGGGGAGTAGAAAAAAAACATGAAATGGAAGAGAGTGGAAATGAGGTTGGACCCTACGACAACATATTCCTGTTCCTTTGTTCCTGAAGAAGGTTCACGACTGACACAACATGAATTGTGTTAATATGCGTGGTTTACATTTATACAGGTACAAGGTTGTTAGCCACATCTAATCAACTAACAAACTAACAGCTATCAGTTAGCTAAATATAAGGAACAGGCAATGGATCCTCAAAAACTCACAGCAGTTTGTATATCGTTCCTTGCACAAACACACGGACTGGACAGGAATTGTTCAAAGACCTTTGTGGATAGCCCATTTGTCATAATGTGTGAAAATTACTGATCAGTGGGTAAATAAGTAACTCTGAATTGACCAAGAGCACCTTATTACCTGACAAAGTGAATGTCCAACTCAATATTGGTGCTTTGTGAAGTAATAGATTACATGCCATATAAACTGCAGAGACAATGTCACAATACACAATTGTAGCCATGTCACCTTTGCAACCAAACTCAACAAGTAGCTGGCATAGCCGAACACATTCTGCAACAGCATTAGCCACTCAGAGGTGCCTTCAGCCTCAGAGCTGTTGATGTGGTCAAGCAAGCCAAACTTGGTGATGATAACGAGGAAGCAGAGATGCCATTGGCTATAGTTCACCTCATCAAGGTTGAGGACTATGGGAACGTGAGTTTTGATGTTGATCAGCTGAACATGAGAAACCAGAGCGGGGTTCGTGATGACCTGACACACGTCGAGCTCCGAGGAGCAGAGGAGGATCTAGACGGTGGGGACTGGGGAGGATCAGGAGGAGGAGGAGGCTATGGTGAGCGAGAGGAGAGCACAGCCCGGAATTTGCATATCGAGAAAACTAAACTGATACCATGAAGGAGTTTAGAAGGACTGACGCAACATGAATCAACTATGCGTGTGGTTTACATTTATACAAGGCTGTTAGACACGTCAAACAAACTAACAAACTAAGAGCTAACAGTTAGCTAAATATAAGAACTGAACTAATCAAAACAGTTTCAGCAATGGATCACCAACAGTTCCTAAGGGATCCATAGGATGCAAAGAGTTCCAACTTCGTACACTGTTCCTGTTTTCCAAAGAGGGAGTTATCTCTCCCTTTTGGAGTTGTGAGACGTTTGGGGATACAGAGTGCTATTGATTTTTTAAAAAATGGAAATAGTGAATCATCTTTGCAGTAATCAAATGGAATTGGGACCATGCCCTCTTGTTTCTAAAACATAAACAGTCAATAATCATTTCCTATCATCACTAGCTTGGGTGAGTCGAAATTCTAATGAGAAAGTGAACTCCAGAGAGCTGAAGCACCTAATTCTTGAAGCCGACAGATGGGAACAATAAAAGATGACTAAGCGACTTGAAATTTAGCAGCTTTAATCGGTGTTCAAGTCTAATGCAGATTTCGGGATGCTCAGACAAAGGGGACCAGATGGTGGAAGCACAATAGCACCAAATCTACGACCCCAAATCCCAAATTTACTGGCATCCAACATCTGGTCTCGCACATAACAAATCGTTCCCCAAATGTAACCAGCAACCAAACACCAATGGCAGGGAGGGGAAGTAAGGGGAGGGAAGACAGGTCGGGGGCGCGAACCGGTGTCCCGCACGGTGGCACGGACGGTGTATCCGCGGGCGAGAAGCAGCTTGACGATCCAGGACGCGATGTACCCCGACGCGCCGGTCACGCACACCACCTTCCCCGCCCCCGTCATCGCCGCCGCCGCGGAGCTCATGCCGTGGAGTCTCGACTAGAGAGTGGACTTAGCAGGCCGTGCTGTTAGCTGCGAAGAATCGGAGGAAACAGGGGTGCGGGTTGGTAGGTTTTAATGGCACGAGGAAGCCAGCGGTAACACTGTTCGATTTATTCGTAAAAAAATATATTTTTTAATTATCAGCATTATCTCATCTATAATTAATTTTACTACACTTATCATTCTATTTATCCTTACAAGTCAGGTTTTTTATCCACCTCCTCCACTATCTATCTGTAAGGAAAATGGCCCCATTAGACTATGATTTTGTGATTTTAGTGATTGAGTAACAACGTAATCAATGGGATTAATGAGTTTGTCAAGTGAATAACTATAGATCCCAGGGATGAAGCAAAAATCCAAGTAAAACAAAACACGAAGAAAGAACTCAAAGAAAAATTGAAATAGACAAGTTCTGCAGAAACCAGTGGCACCGGATGAACCGATGCAGGGGCACCGGAGTATCCGATAGGCATCGGATAAACCGACGCATAGGCTTCGGTACAATTTGCAGCACTGGTGGAAGACGACCAAGTGGCACCGGATGATCCGACGATGCCAAGTTTGGAGCATCGGAATAATCACCGGAGGATTTACCAGAGAGCATGTCAAGCGCGTTGAAGCCAAGTCTTCAGCACCAGATGATCCGACGAGGCACCAGTGTAACGCGTCGGAGTAATGACGTCAGCGCCTCACCTGAAGATTTCTTCAACACCGGATAAACCGACGGCCCAGGATCGGTTTATCCGGTGACTGCCACATCAGTTTTTTAGAGACTCAACGGCTACCCTGTGGCTCAGTGTGACCGGATGAACTGGTGTCCTACCGTCGGTCTATCCGACGCCACGAAAAAAGTTGGGTAACGGCTCCCCAACGGCTCTCTCCACTTGGTGGTCTATATATATGGATTCCCCCGGTCATTTGAAGTTTGCTGGAGTTACTACAACTCTCATACACACACAGGAAACCCTCCAAGCCTACCCAAGTGCATATTGATCAAATCCTTAGGTTTAGCACTAGCTTTGAGAGTGTAAGTGCTAGATTAGCTCTTGAGTGAACCAACTAGAAGATCTTGGTACGCTGGCCTCTTAGAGCATTGGTGACTCGCCGACACATCATCGACCCCCCGACTTGGTGTGGAGCGGCGACAACATCCTTGTACGGTGGACGTGGAGACTTCTTTCCTTCGTGGACAAGCTCCTTAGTGGAAAACGGGATCGAGGTGACCGTGGTTGAGTCCACGGAAGAGACTTGATTGCCGGGAAGCGATACTCTTAGCGAGTGCTTCAACAACGTGGATGTAGGGGGGCCTTTGTGGCTAACCGAAAAATGGCATAAACACCCGCGTCGAGAGTTTGCTTCCTCCTATCCCGCTCTTTTCGTTTCCGCATTTCATACTAGCAATTCTTGTATGCCTTTACTTTCATAGAGTAGTTTCTTGAGAGAAAAGGCCATAAGTTGCTATACTTTTTTGGGATAGGGGTTTCACACTAGAACAATCTTAGTTGCACATTTAAATAGCATATTTTAGTTTTATATTGTGCAATTTAGTTGGAGCCATATGTTAAAGTTTTAAGTTGCCTAATTCACCCCCTCCCCCTCTTAGGCTAGAGCACACGATCTGATCACTTTCAATTGGTATCAGAGCCGGGACTCACTTCTCTAAAAAAACCAATTCCATTGGCAATTTGTGTTTACCGGCTCATTTGATTGGTTAGGCTTCACCGCCTAGTGAGTTAGCTCTTTGGGGAAGAGATGGATTCATTAGGACCTCCTGCACATTTCGATGGCACAAGCTTCCAATGATGGAAGATTTTAATGCAATCACATCTCCAAGCAAAGAGCCTAAATATTTGGAGAGTAACGAGTGAGGGAGTGAAGAGCAATAGTCAACAAGAGAGACAATATGATGCTATTGCAAAATGTGCTATTTTGAGCTCTCTTGGTGACACCGTGTTTAAACGTGTGTTTGCTTGTGAAAATATTAAGGATTTATGGAAAACTATTTGTGAGAATCATGGGGGCACAAAAGATGTTGCAAATGAAAAATACCATGTTCTAATAGATAAACTTAATAGCTTTAAACAACTTGATGATGAGAATGCCGAATCTATGTACTCACGGTTAAATATTCTTGTGAATGAGATCAATTATTTAGGTGTGAAGAAAATTGATGATATGGAGCTCATTCGTAAGATCTTTCACTCTCTACGAAGGCCGGACTACGATTTGGTGATCATAATTCTTTATAAGAAGAAAATCGACACATTGACACCAAATCAAGTCCTCAATAAGGTGATCGCCCACGAGCTACGCCATGACATTAAGCCAAGAGCGCCACCTTCTTCACCAACACATAGTGTACTTGCATGCAAGCAAGTAAAGAAGTTGAAGAAGATGGCCATTCAAGATAGTTCAAGTGAAGGGAAAGAAAAGAAGGCATGCCAAAGCCCCTCAAATGATGAAAAAGAGCCAATGAACCCCAACCTCTACAAATAAGTCAAAAAGATGAACAAATGCTTGAAGAAAATCAACTCAATGGGGTATATGGTCTTCCTCAAGGATGGGCATCACCATCAACTCATGTAAGGTTGAGAAGAGGTTTAAAAAGAAACAATAAAAAAAGTAGAAGAAGCCCAAATGTGAATCATTTGCCATTTTTGCTAAATGGGTTAGTGGTGGTCAAGAATCAAGCACAAACTCAAATGATGAATCAAACAAAAAATTCACCATCCGCATCAATATGGTATCATCATCAAACACTTGCCTTATGGCCCAAGGTATGGAAAGCGATGTAAATGATGATGACTCTGACTCTCCTTCATATGATGAGTTTCTTGACCTAGTTCATGAGCACCAAAGAGTAATTAAAAAACAAGCTCAAAAATGTAATGCACTCAATGATCTTAATGCTACTCTTGCCACAAATTATGATGATTTGTTGTGCAAATTCAAATTGCTTGGCAAGGAGCATGAAGAGCTCAAATTAAAAATTGAGAGCATTACAAAAATTAATGACTCTTTAGAAACTAAGCGTTCAAATTCTTGCATTAATTTAATTGATGAATCTAATCCTTACAATGAGAAATGTTTTGAGGATGTTATTGTAGAATCATGTGATGACCTCATTGCCAAGGAGAATGATGAGCTTAAGCAAGAAGTACAAAGGCTCATGAAGTACTTGGCTAGATTAAAAAGGAAGAGCATAGAAAGCAATGTCCAACCTTCTCAAGATAACCGGATGACATGGTGAAGAAGCTTGAGAAGGGGTCCACCGTGACTTGCTCAAAATGCCATAAAAAAGACCACAAGTCCAATAAATGCCCTCAACAAAAGAAAAAGCTTTCGGATGAGAAGAACAAGAAGAAAACTCACAATCAAGACTTCTCTCATCTACACCAAGCCCAACCGAAGGAACAAAAGTAATAGCACTTCCTATATGATCAAGAAGAAAACCAATGGCAAAGTGGTTGCTCACAAGGTTGGAAAAGCATGAAAGGAGTTGGAATCACTCCATTTGGGTGCCCAAAAATGTCATAGCCAATATGAAGGGGCCTCAAATGGTGTGGGTTCCAAAGGAGACTTAAAGCTCAAAAATGGCAGCGGGGGATTTGGAGGCTTGGCTAACTAGAAGATGAAGGATTCAAGATAAAGAATCCAAGCTCATATCTTGGACATTTGTTGCCCAAGTCCCTCATAAAGTAATGGTAGCTAGATTTAAATTCAATCATCATATAGCTCCATTGCCCTTGCTAGGTTGTTTGCATGGCATTGCCTAGTGCTATATATGGTGGGTTACTTGTGTCATAACTCTAACCCATGAGCAATCTATATGGTTTGATAAGTGTGTAGAAAGCTACACAAGATTACCCTTCATGGTACATAGACTTCATGAGGTATGTATTTCATTTGTGTACTATGAGCACAAGCTATATGGTAAACTTCCCATTGTTATCATAAACAATGTGCATACATTTGGTTGGTGATTCAAATACTAAATACACACATTTAGGGGGAGTTCATCCTATAGTTTATGATTTTGGAGACTAACATGTTTACAAGTTTATCTTTTGTAGTCTCTTTCCGGAGTAAACACTCTAAGAGAATGTTCTTCACGCTCAATGTGAATTAACAACTCTATAAGAGTGATTAGATAAAGTAGTGTGCTTTCATGCATATTGAGCCATGCTCTATTGAACCTAAATTCTCATATCTAAGTTCATAGGCTATGTGCTCATACATTTGCTCACCTTGGTGTACCAAGTGCTCTTCACTTCAAGACTTTCAATTTGGTACATGCAAGGTAACTTTAATCCCCAGGGGGTATGCAAGGTCTAAAATTCCTTCAATTGGTATTCTTGTCAATCTTTTTTTCTTTTAGAGCTACCTCTGTGCATGATATGATCTAAGTTTTCTCATTCGAATGTCTAGTTGTGCACATAATTTTCACATTATCACTTTACGCACACACTTTGTGGAAAGCATAGCTCATGTCATGCTCGTGTTTTTATGATCCACCTTAGTAATTGCTCAACTAGTATCTTCATTGATATCATACAATTGGATCATGATTCATGGGACTAACTCCCTAGGCTACTAACTTTTCTCTTTGAGCTATATTATTTTGCAAGGTCATTTTAGGTGATTTGATTCCAAAGGGGGAAAAGTTTGAATCAAAGCAAGGTTGATCAAAGGGGGAGAAGTTTGCATGCAGCAAAAATGGGGAGAAACAAAGGGGGTGATGGATTTAGGGGGAGGCCAAGCCAACATTGGATGATGGTAAGCATCCAAGCAACTGTAAGTGGTTCAATTTTTCAATTTTTGCAAAAAATTATGCTTGCTTTGATTTTGTTGTCATCAATCACCAAAAAGGGGGAGATTGTAAGGAAAATGGCCCCATTAGGCCATGGTTTTGTGATTTTGATGATTGAGTAACAACGCAATCAATGGGACTAATGAGTTTGTCAAGTGAATAACTATAGATCCCAGGGATGAAGCAAAAAGGCCAAGCAAAGCAAAACACGAAGAAAGAACTCAAAGAAAGATTGAAATGGACGAGTTCTACAGAAACCAGTGGCACCGGATGAACCGATGCAGGGGCACCGGAGTATCCGATAGGCATCGGATAAACTGACGCATAGGTGTCGGTGCAATTTGCAGCACTGGTGGGAGAAGACCAAGTGACACCGGACGATCCGACGGTTCCAAGTTTGGAGCGTCGGAGTAATCACCGGAGGATTTACCAGAGAGCATGTCAAGCGCGTTGAAGCCAAGTCTTCAGCACCGGATGATCCGACGAGGCACCGGTGTAACGCATCGGAGTAATGACGTCAGCGTCTCAGCTGAAGATTTCTTTAGCACTGGTTAAACCGACGCCCACCGGATAAACCGACGGCCCAGGATCGGTTTATCCGGTGATTGCCACATCAGTTGTCAGAGACCCAACGGCTACCCCATGGCTTAGTGTGACCGGATGAACCGGTGCCCTACCTTCGGTCTATCCGACGCCATGCAGAAAGTTGGGTAACGGCTCCCTAATGGCTCTCTCCACTTGGTGGCCTATATATATGGGTTCCCCCGGTCATTTGAAGTTTACTGGAGTTACTATAAGTCTCATACACACACAGGAAACCCTCAAAGCCTACCCAAGTGGATATTGATAAAATCCTTAGGTTTAGCACTAGCTTTGAGAGTGTAAGTGCTAGATTAGCTCTTGAGTGAGTGAGCAAGCAAGATGTTGTGCCTTGTGGTTGGCTCTTGAGTGAACCAACTAGAAGATCTTGGTACGCTGGTCCCTTAGAGCATTGGTGGCTCACCGGCACGTCATCGACCCTCCGACTTGGTGTGGAGCGGCGACGACATCCTTGTACGGGGGACGTGGAGACCCCCTTCCTTCGTGGACAAGCTCCTTAGTGGAAAACAGGATCAAGGTGACCGTGGTTGAGTCCACGGAAGAGACTTGATTGCTGGGAAGCGACACTCTTAGTGAGTGCTTCAACAACGTGGATTTAGGGGTGCCTTTTTGGCTAACCAAACCACGGGATAAACACCCGCGTCGAGAGTTTGCTTCCTCCTATCCTGCTCTTTTCGTTTCCGCATTTCATACTAGCAATTCTTGTATGCCTTTACTTTCATAGAGTAGTTTCTTGATAGGAAAGGCCATAAGTTGCTAAACTCTTTTGGGATAGGGGTTTCACACTAGAACAACCTTAGTTGCACATTTAAATAGCATGTTTTAGTTTTATATTGTGCAATTTAGTTGGAGCCATAGGTTAAAGTTTTAAGTTGTCTAATTCACCCCCTCCCCCTTTTAGGCTAGAGCACACGATCCGATCACTTTCACTATCTCTCTTGCTCCCACGTGGCCGACTCCTTCTTCACCAAGGCTACATCATACATGCTACAAATGCATGATCCATCGCCTTAAGCGACGCCAATGGCCATTTCAGCTCATGGCGTCCTAGGTACGGCCCAATTACGTCTCCTCCTTCCTCCACCATCTCGCCGTAGTCGTGCGCCGCCACTCACCATCGTTCGTTGTCGTGCTAGGTTAGGGTTTCGGAGTTCGGGGTTCAGGGTTCGAGGCTGATGGGGGGCTACTGCTCACCGCCGGTGGGGTGATTGGTTGTGAACGGGGTGGCGAGGCTGTGGGACGCCGCCGGTTGCGAGTGGTGGAGAACATCTAGTGGGCCGGGTAGATGGGCGTGGAGCAGCCCTTCTCGACGGAGGTTACGCCGGAGCTGTTGGCGGTCGGTGCGGTGGATCCAGCGAGGAGGATAGGGATACGTGAAGCGGGTTGCTCTGCACTTGATGCCTTGATCCGAGCGTCCGCCGTTTGGTCTTATCTCGTGTGCCGCAGGCCGCGTCCGCTTTGCTAACACTAAACCTGTAAACGGATCAAAGGCTTGCATAACAGGCTTGCTGATGCACTCGTTAGGTTAGCCTGTGCCCGACCCCTTGGTCAGGGCACTCCATGTTAGATCTGTGTCATGTCAGGTATCTCGTGGCCCCAGGTCTGGCAATGAGCATGTGAAATAAAGGAGGTTACCGATCACTTTGTGCCAAAGAATTGAAGTCTAAGCCGAAGCAACCAATGGATCCAATACTCATTTCTCTAGCTGTTGCAATAGTATATATATAATTATATATAAAATTAATTTTATATGTGTAAGTATTTTTATTTATCAAATATATTCCATGTTTCAATCACTATGATATTCAATCGCAAACTAGCTTGATAAAAAAATTAGGGGAAATCTAAATTTTTAAAAAATAGTGGGAAACAAATTTGAAAATATCAAATTTAAATCGGTGAATTTTTTGTGGCCGAATATTTTCAAGGGCGGGTCATGCTCTAACCCACCCAAAACATATATTTCAGGGAACGTCGCACTATTCCTGCAAACAATATTTGTAGTTGCGACAAATTGAGGTGGGCAAGTCACCCATCCTAGAAATGTGTTTTTACCCTCTCTACAAACTGTTTTCGTAGTAGCGATATTAGAGCATCTCCAACCGTTTGGCAAATGGAGTTAGCATTCTTGATTTTTGGCAAAAAAACGCTTAAAACTTCTCCAACAGTTTGGCAAACGACTTGCCAAATTTTGGCAATTTGGCAAAATCCCTCCCTCACCGCGCATATATGGCAACTTGGGAAAGGGCTTGGCAAATCCTCTTCCTGCTTGCATGCTGCGTATGACCACGAAAATAAAGTCTTCTCCCTGCTTGCATGCTGCCTATTGCCTTTTTTTTTCATTTTGCTAAGTCCGAAATAGCAAACTATTGGAGATCGAACTGGTTTTTACTTGGCAAATAGTTTTGAGAGTTGGTAAATCACAAAATTTGCCAAGTAGAATATGACAAATTTTTGGAGATGCTCTTACTGCCAAAAGTTAAAAGTGGCTTCAATCCTCCGCCAACAATAATAAAGTAATAAACACATAATGTATTCTCTCAAAATGAAAAATAAATACTGACATATTGGCTTTATAAAATGATACACATGGTCGACAACATGACATCAGTCATGCGTTGCCAGGTGCTGGAGCGCCCGGGGCACCGGCGGCACGAGGACATCGACGACGCCCTCCAGCGCCTGCACGACCTGTGGCATGGTTGGCCGGTGCTCCTCCTGGTCCTGGATGCACCAGCACGCCACCCTGCAGGCGCGCCCCAGCTCCTCCTCGCTCACGTCGCCGTGCAACCGCGGGTCCGCCACATCTGCCTTGGTACTGATCGGTAGCCCAGAGATCCACTCCGGCGCAAGGTACCCTATGGTGCCCCGCATCGTCGTCAGGACCCGACTGAAGTCTCTCCCCACCAGCTTGGCCATCCCAAAGTCCGCGATCTTTGGGCACAAGTTCTTGTCCAGCAATATGTTCTCCGGCTTAATGTCACAGTGTATGATGCACTCGCGGCAGCCTTCGTGCAAGTAGGCCAGCCCCCTGGCGATGCCGAGCATGATGCCGTAGCGGTCGTGCCAGCTTGGGCACAAGCTGCTCCTGAAAAGGTAGGAGTCGAGGGAGCCATTGGGCATGTATCCGATGAGGCGGACGAGGTTGACGTGCTGGATGAGGCCTAGCGTGTTCACCTCCGTCCGGAACTGCTTGTCGCCCTGCCGGAGGCCCTCAAGCTTCTTGACAGCCACTTGGGTGTGCCTGTCCACGACGCCGCGGTACACCGTGCCGAAGCCTCCGCCGCCAAGCCTCTCCGAGAAGTTCTTCGTTGCGGCGCGGAGGTCTCCGTAGCTGTACACCACCAGGGAGGACTCCTTTTGGTTTCCCATTTCGGCCTGCCTTTTCCTCCTGGATAGAAGGATCCAGGCTGCCAGTGCCGATGTGCCCAGTGCGGCAAGGCAAGCCAAAACGATGCCAAGAACAAGCCACAAGTGCTCGTTCTTCCTCTTGGTGCCACGCACACGTCAGAGCTCAGAATCCGACAGCCGGACATACAAGCTCGAAGACGAGCCCCGGCCGTCCACGTAGAGCCGCTGAAGGTTGCGGAAGCCACCGTACAAGACGGCGCAGCCACCGCTGCTGGAGAAGGTGTTGGCCTCGCAAGAACAGTTCTTCAAGCAAGCCGACTCGCACTCGGCTTTGCTCTGTGCACTCACGGCGAGCGAATCGTCGGTGAGGTTCATGTACGGTAGCTCGATGAATCCGTCCGTTGATCCGTTGCTCGCGCACTGGAGCGATGCACTCCTGCGGCAACCACCGCTCCAGTCGTTGAGGCCCCACTCGCGCTCCGCCGCCGGTGTGAACCCAGGTGGGCACTGGCACGGCGGCTGGCTCCTCTGGCTGCAGATGCCGAAGGCGCCGCAGAGCGCGTACACGTCGCACTGCACGGTGGGCGCGGCCCAGAAGAATTGCCAGCTCTGGCTGTAGGGCACCCAGATGTACTGCTTGATCTGGCCGGTGAAGTCGAGCACCATGCGCGTGATGGTCGCGTTGTTGTACAGGACGCTGGTGATGCGCCGGTACGCTGGCGCCTCCACGTACGTCTGGTTGAAGAGCACGTTGTTCACCGCCTCGGGCATGTTGGCGAAGACACGGCCCGTCCAAATGCCGCTGCGCCAGTACGAGCGGGATCCGTTCCAGAGGAGGAAGAACTCGCTGCTGCCCTTGGGGTCCACCGTGCAGGTGAACATCCCGGGTGCGGGATCCTCGGTGTTGCGCCACGACGTCAGCGTCTGGTACTCGCCGGTGAGCTTGTTCTCCCCGAGCCACCCCTCCGGCACCAGCGTGTCCGTCGGGTGGTCGAAGCTCTGCCACAGCACGTTGGAGGAGTTGCCCCCGTCGAGGAGGACCAGGTTGCCGTTGTCGCGCATCACCGCGAGGTTCGACTCCGGTGACGACAACACTGACGAGGACGACAGGTTGGATGACCACACGACGCCCCGCGAGGCAGAGGATTTGCTCAGCCCGACGAGCTCAAGGTTGCCGTCGTCAGGGGAGACCCGGAGCTCCGCCGATGCAACTCCGGATAGGGGACTGACGACACGGTTGGCGACCCAGACGACGGTCTGCGCGGGAACGTTCTTGTACCAGATGCCAAGATAGAAGTGGCCGGAGCCATTGGGGCTAAAGAGGCCGAGCTCGAACTTGCCCTGCGCCGAGACCACCGTTGCGTTGCCTCGCAGCGGCTCCCGTGCGAAGACGGTGTCTCCGCCCGCCGCCAGGCTCGGACAGGAAAACGCGAGGACGGCAAGTGACATGGTCGCAGGTGGATTCTGAGGAGGATTGAAGATTAGATGGCAGATGTCATCGCAATTGCAGTACTAAACTACTATATATGATAATGACTTGCAAGTACTGTCGTACTCTATACCTCTTAGTCTAGGCGTCGCGTAGACGTCACCAAGGACGATATATAGGTCTATGCAAGCCATCACCCATGGTCAGTGTGCAAAGTTTTTGGTCTAGTTTGTGTGTTCCAACACAAATCAACAAAGACGATGGTGAGAACGAGGTCAGCGAGAGTCGTTGGGTAGTTGGTATTGAATGATTCCTTGCGTGCCTATGACCCGGCTGTGAGGACACATGACAAAATGTGGTTGTCTGGTGACGCCCGAAACCCAGTTTTATCTGCAGTTGGATTACTTACGGCTTCTGAATTGTTTGGTTGGATTCGTATTATCTCTCGTCTGCAGTTGAAGAGTGGTGCTAATGAGTCTTTGCTGCAGCTTACCGTACCTGCCTTGAGAAGGATGACATTTCAAAGGTAATTTTTTCGCTAATGTGAACAGATCTCTGAACATGCATGGTTCATTCTCTAAAAATGGCCCTTTTTACTTAATTAAGTTGAGTTTAGCAATGCAATTGTTATGAATGGATATGTCTATTGACAATCAAAATTGGCAGCAAACCATACCAACCGGTCTGGCCGGTCATTCCATGCGGTCTGACCGGTATGTGATGCTGTAGCCGATCCGGCTAGAACCGACCGGTCTGACCAGTCCATGAAGAATCCGAGTACAATTAGGAAATCTTATAGATTTAGATCTGTAAATATGATTTCATACGGGGTAAGTCTTCCTCACCCTATAAATATAAAGGGTCACGGCCGATTGAGAATCCAACCCAATCGAATCTATCAAAAACACATCTTTTATCTTTTTACCTTATTCTCTTTACCCTAGCTTTTCCAACCTCGACATGCTGTTCTTCCCTCGTCTCCATGGCGTTTGAAGACACCGTAGCTGGCCTGCCGAGCCTAGGGCAACCCTACGCGCGCTTGCCCCGATGGGGTCCCTCCCGGGCGAGCGTTCGTCGGATCGTCGTCGTTCTGCACAGCGACCGGTCTGACCGGTCCAGATAACCGGTCTGACCGCTCCACGCAAGAGGTGTTGCAAGGAGCTCCTCCTCGCATCACGCGATCTAGCGCGATCGTGTGTTGGCCCGTAAAAGGCGTCAATACAAATTGGCGACTCTGGTGGGAACGAAAATCTGGCTGTCATGGCACTTGAAGGGTTTCCTGAAGACCTGCGCAAGGTTATCAACATAAATTTGCATTCTCACTATTATTGGGTAACGGAATAAGGCGTCATTATGATGAAGATATCTGTCATCGACGAGTTGAGGATGTACAATCTACCAAGGCATAGTAAGTCCACAGCTACTTTTATAACTGGTTTGCTTACTTTTGTGGATGAGCTGATTAATAAAGAGAAGAGTGTAGATCTAATTCCTGTTATTCAAAAGTCGGCTATTGAAAAGCTGGTTAATAATCCTTGCAAAAATTTGCCTGATAGTGCAGTAGCAAAACGGTCCCAAACGCAACCAAACATTATGCAACACACTAAAACATGTGTTTAGGGTCAAATGTTGTGGATCGGGCACGTTCGCAGTGACAAGTTCAGACGCGGCTTCGTGGTACGAACTTTTGCATTAATTGTACCAGACTGGCTCATTTTGCACCGAATTTAGTACAGTGACAAAGCTGTCTCAAATGCACCCAAACATTACGAAATGCAACAACACATGAGTTTTGGATCCCATGGTGTGTCTCGGGTGTGTTCGTAACGAAAAGTTCCACTGCGACTTCGTGGCACAAACTTTTTGCATTAATTGCACCAGTTCGGCCCATTTTGCACCGAGTTTAGTGCAGTAACGAAACGATCACAAATCCACCCAAACATTATGAAATGCAACAAAACATGAATTTTGGGTCCATCTTGTGTATCGAGTGCGTTCGTAGCGAAACGTTTCGACGCGACTTCGTAGCACAAACTTTTGCATAAATTGCACCAGTTCAGCCCATTTTGCACTGAGTTTAGTTCAGTAACGAAACGATCCCAAACTCACTCAAACATTACGAAATACAACAAAACATGAGTTTTGTGTCCCATGGTGTGTGTCGGGTGCGTTCATTGCGAAAAGTTCAGTCGCAAGTTCGTCGCATGAACTTTTACATTAATTTCACCAGTTCGGCCTATTTTGCACCAAGTTTAGTCCAGTAGCAAAACGGTCCAGAATGCACCCAAACATTATGAAATGTAACAAAACATGAGTGATGAGGACATCACTCCTACGGATACAAACGACACTCCTCAAGATGATATACAAGGTCCTATTACTCACGCACGTGCTCGACAATTGAACTTACAGGTGAGTTCGTTCCTAAGTAATGTTTATTGTGAATCTGAGAATAGATTGCTACCTAATGACTTAATTGTACTTAGGAACAAAGGAGAGGACCAGCAAGGGTGTGGAGAAGGCCTTGGAGGCGTGGAGGACCAGCAAGGATGTCCGGATCAAGATGGAGGCCCAAACCGATTCGACTTCGTTTCAGTTTCGGACTCCAGGAACAGGCCGCACTAAAACGGACGCCCAGGTTGCATACGGAGTCGGATTTGGGCGCACTTGATATGGATGGAAAGATAATTTCAAGACGCTTCCAATGGCTCTGGTTTCAGGCTCAAATTCATCCGGAGTCGACGGGAATCGTCTGTGTAAGTTGGCGTCCAGAATCTGTCCCGGTGCTGCGTCACTGTTTTTGGGCCGATGGCCCGTGTATCGTGTTGGAGCCCAATAGGGGCGCGTCCAGGAGGTCTTGCGCGACCTAAACCCCTTATTAATAGCCGCCGCCGCCATCATGAGACTGGAGTTTTGCTTAGATTATTCTGTCGAGAACAGTTTTGCCGCCGTGTCGGTTTGTGAGACCCCAACTTGAGATTAATCTTTCATCTGCAGAGTCTCTTCAATTGAGCTGCGTTCTTTCGAGTTCTTGCTTGTGTTCTTCGTTGCGCTTGCAGGGATTAGCCTTCTTGGCGAGGTTAACCGAGTTGTGATACGGTTGATAACCAGAGGAGTTGTGGTGCTAAGATTGCTGGATTCGGGTCTTAGGATCTGAAGCCGGATCGGTGTGTCTCGCTCCGCCTACAACGAGAGTTATCCAGAACCTGACGGAAGATCGGGAACCCACGTCCCCATTAATGAGTATAGGGTCCCATGGTGTGTATTGAGTGTGTTCGTAGAGAAAAGTTCCAACACGACTTCGTGGCACAAAATTTTGCATTAATTGCACCAGTTCGGCCCATTTTGCTCCAAGTTTATTGCAGTAACGAAACGATCCCAAATGACCCAAATATTACGAAATGCAACAAAACATGAGTTTGGGTCCCATGGTTTTTATCGGGTGTATTCGTAGCGAAAAGTTCCAACGCGACTTCGTGGCACAAACTTTTGCATTAAATACTCCAGTTCGGCCCATTTTGTACCGAGTTTAGTGTAGTAACGAAGCGATCCCAAATGGACTCAAACATTACGAAATGCAACAAAACATGAGTTTTGTGTCCCATGGTGTGTATCGGGTGCGTTCGTAGCAAAAAGTTCCGACGCGACTTCGAGACACGAACTTTTGCATTAATTGCACCAGTTCGGCCCATTTTGCACCGAGTTTAGTGCAGTAGCGAAATGATCCCTAATGCATCCAAACATTATGAAACACACTAAAACATGTGTTTAGGGTCAAATGTTGTGGATCGGGCGCGTTCGCAGTGACAAGTTCAGACATGGCTTCGCGGCACGAACTTTTGCATTAATTGCACCAGATTGGCCCATTTGGCACCGACTTTAGTGCAGTGACAAGCGGTCCCAAATGTACCCAAACATTATGAAATGCAACAACACATGAGTTTTGGGTCCCATGGTGTGTATCAGGTGTGTTCATAACGAAAAGTTCCACTGCGACTTCGTGGCACAAACTTTTTGCATTAATTGCACCAGTTCGGCCCATTTTGCACCGAGTTTAGTGTAGTAATGAAACGATCCCAAATCCACCCAAACATTACGAAATGCAACAAAACATGAGTTTTGAGTCCCATCTTGTGTATCGGGTGCATTCGTACAGAAAAGTTCCGACGCGACTTCGTGGCACAAACTTTTGCATAAATTGCACCAGTTCAGCCCATTTTGCACCGAGTTTAGTTGTAACGACCCGGCTTGGGAGAACGGCTAAGATCTACTCTACATGTTGAGTAGACCACACCTGTTAAATAACTCTCTTGCGCTTTCGTCATCGCTTCGCGCAAAAAGTTCGAACCAGAGTTATCAACTCTCCTCAGGCTCGGTATTTAAGTTGGCTCACTCAGCGATCGGAAAGCAAGGTGGCGCTAACCAGCTGCTCCCGACGCGTTACAACATTTTTTTTGCGTGAACAATACTCGCGCTACAGTAACCCACAAACCCAGCCCACAACGCAGCCCAGCCCGTTTGGTGCTACAGTATTACGATGCTACAGTACCGCTTACAGTCCACGCGGAAGTGGCCCAGCCCACTTAGCTCGTCGGGCCGATTCCCTGGGGCTGTTACATACACCACCCTAAAGGATTCGACGTCCTCGTCGAACAGCGGAGCCAACTTACCCTGACGGGACACTAAATCAGGATCTCCTCTCTTGGCCACGTCCCATACGTCTAGCGCTAACGGTCCCATGTGCCACGTCCGTGCGTTCAGTGCCAACGGTCCCTGTGCGACGTCCGTGCCTCGCACGCGTCCGTCCACATGCCGGTGGCATCTGCAACCACGCGCCCGTATGGTCATGCCCAACACTTCTGCCCATATGTGGCGTGAAACTGCGAGAGTCGGCTCTGATACCACTGTAACGACCTGGCTCGGGAGAATGGTTAAGATCTACTCTACACGTTGAGTAGACCACACCTGTTAAATAACTCTCTTACGCTTTCGTCCTCGCTTCATGCAAAAAGTTCGAACTGGAGTTATCAACTCTCCTCAGGCTCGGTATTTAAGTTGGCTCACTCAGCGATCGAAAAGCAAGGTGGCGCTAACCAGCTGCTCCCGACGCGCTATAGCGTTTTTTCATGTGAACAGTACCCGCGCTACAGTACCCCCCCCCCCCCGCAAACTCAGCCCACAACGCAGCCCAGCCCGTTTGGTGCTACAGTATTACGATGCTATAGTACCGTCTTACAGTCCACGCGAAAAGTGGCCCAGCCCACTTAGCTCGTCGGGCCGATTCCCTGGGGTTGTTACATTAGTTCAGTAACGAAACAATCCCAAACGCACTCAAACATTACGAAATGCAACAAAACATGAGTTTTGTGTCCCATGGTTTGTGTCGGGTGCGTTCGTAGCGATCAGTCGCGAGTTCGTCGCACGAACTTTTGCATTAATTTCACCAGTTCGGCCTATTTTGCACCAAGTTTAGTCCAGTAGCAAAATAGTCCAGAATGCACCCAAACATTACGACTAGTTGGCCAGGCGTATAGGTCAGGATTCTTTTGGCCAACAGCTATCTCGAACGCAGAAGACCTGGGCAGATGGTGCCCTAGCTGCCAATTCTTTGGCAAGAAGACTCACGTCCTAGCACACAACTTGATAACAATCCCTCCATCATGGCCGTTCGCCTGTTGGAGTTTGGACATGATCAGACCATTAACCGTCGCTCCAGGAGGATTCAATCATGTGTTGGTTGCAGTCGACAAGTTCACCAAGTGGATTGAGTACAAGCCCATTGTCATGATCTCATCAGATAGAGTAGTGGACTTCATCTCTGACATTATCCATCGGTTTGGTTTTCCTCACACCATTATTACAGATCTTGGCTCCAACTTCACGTCACAATCTTTTTGGGATTTTTGTGACAACTCCTGGATCGAGGTCAAATATGCTTCTGTGGCTCATCCTCGGGCAAACGGTCAAGTTGAGCGCTTTAATGGTTTAGTACTCGACGGCTTGAAGAAAAGACTCTACAACGCCAACACCAAGAAAGGCGGCAAGTGGATTCAAGAACTACCTCATGTAGTCTGGGGGCTGCGAACCCAGCCTAGCAAAGCAACTGGACAATCTCTTTTCTTCCTTACCTATGGGTCAGAGGCTATACTACCCGCTGATATCATGTGGAGATCCCCAAGAGTAGAAGCCTATCAAGAAGGAGAAGCAGATGAAGCTCGACAACTAGAGTTAGATTTAGTTGAAGATGCCAGAGTCAACGCATTAACTCAATCGGCTAGATATCTTCAAGGAGTCAGACGCTATCAAGATCGCAACGTCCAGCAAAGATCCTTCAACATTGGAGATCTAGTACTTCGCCGGATTCGGGATGAGACAGGACTGCACAAGTTAAATTCCAGATGGGAAGGTCCCTTCATCGTAACTAAGGTTACAAGACCAGGTTCATACAGAATCACTGATGCAGATGGCAATGAGGTACCGAATTCCTGGAACATTGAGCAGTTGCGCAAGTTTTATCCTTGATCCAAGCAGACTAGTGGTGTCAGTTGACTTCCTTAATAAAGTGAGGATCCTTATTGACATATCGACTACATTAAAGGCAATCTGACAGCATCACCAGTCCGGGATAAGCTTACACAGTTTTCTATCAGAACAACTACACAAGCCGCATCCCTTCCCTTAAAGGGCACAACCTATTCGCCTAGCTCGAGAAGGTGAATGGATACCTTTACTAGTTGTCCATCTTGGATAACTCGATAGAGTTCATCCTAACATGTCAACTATGAGGAACACTAGCATTGTTGTCAATGCAAAACTACTCGCTCGCTCGAGTACGTTATGGATACTACTACATTTTGTCCATCTTGGGCAACCCGACGGGGTTCGCCCTAACAGGTCAATCTTAGTAGTTACTCTAGTCTACAAGTTGGACACCTTACTCGCCTCGCTCGAGTAAGTTTTGGATATCTTTCTAGCATCTACGTCTTGGACAACCCGACGGGGTTCGTACCTAACAGTTTTGCCTTAAGGATTACTCCAGTACTTGGTTAAAGGACACCTTACTCGCCTTGCTCGAGTAAGCCTTGGATATCCTTATGACATTTACGTCTTGGGCAACCCGACGGGGTTCGTACCTAACAGTTTTGTCTTACGGATTACTCCAGTCCTTGGTAAGGACACACTACTCGCTAGATCGAGTAGTTTATGGGTATCTTTACAAGTTTTTTCTATTTGGATAGTCCGACGGGACTCATCCTAACTGATTAACTTTAAGGATCACTCCATGCGGGTATTCAACTCGATTGATTGACTAGTTCATACTTATCCTACGGTATCATATTATGCTTCTGAAGACACACCAACAGGATACAAGCTATGAATAACGACAAGACCTCACTGAAGATTATAAGAGTTGTTACAAGCAGTCTACTCTGTCATGTTCTTCAGAATTTCCTCCGCAATGACTTCTGATTCCTTACAATACTCTCGGAATTTCTCATCAGAGCAACTGTGAGCTATTTCTTTAGCTATTGGAGCTAAATTAAACTAAGGCAAGTATGACTTGACAACTCCTATCATGTGGGTTAGATAATTCTTGGAAGTAGCCATCATAACGTCAAAATTTTTTTTGGGGAGCTTCTTCCAAACGCTCCACCAAGGACTTGCCACTTGACGACTCTTCTTCAGTATCAACCATATCCACAAGAGCTTGAGCTGCTGATATTAGTCGAGTTTGGTCTTCTGGAGAACATGATGGGAAGATATCTCAGAAACTGATATGACAAAGCAAAATCAAGACACAAAAATCGAGTACTTACAGGCTTGGGCAGTCTGCAATTGCTTCTGGAACCTGGAATTTTCCTCTTGAAGCTTTGATCTTTCTTCTTCAAGGTTCTTAATCTAGCGCTTCATGTCACAAACCTCCAGATGATGCTGCTGACTTGCCTCATAAAGTTTGTTCTGAGCAGCAAGGGCTTCATCCAGTCATTTGGCAATCATGGCTTTTTGCTCCTCTAAGATCTTCCGATTGTCTACAGTCTTATATAAAGCATGAGACTTCAAGAAAGATCGATTGGCTACATCCTGAGGCATACAAGGCAAACCTGGTCAGACATCAACAACTACTCGACAAATAGTGGCAGAAGACTCACCTTGGTAAATTTAAAGCTCCACTGCATACAATCTGCAAGTTTCTTCATGTTGTCTAGAGACAACAGCGGATCATCAAACAGTTCCTTTCCCAACTCTTCCTGGGCTGACTAAGGCATAGACTAGAATGGCACCAATCGAACGGAAGGACCTTTTGACCCTTCTGCTCCACTACTCCTAGATCCACCAGCTTTGGAGGCTCCTTCAGCAGCCGCAGGAGTATCAGATGTTTCAGGGCTTGGTTCACTTGGTTTCTCAACTATGTCTGCACTCGGGAAACTGGCAGCCGGGGTCTCGATCAACCCAATTACAGGAGAATCGGGGGCTAATCGACTAGTTCCGTCCGAGCCACTCGACACCCAGTTGTGGAAATCTTGGACTTGATCTTTTTTCATGCGCCGAAAGATGTGTGACCTAGCCAAGCAAGATTCTGAATAAGAAAGCTAGGGCAAACGGGATATAATCAACAAAATATTATATACTTACTGGCCGACATCAAGATGAGGAACTTTCCTCTGCAACATTGATTCGGGAGCCACCTTATGTTTCTTGCTGTCGTTAGAATCAGCATTTGCAGAAGTCGGAGGTATACAATACTAGGATTTATAATTCTTCTGCAGAAAGAAGCCAATACTTAGTCAGAAGATCAAAAATGGTTAACTACAAGTACTCGACATGGTATCCAAAGCACGTGCCCAGGCATTCTCGGGAGGATTTTGTGCCTAGAAGAGTGTTGGAAGTGTCAAAGACTTGTCGAAGTTATCGAGTACTTTGCAGCATCTCTTTATTACTTCAGACTGAGCCATTGGTTCTGAGGATATCCTAATGGGATCCTGCGTACCTTCATATCTAAAGGCAGGATGCTTTCGCAGCTGGAGAGGCTACGTCCGGTGACCGATAATTGAGAAGACCACATGATCTCCAGTGACTCCCTTTTTCTCAATAATGGCAATCGTACGAAGAATGGCTTCAACCTGCTTGCCACCAGGTCCTCTACTCGACCAGCTCTCCTGGACTTGGGGGGCACCAGCAGTCCTTTCTGGAAGTGGGGATTCAAAGTTCCCAATATGGAACTAGAACTTCTTCCATTTGGCGCCTTTACCCGCCGGATCATAAGCCAAGTACTCGCCTCGGTTCTCAGGGCGGAGTACCAATTCACATTCCCCGACGACGGCGGGATTGGTCCATAGTCGCCGATCCAACCCTCGCGGTTACTCCTTACCAACGGGATTCTTTGTAAAGGCCTCGTAGTGAGTTTGCTAGTCATCTCACCTACGGAAGTGTGATGAACAAATAGCGTAGCTCACGACTTGTGGGTAAAGATGTGCGGGAGGCAGGGCGAGAGCTCGATGGCGGCTGCGGTGTGGTGATGTCGTGGTGTTGTGGGTGCACAGAGAGTCCTCGGCCGCCAATTAAAAGGAAACCGGGGATCCTAGGCATGCGTGCCCGTTGCGAGTGCGGCGGAATCCTAGCGAGGATCACGGAATCAATGCTGCGCGGCCGGTGGAGAAGGCGGCACTGGCGTGTGGTCCTGCAGGCCGTGGTAGGGCACGGGTGGTCCACGAGCAGTGAGCGGGGCGTGAGGCGGAGCTGGTTCGGACGCAGAGGAGGGAAGCGCGGTGATCCCGGGAGGGCCGTTGCCGAGCGGGATCCCGGCGGGGACATCGGATCTGATCGGTGGGCCAACGATGGCAGCGACTGAGGCGGGGACGCGGGCGACGCGCGTGAGCGAGCAGAGCGGCTGGCTTGCGGGCTCGGGCTGGTGGGAGGGGGAAGCGTGCGCTGTGGAGCGAGCGAGACTGGGCCGCGGGAAACGGGCAGGCAGGCCGGGCCAGGGAAGAAAAAGAACGGGCCGAGCCCAGGGGAAAGAGGAGAAAGGGACCGTGAGCGGTTTGGGCCGAGATCGGAAAAGGAAAGGGAGTGGGCTGGGCTGCTGGGGTTTGGGCCGGCCCGGAGGGAAACGGGCTACCTGGGCTGGATGGGTTGCTGGGTTTAGGTCCGGTTGGGGTTTTCTATTTTCCATTCCTCTTTTCTTTTTCAAACCAACTCAAATCTATTTGAATTCAAACACAAGTTTGAATTCAAATCCTAGGCACTCAACCGAAATAAAACCATGCACCAGCATGAATGCACAAACAAGTTCAAACCTAGAAAAATTTTAATTACTCGTGAAACAAAATTAGATTAATTGCAAGACTAATCATAATAAACCTTAGAAAATTAAATAAAGCCAATTAAATTTATTATTAAATATTGAAATTTAAATTATGGTGTTACAAAATCCTACTGCTAAAGGTATCCCTGACCAGGTTTGGCGGTAAACACTGACATCGGTGCCTTAGAGGGGAATTCTATTCCTTTCATTGAGGGTGACCGTACGTATATCGACGAGGCTTATTTGATCCAAGGTCACACACTCAAGAAAGGCTCGAATGACTCTTTGATTTTCTTCTACTTGGGCTATACAAATGAGATTCCACTACCCAATGCGGAGTTCCATTTGTATAATTGCCATTCGCTAACCATCCCTCTCGTTCCACGAGAAGGAGGTCATACACATAGATCTTCTGGTTTGCCTGGCAGGATGACAAGAAGCAGGACCAGAAGGGAGGTAGAACCGACACCACCGCCTCATCAGCCACATCACCCACATCAGCATGAGGCCGATGGTTCGTCATGGCACAATGCTAGCACTGAGGAGTGGACACGGCAGGCACCAGGCCGTCGGTCCACCAGTTCCAGCTCCGGTGGAGCCCCGAATCTCATAAGACGGACGTCCTCGTCCCGAGGTTTCGGTGCCATCACCCAACAGCTAGGTGAGCTGCGGGTGCAGGGCGACAACATACAAGAGACGCTGAACCAACACATCGATACTACCCAAGCATGGCAGCGTCACACTGGTGAAAGAATCCACGATATGGAGCAGTTGCAGTTGCAGCGATAGGAGGAGTGGAGGGCATACTGCTGCTGGACGGCTTTCAACCCTGATCAGCCGTAGTAGGCCTGAAGCTAACTTGGGGAGGACCCCCACGAGAGGTAACTTGTATTATTTATCTTTACTGCTTTCATAACCTTGCATGAAACCCATAAAAATCTGCAAAATTAGAAAACCCATATAAATTTGCATAACTAAAAACAAATAAATTTTTTTGCAAAACTTAGAAAACACCAAAAATATTTCTTTTAATTTGTGAAGTAAGCATGGTGTAAGTTTTTCTTGTTGAGATGATGAATAGTTGCTCTGTTAGTTTCCTTCATATGCTTAGTTACAACTTTATGCTCTACCTAGTTTTGGGTTTATTGGCTTAAAATGTTCAAACCTTAAGCTTGAAACTTGTGGGTAGCAAAAAAGTAAGATCCGAATCTAAGTTGTTGTGAGCTATGATATGGTTAAGTAGAGTTGCTATGATCTTCTCTCATGTGATACTTGACATCCGGAGTATTTAATTTTGAAAATACAAAAAAATATAATAAAGTTCCTTGATGATATGAAATTCCTATCCAAAGTCATATGTTGTTTTTCATTGCAAAACCTTCCACATATGCAACTTGCTATCTCATTGAGTTTTTGTCAAATTGTTGTGACCCTTAGTGAGATTCATTTCATACTCCCATGATCAAGATCATGTACACGTTTCCACCACATGCTATGCTTCTACACTAGAAGTAAGCAAAATTTCATCCATCCTCATAATAAAACTCCAAGTCCATGTATGACACCACTCTCTCTCAAAAATATATCAAGGATATGGGGCTAAGCAAAAAAGAAAATAAAAGTTGCATACCCAAAGAAGGTATGCCACATGCTTTGGCATGTCAAAAAAATAAAAGATGCATACCCAAAGAAGGTATGCCACATGCTTAGGCATGTCAAAAAAAAGAAAGAAGATAGTCCCTTATCCAAAAAGAAAAAGTGAGATGGTGCATACAAAGGAGTTCATACACCATCCACCAAAAATATCCACACACTTGCACATCTTGATCAAGGTTTATGACTTGTTTCTCCTTTGGATCCTGTCTTTGACTTAGCAAAACATGAGAAGCAAGTATGCTTTCAAATCCTCCATACCAACAGCTCCACAAAAATAGCCATTATAGATAGGTTGAGCAAGTAAGGCGAGTAATCATACACATTGAGCGATCCGAGAGATCATCCGAGGAACTCTATAAATTTCTTTTGAAAACTTTACAAAACCTCCGGATTGATAGCTGAACTAAAGAGAAAGAAATATGAGCACTCTATGATATCGTTCTGACTCTCAACCGCCAAAGATAAGGTAAAGCTGTAAGCTCCACAGGAGTAAGGTAAGAGGTAAGAATAAAAGCCAACTTATTTAAAATCAAGGTAAGAACATTTAGTTGTGCCTAAGTATAAGTGGGTAATTTAACATTGTAGCAACTCCTGATCAACAACGAGCGCCTTGTTTTGCTCGGGATGAGCAAAAGGCTAGCTTGGGGGTGTTGTTGACGATCGTTAAGTGCGAAATATGACCGTCAACTATACTCATAAAAGAAGGAAAACTATACCTCTTACTCACATATTTGTATCACTAACCTAGCTCCACAGTTGTTTTCGAAGATTTATGATTTCAGGAGCAAAAGTCCAGAATAAGAAGAAAACACAACGAATACGCAGGACAGAAGTCACAGACGTTCGCGTCCTGCGTAACACAAGCAAAGGAGGCCCACAAACCAGACCAAACTGACCAACCAATCCCCGACACCGACCATCTGACATTAGGACCCAACAGGCAGAGTACCAGAGAAGGACGGTGGCCAGAGGCGGCACAGGGGGGTCGGCCGACCCCACCTGTCAGCCAATTAGGCTGAGTTTTGGCGGGAAGCTTGATCTTATCCTCTAGAGGTCGGTTAGGCATGTTTCAATGTATAGAATTGGTGGGAACCGACCTCAAGCACTATATAAGGGGCCTCCCACCACTCTCTCCCACACACACAACTTGAAGGCCTCTCTCTCACACCCACTTGTGACTTGTACTCCTTAGGGTAGTGGAGCTAGGCTAGTACTTCATCTTCCTTAGCGAATCCAGTCGTTCTCGGGGTCGGCGAGCAATCCTCGGCCTCTGGTATGGCTTTGTATTCCTACTTTCTTTATGCTATTCATATTGAGTTCGTTCTTGGTTATCTTGCTATGTTCGTAGCTTGCTTAGCCTTGATCTGTGTTTTATCAAGTTATAGTAGTTGCTTGCTTAGACCAGATGATCTGGGTAAGGATATCAGTTCGTTGTGCTTTCAGGCTTGCCATAGCATCTTACCTGTCCATCCCAAGGGTGGGGGACCTAGGGGTGCAATGGTAGTGACTTCATATGCGGGCATGGTGCCCAGGTATGCGGGATCCTTCGGATATGACGGTGCTCCATGGTGTGACTGGGGTAGACCGCAGGTGGTGACAGCCCTGTCGGTCCGCGGGAAGCTGCTTCTCGGTTAGCATAGTCCCCGTCGTTCGGGTATCGTGTAGGAGTTCATGCAAATATGAAACGGGACTGGATGTTCTCCAGTGCGGGTCATTCTCCCCGATCTGTAGTTCAAAGTGTTGACGGTGCTTAAGTGCCATTTTCAACCGTCAACTATACTCCATAATCAAGGAAAACTACATGCCTTACTCGCATATTTGTATCACTAACCTTCCTCCACAGTTGTTTTTGAGTTTTATACATTTCAGATGACCAGGAGCGGAATAAGACGAAAACATGCAGCAGACGCCATACAACTACGCAGAATATCGCATCCGGCGTCACACCCATACAAAGAGGCCCCACATGTCAAAGGAAATGGGGTCTCCACGCAAGATGCACTAGAGGATAAAGATAAGATCCAACGAATCAACCACTCAGCAAAGGATCGGGATGAGGGGCTGCCAGGTGGGGTCGGCCGACCCCCTGGGTCGGCCGAACCTGGCCTAGTTCCCGTCCAGGTGCACTTCGAGGAGGAGTAGTTGCCAAGGCACCTGATCACCTTCCATATGTGCGTTGGCGGGAAACCGACCTCTATAGCTATAAATAGGGCCTCTCTACACCCCCCTCAACTCACACAGACACACACTTCATTTCCACCATTCCAAGAAGGCTCTCCTCTCTCTTGCTCTCTTAGCTAGGTAGTGGAGCTAGGCTAGTTCTTCTTTAGCGAGCAAGTCGTCCTCGGGGTCGTTGAGCAATCCTCGGCTCCCGGTATGGCTTTGTATCTAATTTGTCAGACTTCTATTCATAATATAGAGTTATGCCATGGTTGCTTTACTATCCTGATAGTTTATCAATCCATGCTTAGTTCATTCATGAGTTATGCTAAGGTCTTGGTTAGGCCAGATGATCCGGGTACGGATAGAGGTTTGATGTGCTTTCGGGCTTGCTCTAGTGTTTTACTTGTCCATCCGAAGGGTGGGAGACCTGGGGGCACTAGAGTAGTGACTTCATACACGAGCATGGTGCTTGGGTATGCAGGATCCTTCAGATATGACCGTGCTCCATAGTGTGACTAGGGTAGACGGCAGGTGGTGACAGCCCTGTCCATCCGGCGTAACAGCGGTGTTGTGTTTAGCGTACTCCCCGACATTCGGGTTCGGTGTAGTAGTTCATGCAAAGAGGTAACGGGACTGGATGTACTCCGGTGCGGGACCTTCTCCCCGCTATCCCATTTTCCTGGCACCTGTAGTCTTAACCATGTCCTAACATAACCCAAGCTTTGGATAGAAGCACTAGGACACCTAACCTAGCCTAAGCTCCAGCTGACTTAACGTAGAGTAGTTCCTTTCTTTTATTGTTTCTCTCTTTTATTCCTTCCTCTTGGAGTGTGGATGTGTGATGTGTCGCATTACCCTTGATTATTCTTTACTTGGACTTACCCCTGTTAGAGCATTGCCTATTACTTGAGGCACAATGTCATGGTTAATGTTAAGTACAATACCTTTGCCACTGCCGTCCTTTGGGACACAAATAAATGACGATACCCATACTCTCTGGGTGAAATGCTACAACGTTATATCCGTGCACTTGCGGATCCTTCTGTAATCGTATTGATTATACCACGAGAGTGCACCCCTTGGGTGCAGTTGCTAGGATGGGTTCGGCGCCCTCATTACAAGTGATTGCACCAAGGAACCCATTCAAGAAGCACCACTTGTTCCTGAGGCTATGGCTGAAAAGACTCTCCGTGAGTTCTCCGTCCCCTCCACCGACAATGTGGCCACTGGCCCCAACATCAATGTCGGGGACGTGAAGTTCAAGCTAAAATCAAGCCTCATCAGCATGGGGCAGGCTAGCCCATTCTGTGGTAGCCGAACGAGGACGCAAATGCACATTTGCAGAATTTTCTGGAGCTCTGCGACATCGTTGTTATACGGGGTGTCCCTGCTGATGTTGTCAAGCTTCATCTGTTTCTCTTTTCCCTCCTAGGGAAGTCGAAATAGTGGTTTTATAAGGAAAAGGATATCGACACCTGGGCCAAATGCTCCAAGGCATTCCTCGCAAAATTCTTCCCGCTGGGCAAAACAAATACCCTGCGCGGGAAAATATCAAGTTTCCAGCAGACAGGGATGGAATCCATCCCAGAAGCTTGGGAGAGGCTACAGGAATACATCCTGGCCTGTCCTCATCACGGCATGGACGAGTGGCTCGTCCTGCAAAGCTTCTACAACGGGCTCACGATGACATCTCGAGCCAATATTGATGCTGCTGCTGGAGGAGCCTTTCTCGACCTGACTGTTGACGCTCACTAACGACCATTTCCAGGCGTCAACTTGATAAGAAAATCATGAGAGTTTGCATTTCTTACACGCATTCTTATCCAATAAAGTCCATAAACCAGACTTTACCTTTTAGAATATGCAAGTTGTATTTTGAAGCAAATATGCAGGTTACAAGCACACTTTGGCCCAACATAAAATCACAGAAATTATCAGAGCACCGATTCAGAATCAGATCGACCAAAAGTGATGCAAGAACCGAAATCAAACAAGTCAAGACAGGCCAACCCCAACGTGGATCAGACAAGGAGGCCCAATACAGCCCGCCAGAAGAAGTTGGGGGCGGTTGGTGGCCTGAGCAGGCCGACCGACCTACCTGGTCGGCCGACCAGGCCTGTGGGCCCCACCGCCTCAACCAGGGCACGTGGCATCTCCCTGTTGGTCCCCTATGTCAGTTGTGCAGGCTTCATCCCATGGCTCCCTGCTATAAATACAAGGGGGGGGGTGGAGAATAGGACACACACACACACACACACACACACACTCAACACACACCTCTCAATTCCTCTCTTGCATTCGTTGCATAGTCTTTAGGCTTAGTGGAGTTTAGGAGAAGTCTAGGAGTCATCGAGTCACCAGAATTGCTCGAGAGTCTGGTATGGGTTCATCTCTAGCTCTCTCTTGTAATATTCGGTCTTTTGTAATAGAATTAGACTATGGTTACTGTAACATCCCGGATTTTTCCGGAATGTTATAAAGTCGAAAAATGTGAATTTCAAAAAAAATTTGTGGCAGTGCTGTAATAATTTCATACAAGTAAGAATTCTTTCCCTCTAAAATTCCTAGTAATTAAAAACCTTGCTTGAATTAAGGTTAATATTTTGCTAGTGTGACAATGTTTGGAGTTACCCGGATTTATTTGCATCTACCTTGTTTATTCGAATCCGATTTGGATTTAATTTCTTGATTGAAATTGTGTGGAATTCAAATTTGATTTGTGCCAATCAAATTTAAATTCAAATGCTAGCTTTGTCGAGTGGAATTTAATTTGAGTCGAGCCACTCAAATTAAATTCAAAACCCTTAACACAGCCCGCTAACCCGAAACTCATGGCTCGTTTCGCGACCCAGACCAAGCCCGGTCCAAACCAGCCCTATACCTAAACCTTCTACGCAGCCCAGGAACCAAAACCCACACCGGCCAGCCCAGCACCCCGGCATGCCCCGCCCTGCTTCAGCCCAAACCGGCCCAGGTGCACGGCACCAGCCCAACACCACGCCGGCCCCTTCTTGTGCCACTAAAGGGCGGGCCCCGCATGTCAAGCGGCCCTGTTCCGATTTCCCCAACCTCTCTCCGCCTCCACTTTGTTCCGACGCCTCCGCTTTTGCCCCTCGCCGTCCCACCTTTGCTCCACGACAGCGCAAGGGAACGGCCGCGCTGTGCTCCCCGACGTCACACCGAACCACACCCTTGACCGGCCGCCCGCGGGCGCGCCGAACCCTAGCCCCGCGTCGCGCAGCCATGCGATGCGCGCCACGGGTCTGTGAGCCCGTGACCGAGCATCCTCCGCCATTCCTCGGCGTCCGCGCCCAGCCAAACCCTAGCGGCCGCCCCCTATAAATCCCTGTAGCCGCCGCCGTGGAACCCAAGCTACCCAGCCCTTTTTCTTGTGCGCCGCCACCACCTGAAGCAAGAGACACACACACACACAGAGAGAGAGCAGAGGAGAAGAGGAAGGGAAAGCCAAGGAGGAGCATGCCGCAGGATGCCACCGCCGTCGTCGAGGTTCGACGTCGATGTCACGCGAGGAGGAGGAGGACGCGTCGCCGATGTGCCACGAACCGAGCAAGCCCGAGCGCCGCCCGCAACGTGCCACCGTCTTCGTCAAGCCAGGGCCCAGATCGTCGACGCCGACGACGCGGCTCTGCCTGCACTGCCCCGGCTCATCTCTGCGCCAACTCGCCACGGCAACACGTGTTCTCTCCTGAGCCCGACCGGTAAGCCCGAACCCAAGCCACCCTTGCAAACCTCCTTGCTGCCGGCGTGAGCTTCGCGCCGCCGATGAGCCCACTGTAGCATGGCCCTAGGACCCCGACCCGTGTCTTTGTGCAGGAGCCCCATCGCGCCGCCGTGACCCACACCGCAGCCGCCGTCGCCATTGCCTCACCCTGCTCTGCAACCCAGCGCCGCCGCGTGTCTGGGATGCCAGCCGCCGCGCGTGTGCGTGTTCCCGAGCCCAAACCGGCTGCAAGGCCGAACCCTTGGCGTTACCTTGCCTCGCCGTTGTGCTGCCCAAGCTTGCTACTTGGCCATGGCTCTGGCCAGTAGAGTACCGCCGTACCCAGCATGTGCCGCCGAGCTACACCCCGACCATGCCGAGCGTGTGTGCGCGCACACCATCTCGGCCACACGACCGCACTCTTTTAGCCCTACTGAACACGCGCACATCTTGCCTCTGTTCCAAGCCATCCATCTCTGTCTTACCATGGCCACACCATGCCACACCATGCCGCACTCGCGACGTCGTGCGCGCGCACACCTAAGTCCCCTTCCTCACCACGCCTTGAAGCCAAACCAGACCGCCGCAATCGCGTTGGCCCTGCGCCGCCATGTTGAGCTCATTCGGCAGGGCCATGTCGCAGCCCTGGAAACCAGGTGTCCGTGCATGTGCGCGTGGCCCAACTCCGAGCAAGCCTGGGGCATTGCCTTGGCACACCATGGCGAGCTTCGCCACCGCCGACCTTGTGCGCCGCCGCTGTGGCCTTGGCTTCCCAAGTGCCCACGCGCGTGCGCCCCAGCCTCGCCTCCAGGCCGTGTTCTTGACCCTCGATCATGAGTTCCACAACCTGGCAAGCGGGACGGCCTCGCCTTCACCCTTGTCGCGGACATCCTTCGCCACACCGCCGCTGCGGTCCTAGCAGCCAGACCTCTGCCCCGCCAGAGAGCCGTCGTCAGTCGCAGCCACGGGAATACCGGGAGCCAGGGGGGAGGAGATGACGACGCCCGAAGATGGAGCCCCGTACATGCTGCCGCCGTCGCGAAGCTCGCTGGGATTTCTACCCGAGCCGCTTTCGCCATCGACGCCAATGCTGGAGAAGGAGGAGAGCCCGGAAGCCACACGCGAGCACCCGTTGAGCCTGCAGGGGAGTCCAGACCCCGAGCCTGCCCGAGACCGGACCCAAGCCGCCGCCGGCGAAGTATCTCTGCTCCACCGCCGCACCCCAGTCTCCTACCTTGTGCACAGCCATCCTCGCAAGCTCAGCCAGCCGCACTAGATCCATCCTGTGCCGCACGGGATCCCACCGCCACCGACACCACGGCCCCGCCTGTCCGTAACAGCGGGCGCGCCGACACCTTGGGCCCAGGAGCCAATGAGAGAACGAGAGGGGGAGGAGAAGCCCGTGGCCCTTTGGGCCACTTCCAGCCCAACGAGCCAGAAGACTCGAGCCGGCCTTGTTACCTGAGCCACGGGCCAAGTCAGCCTGTGAGCCATTTCCTGAGCCGGCCCACCTCCTTGAGCCGATCCGAGTTGGGCTCCCAAGCCGAGCCTTGTTGGGCCGCTGTGCACATCCGGCCCATAATCCTTAAACCCTTTAACTTTTTCTTTTTCTGGTTTTACCCTGACACGCGGGTCCCACTTGTAAGTCTCTAATATGAGACTGACCTGCGGGGCCCACTGACATGCGGACCCCACTGACCCGGTTGACCAGTCAACGGTCAACATTGACTTGGGCAACGTTGACTTGATCAACGCTGATGTCAGCAGGGCCCACTGCTGACGTCAGCAGAGCTGACCCCCAGGTGACATCATGATGATGTTGTGCTGATGTCATCATGCCACATGGCACGCTCTGGTGTTGCCACGTGTTACCTTTGTGTTTTCCCTTTTTCGATAATCATTTATTAATTCCAGAAAATGCTTTAAACTTAGAAAATTCGCAGTAATTCAACCGGAGCTCCGAAAAATATGAAACCCGTTTCATAATTCTTCTAAAATCATGATATACGTGTTAGAATAGGTTTTGTTGTTGTGAGTTGGATCTTATTTGATCAGTTTTGTGCATTTTTGTACTTTGGTCCTTGTATTTATATGTAATTACGATTAGGTCCTGATGTGGAGGAGTCGACCGACGTTCCGGACGATCAGAAGATCCGGAAGGACTACCTCGACACTCGGAGGACCTAGAAGGACGTCCCGGACGACCGGAAGATCCAGAAGGACTACCTCGACACCCGGAGGACCCAGAAGGACGTACCAGATGACTAGAAGACGTCAGAGATCAAGGAAGACTACGAAGACCTATCAGGTTCACGCCCATTCGCGATTGAATACCTATTAGGCATTGCTTGCTAGATACGCTACGCTCCCAAATTGAGTGATGAGATGTGCTTGCATGGCCATTTAATTTCCGTATTCCTTGTTTCCCGTACTTAGCTTTGAGTGATACATGCTACTGCTACTATGAGTTAGAATTGGGGTATGGGAACATATATATGATATAGTCCTTGCGTGCTGGAAGATGCCTCCACCTATATAGGAGTTGGGGATAGGTTACAGCGGGGCGAGCGGACCCTTTCTCTGATCTTAGGATTGGGAGCTTGGGGTTGTGTGTTGGGCACGACCTTGTGAGCACCTGTGATGGGTGACGAGCACCTGTGGCGGATGCAAGGTTGTCCCCGTGGGAACATGAGTTGAGGAGTTGAGGTGGCGATACCTGTAATGGGTGCCGATCGCGAACCGTATTTACGGAACGCAAACTGTGGATGAAGACGCTCGTCCTTGCGGGATTAAGGACTTGACTTTGTGGCCCTAGTGACGGAACTATGTCAAACGTGCACACCACTTATCCTTTATGAGGGGGGACCCAGCCCGAGCTAGATATGCGCGGCACCATTACTGCAGGAGGATAGTGTTTCAGTGTTAGGGGGAGTGGGCAGGACCCTTTAGCCCCCGATCGCAGGATCTAGGGAGATTCCATTCTAGATAGCCTCACAGCCCCGGGCGACCTACTGCGGGAGGACGCGCCCCAGACCGGGAGTAGGATGGTGCCGTAGCCATTAGTTTTGTTGACTGGTGCCTCGGAGTCAGTCGGTCGACGGGTCGGCTGGTGACGGGGCGAGTGGGTACAGGTGTACAACCCCTGCAGGGTGAAAACTATACGTATAGCCGCGTACTCGGTCATGTACAACTCTGGATCTGGCACCACACTGTAGGTAGATCCACATATACTTTTCTACCTCCCTCTAGTCTACTTTTCCTGCTTGGATAGCAGCTGAGGTGCGGAGAGAGGGATTTCCCGCACCGAAACAGGGTTGAGACAGTTGTAGTGGAAGATAGGAGACCGGGAGTCCGGGTTGCCGGAGCTGCCCGTGTTGAAAGGTGTTTGGATGACTTATACATATACTGCTTGCATAGGAAGACATAGCCTATCCTTGGCATTATCTTTTTACCGTTTGCATCCACCATAAAGCTTGCATACGGATGGTGACGTGAACCTATCCCATCCTTGCGGATAGCCTGATAGATGCAGGATCCGAGTGAAGGAGTCGACAGGATGACAAAGGAAGATGATGTGAAGGATGGCCCGAGCTACACTCCGAGCTGCCTGTGGAGAGGATTCGTGAAGATGAAGTTTGCCCAGAAGACTAGATATCGTTTCTGCTTTCTGTTTGTTTTCTTTTAGCCCAAGGGGCTTGCACTCTGAGATTCGTATTACAATCCTTTGGATTATGTAATAAATAAACCCATGTGATGTTGTAAACGTGAGTTATGTCTGTGATATTCAATTGAAATGAGTTCTGTATGTGATAGCTACTGATCAAGGGACTATCACGACGATACAGAGGGTCGGGTTCACCTTTCGGGAACCCGGTCTGTTTCAGTTACCGATATCTGCTTGAATTATATTCTAAGTTATCGAGTATATGCTTCTTGTCATGGTTGCTTTATTATTAAATGCTTGCATTGCATGATCGCCCTATGCTGGAGATGGTTAGTCTTTTGTTCTTAGAACTCTATCAACTGCTCCAGTATTCGTATGATTGCTCTAGTGTGATGTCTGTCCATCTGAAGGCTGGGGGCTCCGCGCGGGACACTAGAGTATCCCTTACTAGAGTAGACATGGTGTCTAGATTAGCTAAGAGTTGCTGGATGTGAACTATACCCACGGTTTATAGAGGTAGCCGGCAGGTGGTGACAACCCTGTCCGTGCCTTTTAGTAATCCTTCACGTTTGGTATAGGGGGTAGGAGGTACATAAAGTCGCCGGGGTGTACGGGCTCCTCCCATTACTTCGATAGCGATCTCCCCATTGTGTAGTTTAATCTCTGACGAGCTAACTAATGAGAAAGTGTAGATATAGCTAGCCTATAACAGCTGACTCGAGCTCTGACTTTTACCTTGCTCCCGGCCTAAAGCAATCTTTATTCTTTTATTTATCCAAGAGAGTAGTTTGTGTGTGTGTCACACTACCTCCTACCATGTTATTATCTTACCCCTGTTTATGCATGAGAATATCCAATCTCGATAGAGCTCACCAACTGATCTATATATTCTCTCACTCATCGCCTTTCCTACGGAAATATAAATGACACCCCGGTATACTCCCGGGTAAAATGCTATAGCGGTATTCCGTGCACTTGCGGATCTATTTGTGGTTCATGAAATACTGCCACCCCAAATTGGCGTCTGCGGGCGTCATCGCTAGGTGACGTTGGTAGGTGCCAACAAAGCATTTTTCGAGCCATTGCCGGGGAAGGCACAAAGTGAAATATATGGACAAAGTTGTGAACAAAATCAAAATTGGTATTCGCTTGCTAAACAGGCTAACTTGGCTTTGTTTTCTTGTCTTTGTTGATATGAAAACAGGGTAGTGTATGACCGGTTTCGACTTGCCGCAAAATTTTCATTCTGATCCAGAGTCACTTTTGAGGAGGACTCGAGCTCGTCTCGTATCACCTCGGAGATCACTCCCGGTAGTTGATCTAGTCATCGCATCATCGTCAGCTCCTAGAGCTATGGCCCAGAAGACACTCGTGATTACTCTGCTCCATCTGCTAGTCAGGCCCCGACCGGACCCGAGGTTAACACCGGAGGAGAAAATTTCGAGATCAAGACGGGTCTCATTACGATGGTGCAGGCCAGCCCATTCTATGGAAAGGCCAATGGGGATGCCAGCGCTCATCTCCAGCAGTTCCTGGAGCTCTGCAGTACTTTTGTTATCAAGGGTGTATCACAAGATACAATCCGGCTCCGTCTGTTTCCATTTTCTCTCTTGGGGAGAGCGAAGCAATGGTTTTATGCTAACAAGGCTGCTGTGGATACTTGGGACAAATGTGCCAAGGCGTTCCTCTCAAAGTTCTTCCCGATGGGCAAAACCAATGCTCTTCGCGGTCGGATTTCGAACTTCCAGCAGGCATCAAATGAGTCAATTCCGGAAGCTTGGGAGAGGCTTCAATCCTGGTGTGTCCACACCATAGAATGGATAATTAGCTCATTCTACGGAACTTCTACAATGGGTTGACACAGTCATCCCGTGATCATGTGGATGCCGCTGCGGGTGGAGCTTTCTTCTCGCTGACCATTGAAAGAGCTACATCATTGATCGAGAAGATGGTTTCCAACCAAGGTTAGAGCGATGATCGCCTCCAACCGTGCCAGCGAGGTATGCACTCCGTTCAGGAGGCCGACATGCTCACTATGAAGATTAATCTCCTCCTTAAGAAATTTGAGGATTATTCCCAAGATAAGGCTTAGATGCAAACACTTCAAGCCTTGGAAACTCGCATGACGTGCAAGGTCTGCGGAAATGTTCGACATTCGGGCGACAATTGCCCAAAAACCCAAGAAGAAGCTCTATTCCTCAATGGCAGCAATGGGTTTCGTCCACAAGGAGGTCAGGGGTGGAATCAACCACGCCCATATTACCAAGGAGGTAATAGGAATTCGAATTCTTTCGGTCCTAACTAGCCTACCTTGAGAGATCTTGTCTACGGCCAAGCGAAGATCAATGAGTCCCTTCAGAAGAAGTTGGCCGCTATAGACAAATCTATGGAGACTATCCATGCCAAGATGGATAGATTCTCCACGGCTATGAAAAACCAGCTGAGTTTCAATAAGGCGCTAGAAAGTCAATTGGCTCAACTAGCTACTGCTACACCTGCTACTGAACTAGGGAAGATTCCGGGGCAACCCGAGTCTACTCTAGAAAGTGTGAATGTCATCAATGCTATGTGGAAAGAGCCCCTTAGCGTGACACCCCTCAGCTATGTAGAGAAGATCACACGCCCAAGAAGAGGTGAGCGGGGCGAGTTAGCAGCCACAATAAGAGAAGATCCTAGAACCTCAGTGATCAGCTGCTCAATCTCTGATTATGAATTTGATCACGCCCTTTGTGACCTTGGAGCCAGTGTCAACATCATGCCCAAGGTGACTTTCGAGAAGCTAGGTTATCCATCAATTTCCCCTACCACTATGTGTGTTCAGCTGGCAGATTCCACGATAAGATATCCAGAAGGAGTTGTGGAAATGTTAATGGTCAAAGTCAAGAATACCTACATATTGGTGGACTTTGTGGTCCTTGATATGGAAGGAGATCTTGGAATTCCACTCATACTTGGGCGACCATTCCTCAAGGATACAAATGCCAGAATTGATGTGGGGAGAGGAAGAATCAGCCTCCGTATCATGGGAAAGACCATGAAATTTAAGTTCCAAAACAAGAAAGAGGTATTCCTGAATCATGAGGATAGTGAGAAACAAGGGCTATGGGCAGAGCCCGGTTGGGATGATCAAGACTATCACCCCTCTTCCAAGCCAGCTTGGGAGGATTGGGAAATTCATACTCCACCAACCGAGCCAGTGGAAGATGATCAAAAGATCCCTGATTTCATCGCCAATACAGTATGGGAAGATCTGGAAATCGTCTATCCAGCATCCGAGGATCCTATTCCTGCGCCGCCTACACCACCGAAGAAGACCAAGAAGGTGTGGCGCGAGAAGAACGAGACGTCATCGACCGCTACTACTTCTCCAGGTACGGACAAAACGACCTGAACCTGATCAGGTATAGAGAAAGGTCCTGCTTTTCGACCCTAAACCAAGAGCTACCTTGGGGGAGGTTCCCTCCCCTAAGTCAACTGTATCCCTTTATTTGCTTTCAATAAAATTTGATAAAAACTTTTAAAAACAAAATAAAAATTTACTGCTTTATTTCCTTTTCCATGATGTGCGGTAAGAATGTTTTAACTCCCTTTAGATAAGTTGAAAGGATGAGTTTTGCTTTGCTCTATCATGTCTGTGTACCTAGTTTGAAAATAAGAGTTCTCTTGAGTTTATATTCGTTGGTTATACAAATATCTTGCCAATGAACCTGAAAGTTCCGTGGGTTGCATATGCTTGATCCGAGTCTAAGTTGTTGTGAGTTTAGATATGGTAAATAAGGTTATGCAACCTTGTCCTAGTGATGCTTGAAGTCTAGAGTTGTTTTCGAAAAAAAAGAAAAAAAATAATTAGTTAAAAGGAAAGTTCCCCAGCGATATGCAATGTCCTACTAGAGCCATATGTCATATTCCATGAAAAACCCTTATACATATGCTGCATGATGTTCTATTGAGTTTTGTCAAATTGGGTGACCCTAGTGAGATACTCTTCATGCTTTCTCAATCATGAGCACGTACACATCCCATCCTTTTGCTATAATCCTACACTGGGAATTAGCACCACCATCCATTCCACATCAATAAATGCTCCATATCTCAGTGATTTCTCTTGTAGAACATCCCTGAAATAAAATAAATCAGATTATGGTTGCCCCAAAAAGAAGAGAAAAGATGGCATGCCAAAGAAGCATGACCCAAAAAAAAAGAGGAGAAAAAAAGGGGGGGTAACCATGTCTCAAAAAAAAAAGAGAGAGACATGGATGATTCGAGAGAGAAAAGCCATTACCTCAAGGAGTAAGCCATATTCATCCATTCACTCATACACTTGCACCTTTTGATCGAGATTGCATGACTTGTTTCTCCATGGATCCTCTCTTTAACTTTACAATGAATAGAATACTAGTGTGCCCTGTTCTTATCCTACCTTGAGCACCACAAAGGCTTGTAGTAGTAGGGAAGATCAAATGCAAACACTGCCCTGGTAATGTCATGTGGGGCAAAGTCTACAAACGTCGCTGCAGGAAGAACCAGGAGGTTGGTTAGGATTGTGTCATCGGCGTTGGTTGTTATTTGGAAGGCTATCTCCTAGATATTAGGGACTTGTTATGCAAGGCGCTTAGGCCTATATATATGTAACTAAAAGACTCGTGAAGGAAGCAATGAAAAGTATTAGCCTCTTCTCTCTTCTGTTAAGCCGTGAGAGCAGCAGGGTTCGACCCTGTCCTCCTACGAGTCCTACCGTCCATCACATCTGGTATCAGTTGCTTCGGTTCGATTCGATCACGCATTGTGTTCCGAGTTGGATCTGAATTACGCGTCCTCATTATATATTTACACGCCGCTGCCAAAGCCTTGCAATCTCCCCTCACCAGAACCCTAAACCACCAGCCGTGTAACACCCTAATTTAAATTTCAGCATTTTTTAATAAATTTAATTGGCTTTATTTAAATTTCTAAGGTTTATTGTGTTTAGCCTTGCATTTAATTTAATTTTGTTTCACAAGTAATTAAAATTTGTCTAAGTTTAAGAATTTGTGTTGCATTCATGCTGGTGCATACTTTTAAATTGAGTGTGGTTTGAATTCAAATTCATATTTGAATTCAAACTTTGTTTGAATTAGATTTAGAAAGGAGAAGAATAGGAAATAGAAATAGAAAACAAACCCACAACCAAACCCAACCGGACCCAAACTCAACTCAGGCCCAGCCCAAACTTCCCTGGAAACCCAACTCAAATCCCGCGCTAGGCCCAACCTGCCTGGCCCAGCTGAACCCGACGCGGGCCCAGCTCCCCTCCTCACCCGCGCTAGCCCAGCAGCTCAAGCCGCGGACCTCTTTTCCTTCTCTCCAGCGCGAGGACCGCTTCTCCCTGGGCCTGCCCACACTCGCGCGGCCCATCTCACCCGCTGCCTCAGCCGCGCGGTCCGCTCACCCGCGTCACCCGCACGCCGCGTTGTCGCCCCTCGCTGACAGGCCGACCCCACCTGTCGGCTCCGCCTTCCCCGTCGCGCCGCGCAGCAATGCGCTCCCGAGATCTCCGGCCGAACCTCCCGCAACTTTCCTTCCCTGCTCGCACCCCGAGATCACCGGCCGTCTCCTTTAAACCGCCCGCGGAACCCCTGCGCACCTCCCATCTCGCAGCCCAAACCCTAGCCACAGCCGCCCGCTACCCCGGCGCTCGAAGCAGAACAACCGCCGCCGTAGGTAAGCGATTCCTCGAGCAATTGCTCGCCGCCGGTTATACTCCGGTCACGCTGACCCTTCCACCGCCGCCGCAGGAGCACCCCGCGCCGATCCAAGGAGTCCAGGAGCCTGGAGCAGCCCCGATTCGACCTTCCTCCGCGAGCTCTGCCACATCCCGCCGCCGGCCTTCGCCGACGACCTTCCTACGCTGCATCTCCGGCCATCACAACCCCTAGGTGAGCATCTTCCCGGTCTCCTCTGTCGTTTGTGCTCGTCAATTAGGCCCGGGTTGCACTCTAAGAGCTTGTGCGCCGCTCGCCGGCGACCCTTGCCGCAGCTCCGCCATGGCAAATGCCCTGCAGCCTCGTACTGCCTCGCACAACCTTTGCACATGCTTGCACATGTCTTGCGCATGTTCCTCTGCATTGTTGCACACACGCCCGAGCCCCAGAGCGCACTGCACACCCGCTCGCCGGCGACCCTCAGGGCGCAGAGCCGCCCTCGCCGCCGCATCAGCGCACCGGACCTCCCCGAACCCCGACAACCCCACAGGTGGGTTACGCGTTCAACGCTGGTCCTTTTGCACCAGACCTCGACCCAAACGAGCCCCTGTAGCGGCCGAACGGCCAGCTCCGGCGAGCTCGCCGCCGCGGAGCTCTGCTCTGGCGGTTTGCACCGCCGCTCCCACGCCCGATGGCCCTAGGCCGTCAGATCTAAAATGAACGCGGGAGATTAGAACCCGATGCGAATAGATCTGGACCACCAGATCGAGATCCAGTGGCCGTGATTCGCGCGTAACGGTTCGGCTGGGATTTTTTGTTAAAGAGCCCCTGTAGTTTCCAAAAATCAACCCGCAGTCCACCCTTAGTTAAAAGAAATTGCAGTTTGGTCCAAACTTTAACACGCAGCCCCCTGGCCTTTCTGGAAATAGAACCCGCCGTCCGTTTCTGCTAATTTTGCGAGTTAGACCCTAGAGTTAACGTTTAATTACATTTTAGCCCTCGGTTTTAGCAGAAAAGCCCCTGAAACTTCAGTTTTCTTACAAATAGGTCCCTAGATCTTGTTTTTAGCCTAGATTATGCGTTTTAGCTCCGTTTTTAGCGTTCTTTTTGTCCACGCGACCGTTGTAATGCGTAGAATAGCTTTATAGTAGTTTAGTGTGATGTTGTTATGTATTGATGTACTGTTTCTTAGTTTTTGTTAGTATTTGCTTGTATGCTTATTATCGTGCATTGTTTTGGCCATGTGTTCGTGAGTAGACGTTGATCCATCTGAGGAGCCCCAGTACCAGTACCAGGAGCAGCCGTCTTCCGAGCAGTTTGAGCAGCAGCCAGAGCAGTACGAGGAAGGCAAGTATAACATGAACAACCTATCACTTTTAAATATATTTTCATACTGCATTTTAATACTGTATGCCTATAAGGACATTCCTAGCCACTTTATATCCTTTATATATATCCTTTGGGTTGCATTTTGGTTAGTTGTGCTAGGTTGCTGCGCTATAACACACTCTGGTCCTTTTTAATTAATTTGATTAATGGTTTACTTGAACTTAACTCTGAGAGTGGCCCTCTGTGCTTCGTGCTTGAGTGGCTCACGTCTCGTTAAAATATGGTTTTTGTAGAAACATGGTTTAGGGGGCCAGCACGGTGCTTAGTGCTTGGTTGGCCACTCTCCATAAGGACCGGTTCATAGAGCGACAACCTGGGACAACAGCGCTACCACAAGGCTAGAATGGGATAGACTTGGCGTAATAATTAGATCTTTTTGGTTTGGAGTAACTTACCTGCGGGGTAGGGGCGGTAAGCTTCTATGGCCCTCGTGCTGAGTGGCCTCGTCTGTGCTTCGTGTCTTGACGCCCACTAGACCTGCTCCATAGTCGCTGATCCACCCTCGCGGTTACTCCCTACCAACGAGTTTCTTTGTAAAGGCCTCGTAGTGAGTCGCTAGTCATCTCACCTAAGGAAGTGTGATGAACAACTGGCGTAGCTCACGGCTTGTGCGTAAAGATGTGCAACCTCTGCAGAGTGTAAAACTGGTATACTAGCCGTGCTCACGGTTATGAGCGGCCCAGATCCTCCTTTTGATTAGTGGAGTTATCTCCTTCCGACGAGGGAGGTGCTTCTCGGGGTTACCTTGGTGGCTTGGTTTTGGTTTGGTTTTTCAGTAGATACATGATTAAACTTGATTAATAACTATGTAACTGGGTTAAAGGTAATTCATCAACTCGTAGTAAATAGCTTTAATAAAATTTTGCCAACACTTAAAAGCTAATGCAGTTGAGTCAGCCAGCCTAGAGCCTCATAGTTTGTGTTATACTTGTTGAGTACAAGTTGTGTACTCACTCTTGCCTCTTCTCTACTTTTTTTCCCTCTTGGCTACGCTACTGCTGCTCAGTTCCTGCCGACACGAGGGAGTTCGTCCAGCGCTACCAGGACTACGAGGACTTCTAGGTGTTCGTCTCCCAGTCGACGTCCATGTGGCGCCCTGCTTCAGCTTCAGAGAGCTTTATTCATATTTTGTACTTCGCTTCCGCTGTATCAGACATTTTTGTCATTATTGTAATAAATAACATTCGTATTCGCTTTATTATGTCTTTTACGTGATATGTGCTATGATATACTGTTCATTCTGTTGTATATACGTGTGACTTGATCTTGGCACGTATATGATTGCTCGGTTTATGTTCTTTTATAAACCGGGTGTTACAGAGTGGTATCAGAGCCGTATCGACTGTAGGACGAAGCCTAGATAGAACTGGTCGAGTTTTAGGACTCCTTCTCTCCAATCCTTGTCTGCTGAAACTATTTTACTATTATACCCCTTGAATTCTATGACTTTTTACCCGTCTTGCCTTGATTTTTCTCTCTGAAGAATAGTTTTCGTAGACTTTGGCCTGAATCAGTCATCTGACCACCATGAGTATTAGCTAGGTGACCCTTTTATAATAATACGATAGCACGTTCTGCGACGCGTTGTGTTAGTCGAGTCTTTTGCTAAACTCGGCTAAGTTGTGAAAAATTGTCTGCTTGTTATTATGCTACATGTTTGATTTGGATTTTTGACTGATTGCATAGCTTAGTTGTTTAAATTTTGTTTAAAGAAAATCACTCAGATGTTAAAGTTAACTAATTAATAAAATGAGTTAGATCGTTGGGGGTAAAACAGTCTACTCTATCCTGTCTACTTTATCATGGCTGAGTCTTTTTCCGCAAAGAGTTATCATATCCATCTGAATTTATTCCTGCAATATCCTTACTCGTGAAATCTTTTGTCCAAAATCAGATGGTGAACACCAGGCGTGGTTCTGACCAGCAGGGGCAGAACAACCAGGGTCAGAACACCCAGGGGACCGGGATCCCGATGCCGCCACCTTTGACTCCGGAGCAGTACTTCCAGCTCCAGATGCAGATGATGGCCACCCTGAACAACACTGTTCAGGCTCTTCAGCAGGCTCACACTCAGCCTCCGCCTCCTCCACCACCGCAGCCTCGCGACAGGTGTGCTGAGTTCCTGAGGGGTCACCCGCCGACGTTTTCTCACACGTCCAACCCTCTTTAGGCTGACGACTGGCTCCGTGCAGTGGAGCGTCAGCTGGACATCGCCCAGTGCGATGATCGTGAGTGAGTTCTGTACGCAGCAGGACAGCTGCGAGGGGCAGCTTTGGACTGGTGGGAGTCCCACCCAGTTCACGACCGCGAGGCTCTCACTTGGCTCCAGTTCAGGGAGCGTTTCCGCAGCCACAACGTCCCCGCGGGCGTTATGAAGATGAAGCAGAAGGAGTTCCTTGCACTGAAGCAGGTAATCTTAAATATAATCGTTCAACGGTTTCTTTTGAGCTAATGCCCCTTGTTCTATCCTTATGAATCTTGAGCTAATCTTCTGATATCTATCTGTCTTTGTGAATTCAGGGGACTATGTCGGTCACGGAGTATCGTGATCGCTTTCTGCAGCTTGCTTGCTACGCCCCTGCCGATGTTGCGGATGACCGCAAGAAGCAGGAGCACTTCATGGAGGGTCTTGAGGACTACCTCCAGTACGCGCTGCTCAACCTCCGCTTCGACGACTTCAACCATCTGGTTGACAGTGCGCTCAACACTGAGCGCAAGCACCTGGAGATGGAGGACAAGAAGAGGAAGATTGTCCCTGTTGCTTCCGGCAGCAACACTCGCCCTCGACTCCAGCAGCCCCAGCAGTACCAGCAGCAGTACCGGCCTCCTCAGCAGTACCAGCAGAGGCCGCAGCAGTACCCGCCTAGACAGCAGCAGGCAGGTCAGGGCCCGAGGTTACCGGCACCTCCGGCTCGTGCTCCACCCGCTCCGCCAGCACCGCAGGCTTCGACACTTGCACGCGTCTGCTATCACTGCGGCCAGCCGGGGCACTACGCCAACACTTGCCCCCGGAAGGCGCAGGCGGGACAGCAGGGATGCCCAGCTCAGCCCAGGGCGCCAGCACAGGGCAGGGTGAACCACATGACGGCCGAGTCAGTGGCCGAGGCTCCTAACGTGGTTATTGGTACATTCATGGTCAACTCTCACCCCGCTACAGTGCTTTTCGATACCGGTGCTACCCATTCTTTCATTTCCAAGTCATTTGCCGACCAGCATGGTATACCGGTTTCTTTTATGAGGACAGCTATGGTAGTTACCTCACCTGGGGGTCAGATTCGTACATGTTCTATATGCTCCAGAGTTAGTATTGTCATAAAGGGGGTAGAGTTCCGCACTGGCTTGATAGTTATTGACTCCTCGGGGATAGATGTGATCTTGGGCATGGAGACACTCACCAGATGGGGAGTCCGTATTGATTGTGCTCAGCGGACAGTTCACTTATCGGCATCTGATGGCCAAGAGGTGACAGTCAGTGCTTCAGAGCCTTCTGGATTTCTACATCAGATGGAGGCTAGACCCACGGACGGTATTCGCGTGGTGTCTGAATTTCCGGATGTCTTTCCGGATGATTTGCCAGGTATGCCGCCTGAACGCGCCATTGAGTTTTGTATTGATCTCTTGCCTGGCACAGCTCCTATTGCAAAGCGGCCCTACCGCATGGCACCTATAGAGCATGAAGAAGTCAAGAAAACTATTGATGAGTTGCTAGCCAAGGGCTATATCCGTCGCAGCTTCTCTCCTTGGGCTTTTCCATTATTGCTGGTAGATAAGAAGGATGGCTCGAAGAGAATGTGTGTTGATTACCGGGAGCTGAATGCGGTCACTATCAAGAACAAGCATCCACTGCCCCGTATTGAAGATCTCTTCGATCTGCTTCGAGGTGCTCGTATATTCTCGAAGATTGATCTTTGTTCGGGATATTTTCAGCTGAGGATCCGTCCTGGGGATATTCCGAAGACGGCATTCACCTGCAAGTACGGGCTATATGAGTACACGGTCATGTCCTTCGGCTTGACTAATGCCCCGGCTTACTTCATGCATCTGATGAACATGGTCTTCATGGATTATCTGGATGTCTTTGTGGTGATCTTCATTGATGATATTCTGATCTTCTCCAAGACAAAAGAAGAGCATGAGGAGCATCTAAGACTCGTATTGCAGAGGCTGAGAGAGCATCAGTTGTATGCCAAGTTCAGCAAGTGCGAGTTCTGGATTGACGAGGTTCCATTCCTCGGTCATGTTATCTCTCAGGGAGGCATTGCTGTTGATCCGAGCAAGGTGAAGGATGTGCTAGAGTGGGAGACACCGCAGACAGTAAAGGAAGTCAGGTCATTCTTGGGCTTAGCTGGATATTACCGGAGGTTCATTGAGAATTTCTCCAAGATCGCGAAGCCTTTGACTTCATTGCTGGAGAAAAATGTGGCTTTCGTATGGACTGATGAGCGTCAGAGGGCCTTTGATGAGCTGAAGAAAAGGTTGACTACGGCGCCAGTCCTGACTCTGCCAGACCAGACCAAGAGGTTCATGGTGTATTGTGATGCTTCGAAGGATGGTCTTGGGTGTGTTCTGATGCAGGAGGGCAGAGTGATTGCTTATGCTTCACGGCAGTTACGTCGGCATGAGCTGAACTATCCCACTCATGATCTTGAGTTAGCCGCAGTTGTGCATGCTCTAAAGATTTGGAGGCATTACTTGTATGGGCAGCGGTGTGATATCTACACTGATCACAAGAGCCTCAAGTACATTTTCACGCAGAATGAGCTGAACATGCGGTAGAGAAGATGGCTAGAGTTGGTCAAGGATTATGACCTGGAGATTCACTATCATCCGGGCAAGGCCAATGTTGTAGCAGATGCTCTGAGCAGGAGAAGTTATGTCAACATGGCCGTGGCTTTCCAGATGCCTCCAGAGTTATGCGAGGAGTTCGAGCAGTTGAGTCTGGGCTTCTTGCATCATACTTCCACTGCAGCATTCGAGGCAGTACCGACTCTAGAGTCAGAGATCAGGCAGCATCAGAAAGATGGTAAGAAGCTGCAGGAGATTCGTGAGTTGCTTAAAAGGGGCAAGGCTCCTCATTTCAGAGAGGATGATCAGGGTACCTTGTGGTACAAGAACCGGATATGTGTGCCAGATGTGAAGGATCTCCGGAAGTTGATTCTGAGTGAGGCCCATGATACAGCCTATTCTATTCATTCGGGCAGCACGAAGATGTACTATGATCTGAAGGAACGTTTCTGGTGGTATGGGATGAAGCGTTCAGTGGCAGAGTACGTGGCTATTTGTGACACCTGTCAGCGTGTCAAGGCTGAGCATCAGAGGCCAGCAGGTCTATTACAGCCTTTGAAGATTCCAGAGTGGAAATGGGAGGAAATCACTATGGACTTCATTGTTGGATTGCCTCGTACTCAGAAAGGGTACAACTCCATATGGGTAGTAGTGGATCGTCTGACGAAAGTTGCTCACTTCATTCCAGTGAACACTACTTACTCCGGTGCCAGACTTGCGGAGTTGTACATCTCTCGGATTGTCTGCTTGCATGGTGTGCCGAAGAAGATTATATCTGACAGAGGGTCTCAGTTCACTTCTCGTTTCTGGGAGCAGCTCCATGATTCTTTGGATACGAAGCTGCGTTTCAGTACGGCTTATCACCCTCAGACAGATGGGCAGACAGAGAGAACCAACCAAGTGTTGGAAGATATGCTGAGAGCTTGTGCTATTCAGTACGGTACTAGTTGGGATAAGTGCCTGTCATATGCTGAGTTCTCATATAACAACAGCTATCAGGCCAGTCTGAAGAAGTCTCCCTTTGAGGCATTGTATGGCAGAAAGTGCAGGACTCCTCTCTATTGGGATCAGATTGGTGAGAAGCAGCTCTTTGGCCCTGAGATCATAGATGATGCAGAGCAGATGGTTCAGGCTGTGCGAGAAAATCTGAGGATTGCACAGAGCAGACAGAAGAGCTATGCTGATGGCAAGCGGAGAGACCTGACTTTCAGTGTCGGTGATTATGTGTATCTGAAGGTGTCTCCGATGCGAGGAATCCGCAGATTTAATGTCAAGGGGAAGTTAGCACCTCGGTATGTGTGGCCATTCAAGGTGCTAGAGCGGAAAGGCGAAGTTGCTTATCGCCTGGAGTTACCTCTCAGCCTCTCAGGAGTTCATGATGTCTTCCATATATCTCAGCTGAAGAGGTGTTTGCGATTACCCGAGGAGCAGGCACCACTGGATGGAGTAGATGTGCAGGAAGATCTGACTTATACCGAGCATCCGGTGAAGATTTTGGAGACATCAGAGAGGGTTTCTCGGAACAAGCGCATCAAGATGTGCAGAGTTCAGTGGAGTCACCACAGTGATGTTGAGGCTACTTGGGAGCGAGAAGATGAGTTGAAGAAGACATATCCAGATCTCTTTGCTAGCCAGCCCAGCTAAATCTCGGGGACGAGATTTCTTTAAGGGGGTAGGGTCTGTAACACCCTAATTTAAATTTCAGTATTTTTTAATAAATTTAATTGGCTTTATTTAAATTTCTAAGGTTTATTGTGTTTAGCCTTGCATTTAATTTAATTTTGTTTCACAAGTAATTAAAATTTGTCTAAGTTTAAGAATTTGTGTTGCATTCATGTTGGTGCATACTTTTAAATTGAGTGTGGTTTGAATTCAAATTCATATTTGAATTCAAACTTTGTTTGAATTAGATTTAGAAAGGAGAAGAATAGGAAATAGAAATAGAAAACAAACCCACAACCAAACCCAACCGGACCCAAACTCAACTCAGGCCCAGCCCAAACTTCCCTGGAAACCCAACTCAAATCCCGCGCTAGGCCCAACCTGCCTGGCCCAGCTGAACCCGACGCGGGCCCAGCTCCCCTCCTCACCCGCGCTAGCCCAGCAGCTCAAGCCGCGGACCTCTTTTCCTTCTCTCCAGCGCGAGGACCGCTTCTCCCTGGGCCTGCCCACACACGCGCGGCCCATCTCACCCGCTGCCTCAGCCGCGCGGCCCGCTCACCCGCGTCACCCGCACGCCGCGTTGTCGCCCCTCGCTGACAGGCCGACCCCACCTGTCGGCTCCGCCTTCCCCGTCGCGCTGCGCAGCAACGCGCTCCCGAGATCTCCGGCCGAACCTCCCGCAACTTTCCTTCCCTGCTCGCACCCCGAGATCTCCGGCCGTCTCCTTTAAACCGCCCGCGGAACCCCTGCGCACCTCCCATCTCGCAGCCCAAACCCTAGCCACAGCCGCCCGCTACCCCGGCGCTCGAAGCAGAACAACCGCCGCCGTAGGTAAGCGATTCCTCGAGCAATTGCTCGCCGCCGGTTATACTCCGGTCACGCTGACCCTTCCACCGCTGCCGCAGGAGCACCCCGCGCCGATCCAAGGAGTCCAGGAGCCTGGAGCGGCCCCGATTCGACCTTCCTTCGCGAGCTCTGCCACATCCCGCCGCCGGCCTTCGCCGACGACCTTCCTACGCTGCATCTCCGGCCATCACAACCCCTAGGTGAGCATCTTCCTGGTCTCCTCTGTCGTTTGTGCTCGTCAATTAGGCCCGGGTTGCACTCTAAGAGCTTGTGCGCCGCTCGCCGGCGACCCTTGCCGCAGCTCCGCCATGGCAAATGCCCTGCAGCCTCGTACTGCCTTGCACAACCTCTGCACATGCTTGCACATGTCTTGCGCATGTTCCTCTGCATTGTTGCACACACGCCCGAGCCCCAGAGCGCACTGCACACCCGCTCGCCGGCGACCCCCAGGGCGCAGAGCCGCCCTCGCCGCCGCATCAGCGCACCGGACCTCCCCGAACCCCGACAACCCCACAGGTGGGTTACGCGTTCAACGCTGGTCCTTTTGCACCAGACCTCGACCCAAACGAGCCCCTGTAGCGGCCGAACGGCTAGCTCCGGCGAGCTCGCCGCCGCGGAGCTCTGCTCTGGCAGTTTGCGCCGCCACTCCCACGCCCGATGGCCCTAGGCCGTCAGATCTAAAATGAACGCGGGAGATTAGAACCCGATGCGAACAGATCTGGACCACCAGATCGAGATCCAGCGGCCGTGATTCGCGCGTAACGGTTCGGCTGGGATTTTTTGTTAAAGAGCCCCTGTAGTTTCCAGAAATCAACCCGCAGTCCACCCTTAGTTAAAAGAAATTGCAGTTTGGTCCAAACTTTAACACGCAGCCCCCTGGCCTTTCTGGAAATAGAACCCGCCGTCCGTTGCTGCTAATTTTGCGAGTTAGACCCTAGAGTTAACGTTTAATTACGTTTTAGCCCTCGGTTTTAGCAGAAAAGCCCCTGAAACTTTAGTTTTCTTACAAATAGGTCCCTAGACCTTGTTTTTAGCCTAGATTATGCGTTTTAGCTCCGTTTTTAGCGTTCTTTTTGTCCACGCGACCGTTGTAACGCGTAGAATAGCTTTAGAGTAGTTTAGTGTGATGTTGTTATGTATTGATGTACTGTTTCTTAGTTTTTGTTAGTGTTTGCTTGTATGCTTATTATCGTGCATTGTTTTGGCCATGTGTTCGTGAGTAGACGTTGATCCATCTGAGGAGCCCCAGTACCAGTACCAGGAGCAGCCGTCTTCCGAGCAGTTTGAGCAGCAGCCAGAGCAGTACGAGGAAGGCAAGTATAACATGAACAACCTATCACTTTTAAATACATTTTCATACTGCATTTTAATACTGTATGCCTATAAGGACATTCCTAGCCACTTTATATCCTTTATATATATCCTTTGGGTTGCATTTTGGTTAGTTGTGCTAGGTTGCTGCGCTATAACACACTCTGGTCCTTTTTAATTAATTTGATTAATGGTTTACTTGAACTTAACTCGATTTTTCTCTGTTCCTTGACCTTACCAATCTGTGTTTCCTCTTTGCCCCAGCTCAGATATCGCAGAACAAAAAGACTTTGGAGACAGTGCAATGGGTGATGGTGAGAAAACTTGCCAGTGTTGCCAATTCTATGGTGTTCCTTGTCGTCAAGTTCGTGCGACTGAAGATCAAGCCACTACTAGGAGGAACCAGAGATTGTTCTCCAGTACAAAGAGAAACAGGTCTCATCAAGAGCAGCTAGCAGAAGATTCCCTTTTCCTCGATAATCCATCGGTCGATGAGCTACAAACTATCCAGAAGAGAAAGGATCCTGAGTGCTCTAGAGATACACAGGTCAAGAACCAAGCACTCTATGATTATGTTGATGGGTTGACTATCACTATGAAGGTGATTCAGCCACGGAGTCACAAGGAGTCCAAAGAGCAAGCAACAGAAATAATGCAAGATGTGATGTTAAGTTCACAGGGAGGTCAACCAAGTAGCGTCATTCAACTCCACCGCAAGTGCTACAAATGCGGACAAAAAGGTCATTATGCCAAAAGTTGTCCTCAGAATCAGCTGTCACCAGTAGCACCAGTCCAGGACCTTTCAACAATCCCGCATACCAGTGGTGACAAGACCCACCTCATTTCCGGGGACTGCTCCAAGCAAGATGCTTAGAATGATCAAGCTCAGCAGCAGGTGATACCAGTGTGTAGTGATTGTACAAAGCATGAGCAATCCAAGAAGGGACCAAAAGAGTACCTCCAGGGTAGAGTTCACCATGTGTCTGCAGAAACCATTCGGGATAATAGTTCAGTCATTCTTGGTATGCTTCTGGTCAACTCTTTCCCAGCCTCAGTGTTGATAGACCCTCGTGCTACACATTCATTCATCAACACGCAGTTTGCTACTAGGCATGGGATATTGAAGCTTCCCATGAGGAAGAGAATGATCATCAAATCATCAGGAGAAGAACAGATCTCCAGTTACATATGTCCTCGAGTCAGCATAAGGATAGGTGAGGCAACCTTCCCTGAGAACCTTATTGTAATGGAGTCAACAGGAATCGACGTCATTCTTGGTCAAGACTGGTCAGCTCGGAACAAACTTGCGATGCAGCCTACCAAAAGAATGGTAAGATCCAGACCCCGTCAGGAGGGCAAATTGAGCATGAGGTTCAACATACTTCCAACTCAAGTCACGTGGGTATGAGAATCCAACTCCGGAGTGAGTAGAACTTAGTCCCATCCTTGCTTCTCTTTGCTAGCCAGCCTAGAATCTCGGGACGAGATTCCTGTAAGGGGGTAGGATTTGTAACACCCTAATTTAATTTTTCAGCTTTTATAATAATTTAATTGGTTTATTTAATTTTTTTCTAAGGATTTAATTTGTTTAGTCTTGCATAAAATCTAATTTTTGTTCCTCAAGTAATTAAAATTTGTCTAAGTTTAAATTGTGTTGTTGCATTCATGCTGGAGCATCTCTTTTATTTGTTTGAGTGTTAGGGTTGAATTTGAATTTGTTTTTGATTTGAAATAGTTGAGTGGTTTGAGTTAGAAAAACAAAGGAAATAGAAGAAAAGAAAAACCCAAGCCTAGCCCAACGTCGGCTCAAACTCAACCTCAGCCCAAACCATCTCATCTTGGTTTCTTTTCCCAGCGCGGCCCAGCTCCTTTCTTTCCCCTACAGCTCAGCCCGCAAAACTACTCCCGTTGGCCCAGTAAGCGCCACCAGCACTCCCTCCTCCCTACACTACGCCCCCTCCCTGACAGCGTGGTCCCCCACGGCAGTCCCACACCTCAGCACCCCACCTGGCCGTTCACCGCGCGCGTCGCCTCCCTTCTCACGGCGAGACAGCAGCACCAGCAGCAGCGCGCCTCGCCCAACCTCTCTCCCCGCTCGGCCCACTAGGTGCGCCCCGGCCCCGTCCACAGAAACCAGCGCCCCTCTCCCGCACCAACAGCCCAGCGCCGAAGCCCAGCTGCAGCCCAGTCCTCTCCCCGCCTCACCAGCCACGTCGCGCTCGCCTGCGACTGATAGGGATGGCCCACATGTCAGCCACGTTTCCCAGCGCCCGCGTATGCCTCCCTTCCCCTGGCCGTTAGGGGCCTGCGCGTCAGTGCCAGCCTCCCTCGCTCACGCTCCACGGACCCCGCGCGCCGCTGACAACTCGGCCCGCATGTCAGACCCTTCTTCCCCATTCCTTGCCCGCGCAACAGACCGGCCGAGATCTCCAGCCCTTCCTTCCTTGCCTCCACGCCGCAATCCCCGCTCTGCTCCCTTTAAACTGGCCCGTGACGCCCGTGCACACACCCTCCCACCTTTTGCTGCCCAGAGCCAGGCTCCGCCGCCGTGCCACCAGTCCACCGCGCAGAACCTCTGCGCCGCCGAGGTCCAGCACGCCCAGGCCACCTCTGCCACCAAGAGCAGCATGAGGAGCTCCTCCTTGGTGCCAGGACGCTCCTCGAGCCCTCCATCCTCGACCACACCTCTTGCAGCGCTGGAATCGCGCCAGGAACCGCCACGCAGGTGAACTCAGAGCTCGCCGCAATTTCTTGCCGCCGGTGCCACTCCGGTCCTGTTAACCTCTCTGCCGGCCTCGTAGACTCGACAGGAGTCGATCCGCTGAGCCCTGACGCCGGAGCTCCACTGCAACCACCTCCCCCTCGAGCGCCGTCCACGACCCGCCGCAGGAGCTCACCGCCGGCGCCGCTGCGTCACGCCCCCGCCCGGACCAAACCACGGTGAGCAACCGCAACTCTCCCTGGTTCTTTTGATGCTGGATCTCGTAGTCCGAAGCCCTGGCACCCTTAGAACACCGCTCGCCGTCGTTTCTTACCGCCGCAGACCCGCCGCCGCAGCGTCTAGCGCCGCCACAAACCTCCCCGAGCCCAGCTTAGGTCTCAGGTGGGTCAAGCATGACGCGCTGACCATCCCTGACCCAAACCCCAGTCGAATTGGCCCCGGGATGCCGCAATTGGTGAAGTCCGGCGAGCTCCAGCCGGGCGCCACCGCGGGAGAAGAATCCCGGCGAGTTCCGCCGCCGTCCGCGCCTCCAACTGCCTGTGGCCATCCGATCTGGAAGTAACGCTCGGGATTAGAACGTGAGCTGATCAGATCTGAGCCACCGGATTGTGATCCAACGGCTGAGAACCACCCGTACCACTTTGCCCTGGTAGTTTTGCTAAAGAGCCCTTAGGTTTTAGGGAAATCAACCCGCGGTCCAGCTGGGTTCAAAACTATTTGCAGATCTGCCCAGAACTTTGCGTGTACCACCCTGAACTTCTTAGAATTTGAACCCGCCGTCCACCCTTGGTAGTTTTATGTGTTAGACCCTAGAACTAATGTTTAATTATGCTTTAGTCCTCGGTTTTTGTAGAAAACCCCCTGGAACTCCAGTTTTCTTACAAATAAGCCCCTAGAACTTGTTTTTAGCCTAGAAAATGCGTTTTAGCTCCGTTTTAAGCGTTCTTTATGTCCACACGATCGTTGTAATGCGTAGAATAGTTTTAGAGTAGTTTAGTGTGCTGTTTTTATGTATTGATGTACTGTTTCTTAGTTTTTATTAGTGTTTGCTTGTATGCTTATTATTGTGCATTGTTTTGGCCATGTGTTCGTGAGTAGACGTTGATCCATCTGAGGAGCCCCAGTACCAGTACCCAGAGCAGCCGTCTTCGGAGCAGTTTGAGCAGCAGCCAGAGCAGTACGAGGAAGGCAAGTATAACATGAACAACCTATCACCTTTAAATACAATTTCATACTGCATTTTAATACTGTATGCCTATAAGGACTGTCCTAGCCACTGTATATCCTTTATATATACCTTTGGGATGCATTTTGGTTAGTTGTGCTAGGTTGTTGTGCTATAACACATTCTGGTCCTTTTTAATTAATTTGATTAATGGTTTACTTGAACTTAATTCTGAGAGTGGCCCTCTGTGTGGATGAGTGGCTCACATCTCGTTAAAATATGGTTTTTGTAGAAACATGGTTTAGGGGGCCAGCACGGTGCTTAGTGCTTGGTTGGCCACTCTCCATAAGGACCGGTTCATAGAGCGACAACCTGGGACAACAGCGCTACCACAAGGCTAGAATGGGATAGACTTGGCTTACTAATTAGGTCTTTTTGGTTTGGAGTAACTTACCTGCGGGGCAAGAGTAGTAAGCTTCAATGGTCCCTGCTCCTCCGGCTTGGTCTGTGCTTGGATTGCGCTCCTGTGCTTGTACCCCCGGAGGTGGGCCCCATCGTCGCTGACCTAACTCTCGCGGTTACGCCTTACCAACGAGATTCTTTGTAACGGCCTTGTAGTGAGTCGCTAGTCATCTCACCTAAGGAAGTGTGATGAACCTCTAGCGTAGCTCACGACTTGTGGGTAAAGATGTGCAACCTCTGCAGAGTGTAAAACTGGTATACTAGCCGTGCTCACGGTTATGAGCGGCCCAGATCCTCCTTTTGATTAGTGGGGTTGTCTCCTTCCGACGAGGGAGGTGCCTCTCGGGGTTACCTTGGTTTGGTTTGGTTTGGTTCTCAGTAGTATCATGATTAAATTTGATTAATTACTATGTAACTGGGTTAATGGTAATTCATCAACTGGTAGTAAATAGCTTTAATAAAATTTTGCCAAGACTTAAAAGCTAATGCAGTCAGTCAGCCAACCTTAGAGCCTCATAGTTTTTTTTATACTTGTTGAGTACGGTTGTGTACTCACTCTTGCCTCTTCTCTATTTTTTCCTCTGGGATACGCTACTGCTGCTCAGTTCCTGCCGACACGAGGGAGTTCGCTCAGCGCTACCAGGACTACGAGGACTTCTAGGTGTTCGTCTCCCAGTCGACGTCCCTGTGGCGCCCTACTCAGCTTCGGAGAGTTTTATTCGTATTTGTACTTCGCTTCCGCTGTATCAGACATTTTGTCATTTATGTAATAAATAACATTCGTATTCGCTTTATTATGTCTTTTTACGTGATATGTGCTGTGATATACTGTTCATTCTGTTGTATATACGTGTGACTTGATCCTGGCATGTATATGATTGCTCGGTTTATGTCCTTTTATATGTAATAAAGCGAAGTACTCCTGGTAGCTCTGGGTGAACTCCCTCGTGTCGGCAGGAACTGAGCAGCAGTAGCGTATCCCCAAAAAGGACAAGAGGTAAAAGAGTAGAGAAGGCAAGTGTGAGTACACAACTTGTACTCAACAAGTATAACACAAACTATGAGGCTCTAAGGTTGGCTGACTTAACTGCATTAGCTTTTAATCTTGGCAAAATTTTATTAAAGCTAATTACTACAAGTTAATGAATTACCATAACCCAATTACATAGTAATTAATCAGAATTAATTATGATACTACTGAGAACCAAACCAAACCAACCACCCAGGGAAACACTCCTAACCAAAGGAAGATAACCCCACTAATCAAAAGGAGGATCTGGGCCGCTGATGACCATGAGCACGGCTAGTATACCAGTTTTACACTCTGCAGAGGTTGCACATCTTTACCCACAAGTCGTGAGCTACGCTAGTTGTTCATCACACTTCCGTAGGAGAGATGGCTAGCAAGCACACTACGAGGCCTTTGCAAAGAATCTCGTTGGTAAGGAGTAACCGCGAGGGTGGATCGGCGACTATGGAGCAGGTCTAGTGGGCGTCAAGACACAGGTGCGCAGACCAAGCACAGACGAGGCCACTCAGTACGAGGGCCATAGAAGCTTACCTCCCCTGCCCCGCAAGTAAGTTACTCCAAACCAAAAAGACCAAATTATTACGCCAAGACCGTTCCATTCCAGTCTTGTGGTAGCGCTGTTGTCCCAGGTTGTCGCTCTATGAACCGGTCCTTATGGAGAGTGGCCAACCAAGCACTAAGCACCGTGCTGGCCCCCTAAACCATGTTTCTAGAAAAACCACTTTTTAACGAGACGTGAGCCACTCAAGCGGGCCACTCCCAGAATTAAGTTGCATATACCATTAATCAAATTAATTAAAAAGGACCAAGTGTGTTATAGCATGGCACCTAGCACAACTAACCAAAATGCAACCCAAAGGATATATATAAAGGATATAAAGTGGCTAGGAAAGTCCTTATAGGCATACAATATTAAAATGCAGTATGAAATTGTATTTAAAGGTGATGGGTGTTGTTCATGTTATACTTGCCTTCCTCAAACTGCTCCTGCTGCTGCTCAAACTGATCTGAAGATGGATGCTCCGGGTACTGGTATTGAGGCTCCTCCGGTAGCTCAACGTCTACTCACGAACACATGGCCAAAAACAATACACAACATAAACATACATGCAAACAATAGCATACACTAAGAAATAGTACAACAATACATAAAAACAGCGAACAAAACTAAGCTAGAAATATTCTACGCGTTACAATGATCACGTGGACATAAAGAACGCCTAAAACGGAGCTAGAACGTAAAAACTACGCTTAAAACAAGATTCAGGGACTAAAATGTAGGAAAAACAGAGCTGCAGGGGGTTCTGGGCAAAAACCAGGGATCTAAATGTAATTAAAGGATAGATCTAGGGGTCAGCGTGTAAAAACGAAGGGGTTGGACGGCGGGTTCAAAACTGGGAAAACTCAAGGGCTTAAGTGATAAAAACAGGGCCTGGATTGAATTAGTTTTGAACTAACTAGTCTGCGGGTTTATTTCGAAGAAAAGCAGGGGCTCTTTAGCAAGATTTCCAGGCCGAAGCGGTATGGGTGACTTTCGGCCATTGGATCTAGATCTAACGGTTTGGATCAAAGGGGTAAGCTGATCTAATCTTGGCCGCTGGCTTCTGATCGGATGGTTTAGGTGCTTTGCGCGCGGGAGCGGCGGAGGTAGGTCGCCGGAGCTCTGCTCCGCGGCGGTGGGATCGTTGGGGTTGGCCAATCCGGTACCACAGGGGTCAATTCAACCCGGATTTGGGTCTGGGGTGCTCGGCGCGGTACGCGTGGTCCACCTAGGGCTTTGGCTGGGCTCGGTAAGGCCCTGGGCGGTGAGAGCAAAGGCAGCGGCGGCTCTGCACGGCGGCTCTCGCCAGCGAGCAGTGTTCTAGACACTGGAGCGGCCTACAGGCCGAGCTACCTAGCGCAAGAAGACAAGAGAGGCCCTGGGGTGCTCACCGAGGGCTTGTGGTGGCCGAAGCTGCTGCGTAGGGTGGACGTCGGTGAGGACCGGCGGTGGAGGTGGGGCGGAGCTCGCGGAGGAGTCGATGCAGGGTGTCTCCGGGTTCATGGATCCGTCGAGGAGGTGCGGTGTCGTGCTGCGGAGATGATCCAAAGGTCAGGGGAGGTCAGGGATCGTCGGCGGCAAAGAATAGTGGCGGCGGGTAGACTTACCCGCGGCGGCGTTCCGGGGAAATCCCGGCGCGTGCAGGGCCGGGGTTGAGGGAGGATGCCTCGGAGAGCTTCCAGGCGGCGAGGCGGTGCTGCTGCACAGCTTGACCGGGGCTCCGGTGCGGCGGAGCGGCATGGCCGGGCGGCACAGAGGACTCTGCGCGGCGGAGCAAGGGGAGGTTGCGAGCTAGGGTTTAGGGGTGGCGGCTGTGGATGAGAGGAGAGCACAGGGGTTCTGCAGGAGTTTAAAGAGGGGATGCCGGGGATGTCGGCATGCAGGCCTGAGGGAGGGGATCCCCGGCCGTTTCGCCGGCGATCTTGGACGCGGTGTGGTGGTGAAGGGAGAAAGGAAGGGAAGGGGAGGCCGCTGACGGGTGGGCCCGGGCGGTCAGTGGCGGGGAAACGCGATGCGCGAGCGGGTGCTGGCTACTGGGCCCGCGCAGGGTGAGGGACGCCGGGCTGGCCCGAGCGGGGGTGCGGGGAAGAAGTGGGCCGCGCGCGAGCGCTCTCGGCCAGAGGGAGAGGGAAGCTGCAGCTTGAAGGGAGGTAGGAGCGGGTCGGGCCGAGCACAGGTTTGTGCTGCTGGGCTATGTGAAGGAGTAGGAGGTGGGCTGGGCCGCGGGGAGGAGAGGGAAAGAGTGGGCCGCCGGGTTGGGCTGGCTGGGGTTTGGTAGTTTGGGCTGGGTTGAGTTGGTGGGCTTCATGGGATTGGGTATGATCCTCTTCTATTTCTTTTCTCTTTCCTATTTCCAACACTACTCAAACTATTTGAATTCAAATGAAATTTGAATTCAAACCCCTATGCAATCAAGCAAGATAAAACATGCACCAGCATGAATGCAACAACAAAATTTAAACTTAGAAAATTTTAATTACTTGTGAGAGAAAATTAGATTAAATGCAAGACTAAACATAATAAACCTTAGAAAATTAAACAAAGCCAATTAAATTTATTATTAAATGCTGAAATTTAAATTAGGGTGTTACACTCTAGTGTGATGTCTGTCCATCTGAAGGCTGGGGGCTCCGCGCGGGACACTAGAGTATCCCTTACTAGTGTAGACATGGTGTCTAGATTAGCTAAGAGTTGCTGGATGTGAACTATACCCACGGTTTATAGAGGTAGCCGGCAGGTGGTGACAACCCTGTCCGTGCCTTTTAGTAATCCTTCACGTTTGGTATAGGGGGTAGGAGGTACATAAAGTCGCCGGGGTGTACGGGCTCCTCCCATTACTTCGATAGCGATCTCCCCGTTGTGTAGTTTAATCTCTGACGAGCTAACTAATGAGAAAGTGTAGATATAGCTAGCCTATAACAGCTGACTCGAGCTCTGACTTTTACCTTGCTCCCGGCCTAAAGCAATCTTTATTCTTTTATTTATCCAAGAGAGTAGTTTGTGTGTGTGTCACACTACCTCCTACCATGTTATTATCTTACCCCTGTTTATGCATGAGAATATCCAATCTCGATAGAGCTCACCAACTGATCTATATATTCTCTCACTCATCGCCTTCCCTGCAGAAATATAAATGACACCCCTGTATACTCCCAGGTAAAATGCTACAGCGGTATTCCGTGCGCTTGTAGATCTATTCGTAGTTTATGATATACTACCACCCCAAATTGGCGTCTGCGGGCGTCATCGCTAGGTGACGTTGGTAGGCGCCAACACTGACCATAGCCAAAGCAAAAGAATTGGTCGAGAAGATGGTCTCCAATCAGGGGTAGAGTGATGAACGACTCCAACCCCGCACAAAGGGCATGCATACCGTCAAGGAGACGGATATGATCGTTGCCAAGCTAGACCTCCTGCTGAAGCATCTCGGCGAAAGGGCCGTATTCAAGAAGCATAGAGAAAGCTATGCTCGTGCCATGAAATTGCACTTCACATGCGCAGTCTGTGGCAATGATGGACACTCGGGGAACGACTGCCCCGAAATCCGTGAGGACTGCGCCTACCTCGACAACAACGACAACAACAACCACGGGTACCATCCACCACAAGGAGGCCAGGGGTGGAACCAGCCACGTCCACCATTTCAGGGAGGTAATAATTATAACTCTTATTACAATTCGAATTTCAATTCGAACCAACCTCCCTTGAGAGAACTTGTGCTTGGCCAAGTTAAAATTAATGAAAATATAAACAAAAAGCTCTTGGCCAATGATAAAACCCTGGAAAATCTGAATGTCAAGCTTGAAACTTTGACTTCATCGCTTAAAAACCAGTCAAGTTTCAATAAAAAGGTTGAATCTCTTCTTGCTCAAATAGCTGCTTCCGTTACTGTTGCTGAGAATGTTAAAGCGGTGACCACGAGGGGTGGTAAGTCCACTCGTGATCCACCACACCCTAACCATGCAGGAAAAGCACCGGTAACCCAGGAAGAAGAAGAACCAACGGATCAAGAAGAAACCAGGGAACCAGTTAAGAAAATGACTCCACATGGTTATATTGAGACCAGTTTCTTGCCATTCCCCACTCGTAACAAGAAGGCAACCGTGGATGAGCAGTTCACCCGTTTCGTCGAGATGATCCAAAAGGTACATGTTAACGTCCCTCTGCTAGACGTGATGCATATACCGACCTACGCCCGATATATCAAGGACATCATCAATAATAAACAGCCGCTGCCCACCACAGAAGTTGTCAAGCTCACGAAAGAGTGTAGCGCAGCTATACTCAACCATCCCCCGGAGAAGAAGAAAGATCCAGGATGCCCCACAATCATGTGCTCAATCGGGGCACAACACTTCGGCCGTGCCTTGTGTGACTTAGGAGAAAGTGTCAGCGTGATGTCAAAAGCCGTCTACAACAAGCTAAACATCACGCACCTCACGCCAACCCCAATGCATCTCCAGCTGGCAGACTCCTCGGTACGGTATCCTGAGGGGATTGCAGAAGATGTACCGGTAAAAGTTAGGGACTACTTCATCCCTGTCGACTCCGTGGTGCTGGACATGGACATTTCCAAGGATACACCACTTATTCTAGGAAGACCATTGCTAAGCACTGCAGGGGCACAAATCAATGTTGGAGCCGAAGAAATCCGCTTCAATATTAATGGCAAGGAAGAAAGGTTCCCATTTCAACCCAAGGTGGAGCAATGCTCTCTGATCAAAATCAAGTTTGGGTTAAATCCACGAGGCATACAAGAAGTCGTGGTAACACCACGAAAGAAGGACAACATGGTCAACCTCGTGAAAGAAGTCATAAAGGAGGGTGAGCATGAAGAGATGGCAATACCAGCCCAGACTACTCCACAAGATTAGCCCTCCTCATCAAGAGTGAAAAAAGCGGAGAAAGCACATCAATCCGTCACTGCTCTTCCCAGGACCGATGCTCAATCATGATCGGAGAAGAGTCGTGCACGTCGGACTATAAACGACGTGCCCTTGCCAAAGGTAAATTGATATTTATCTCATATTTTTTTCCGTGCTTTTTCAAAATTTTCCTTTTACCCCTTTTTGATTTCTCCACTGCATGTTTAAATTTTCAAATTTGTTTTCTGTATGCTGGAATTTTTTCTAGCAACTTTTCCTTTTTTTCAAAAAAAATACCAAAAATATTTTCTGAGTTTTTAATCCTTTGGGAAAAATAATTTAGACATCTTTTCGAGCAAACTTTTGGCCGTGCACCATATTACCAAAGAACTTAACTATTGAGGAAGCACCAGGCCGAAGGGGGGCACCAGGGGGCCCACCCAGGTGCCGGCCGACCCCACAGGTCGGCCGATCCAGGGCCAATGGCTCCTGGGCCCCACCTTCTCCAACGGCTCCATAGCCGTTGTGGCTTGCCCCTCCTCTGGTGCACGCGCCATCTTCTCTTTAAATAGAGGCCAAGAGGGGTGTTGAGCTCTCTCATGATCACACACTCACTCACACTTCCTCTCACACATTCTTGCTCGAGTTTCCTTTGGATTTTGGCTCAAGTTTGGTTTCAAGAAATCTCTCTCTCTCTCTCTCTCTCATTTCCTTGCTGCAAGATCATCTACACATTTGAAGGAACAACTCTCGGGTAAGAATTTCATTTTGATTTTGCTAACATAACCCGAACCGAGTTGTTCTCGTTCATTCTTGTTCGCTCTTGTTGCAAGCATGAAGGGTGTAGGTCGGAAACTTTCTGGAGCTATCAAGAAGATGACAGGGTCAAGCTCATCTCATTCACAGGGTGGGTCGAGCTCCCGTCAATCCCCCGAACCTACACCAACACCGACCTCGATGGATTATGAGCAAGACGAACAAGAAGAACAGTTCGAGAAGCAAGCTGCAGAACCGCAAGCTGAGGACATGGAGATAGATGAAGATGATGAACCATACCTCGACATGCAAGACGACCGCGAGCGTCAAGCCTACGCCATGATCAAGCATTGAAGCTTTGGTCACACCAGAGCCTTCGATCCGGACCTCCTCGAGAAAACAGGTATGGATATTGACTGCACTCGTGTTTGGCATGCGGTTGGATGGGATGGTTTTGTGCCCGTTGAGGAGAATGGTTCTCATCTCCTAACCATCCAGTTTCTTTGCACTCTTTGGGAGGTGGACTACGGTGTTTCTTTCCGACTATTTGGAGTTGAACACTATTTTAATTGGAGAAATTCCAGTCACCTCCTTGGTTTTAATGCCCGCTTGCCAATTTCCCTTGAAAAGGCTTGCCGCGGTTTTGATCGACATGAGTTTTGGGGTTTGATTTCGGGTCAAGTTGTTCATGGCAAATTTGCACCTCGGTGCAATGACATTCAAAACCCGACTCTTCATTTGATGCACAAGTGGGTGGCTATCACTCTCTTTCCAAGAGATGATCCACGACCAGTGCGGAACGATGAGTTGATGATATTATATGCCATGGTCAACAAGATCCGAGTCTCCACTGCGAAAGCAATGGTTAAGCAATGGCTTACAAATTTCTGGATGACGGGTCCTATTGAGTGCACTTCATTGGTTACCCGCATCGCATCAAACATGGGAAACTTAGAACCCCGTTCCCTTCATTGAGGATCCCCATGCTTTGATCGATGAGACTTATATGGTGCAAGGCCACACACTCAAGAAAGGCCCGAATGATTCCTTGGTTTTCTTCTCCCTTGGTTATGCAAATGAGATTCCATTGCCAAACGCGGGGTATCATTTGTATAACTTCCGTTCGCTAACCATGCCTCTTGTCCCACAAGAGGAAAGCCGCAGGCATAGTGCTTCTATTTTACCTAGCAGGGTTACAAGAAGCAGGGCCAGAAGGGAGGAATTCATGCAGCAACAACCTCGCCTCAACCACAGCAGTATGAGGCTGGAGGTTCGTCATGGCAGAGTGCCAGCTCCACCGAGTGGGCACGGCAGGCCTCAGGGCGCCGGTCCACTAGTTCTAGCTCTAGCGGACCTCCGATCACCGCTAGACGTTCAGCTTCGTCCGGAGGTTTCGCTACTCTGACTCAGCAGATGGGCGAACTGAACATACGTGCCTCCAACATCGAAGAGTCGCTATGTCTTCACATCCTGTTGACCCAGGACTGGCAGCAATTCACTGGCGAGAGGATCCACACCATGGAGTAGCTTCAGCAGCAGATACAGGAGGAGCAGAGGGCACACTACCGTTGGGCTGGGTTCAACCCTAACCAACTGCAGTGAGCCTAAAGCTAGCTTGGGGGAGGACCCCCACGAGAGGTATCTTGTATCAAACTTTATCCTTTACCGCTTTCAAAACCATTGCTTGAAACCAAACAAAAATTTGCAAAACTAGAAAATCCATAAAAATTTGCATAACTAAAACCAAATAAAAACTTGCTAAACTTAAAAAAAACAAAAAATATTTACTTGCTTTCCAATATGTGTAGTTCTTCCATGTTGAGATGATGAATAGTTGCTCTGTTAGTTCCTTTTTTATGCCTAGTTACAACCTTGTGCTCTGCCTAAGTTTTGAGTTTGGTGGCTAAATTGTTCAAACCTTAAGCTTGAAACTTGTGGGTAGCAAAAAGCAGAATTCGAATCTAGGTTGTTGTGGGTTATGATATGGCTAAAAATAGTTACTATGAACTTCTATGTGATGCTTGATACCCGGAGTATTTCTTTTAAAAAATACAAAAATAAAATAAAGTTCCTCGGTGATATGCAATTCCCATCCAAAGCCAAATGAGTTACAAGTTTGAAAAGCCTTTCCACATATGCAACTTGTCTTCTCATTGAGCTTTGTCAAATTGTTGTGACCTTTTGAGAGAATCAGTTCATACGCCCATGATCAAGATCACATACACGTCCACTCACATGCTATACTTCTACACCCAGAAGATAGCAAGTACACCCCCCATCCATCCACAAATAAAACTCCAAGTGCCATGTTTATCTCTCTCCAAAGTTATTATCATAATGTAATGGCTATACAAAAAGAAAGAAAAGATGCATACCCAAAGAAGGTGTGCCACACACCCACAAGGTGTGTTAAAAAAGAGAGAGAAAGAGAGAAAAAGAAAATATAGCCCATACCAAAAACATTACAATGGAGAGAGAATTCATATAAAGGAGTTCTTATCCATCATCCACCAAAAATATCCACACACTTGCACATCTTTATCAAGGCTTATGACTTGTTTCTCCTTTGGATCCGATCTTTGACTTAGCAAAATATGAGAAGCAAGGTTGCCATCATATCCTCCATACCTATAGATCCACCAAAAAGAAGCCATTAGAAGTAGGGTGGAAAAAGAAAGGCGCATAAAAAAGGCCTTGGTGAGGAATGAATCACATTTGAGTGATCCGAGAGGTCACCCGAGGAACTTACAAATTTCTTTTCAAAAAAAATTTATAAAACCTCCGGATTGATGGTTGAACAAAGGAGTGGTAAGTGGTACTCTACAAGCTGTTCTGACCTTCGACCGCCAAAGATGAGGATGATGCTATAAGCCCCATAGGAGTAAGGTAAAAAGGTGCGAACAAGGCCAACTTATTCAGAATAAAGGTAAGAACACTCGGTTGTGCCTTGGGCATAAGTCAGGAATGCGATATTGTAGCAATTCCTGATCAAAAACCTAAGTCTAAAACTTTGCTCGAGATGAGCAAAGGGCTAGCTTGGGGGAGTTGTTGATGGTGCTTAAGTGCCATTTTCAACTGTCAACTATACTCAATAATCAAGGAAAACTACATGCCTTACTCACATATTTGTATCACTAACCTTGCTGCACAGTTGTTTCTGAGTTTTGTACATTTTAGATGAGCAGGAGCGGAATAAGACGAAAACACGCAGCAGACGCCATACAACTACGCAGAATATCGCATCCGGCGTCACACCCATACAATGAGGGCCCACATGTCAGAGGAAATGGGGCCTCCATGTAAGATGCACTAGAGGATAAGGATAAGATGTAACACCCTAAGTTAAATTTCAATGTTTAATAATAAATTTAATTGGTTTATTTAATTCTTCTAAGGATTTAATTTGCTTAGCTTGCATTTAATCTAATTTTGTTGCATAAGCAATTAAAATTTATTTTAGGTTTAAACATGCTTGTGCATTCATGCTGGTGCATTGTTTTATTTGGTTGAGTGCTAGGGTTTTGAATTCGAATTTGAATTTGAATTCAAATAGTTTTGAGTTGAGAGGAAAAAGAAAAGAGAAAAGAAATAGGAAAAGAAACCCAAAACCAAAACCCAGGAACTCAGCCCAGCACCCCACTCCTCCCTTCTCCCGCACGGCCCGTCCCAACCCAACCGGCCCGCTTTTCTCCCCTCTCAGCGCAACGGCCCACTCCCTCACACCCTCTCCCCGCGCAGCCCAGTTCGCCTCAGCCCACGCGACGCGCTCGCTTGGCCCAAACGCGCGGCCCAGGAAACACCCCGTTCCCCGCCGTCGCCCGCTCGCACGTCGCCGCCCCGACCCGCCGGTCCCACCTGCCAGCGCCCACGCCCACTCCCCGCGCGCGCCTTCTACCACTGCCAGCCCGGGCCCGCTCGCCAGGTCCATCTTCCCCGGCCGCGCAATGGCCGCGCTGCAACAACTGTCCGCTATCTCCGCCGGGATTTCTCCTGGGCACACCTCCCCAAGATCCCCGGGCCTTTAATTAGCCCCGCGACCCTCCCTGCACCTCCATCTCTCCACACCGAAGCCGCCGAAAACCCTAGCGCTCCACCCGCCCTGCTCCGCCTCTATTTCGCCCCTGCGCCGCCGTAGCCCCGCTGTTCCGCCGCCCTTTCTCCACCGCAAGTCGACGCCGTGGCTCCACCTCGATGCCCCAAAGCCCACCGAGCCTTTACTCGCAACCCTGAGGCCGCACGCACGGGAATTTCTCCCGGGTTTCCGCCGCGGGTAAGTCGACCCGCCGCCGCGATTGCTCGCCGTCAGTCATCTCCAAGCCTTCCTGACCCCCTGCACGCACTTGCAGGAACCCCACGAGACTGCCAGTGGAGATCCGGAGACCGGAGGAGCACGCCATGACCCGGACCACAAGCTCCGTTCCCCGCCGCCGCCGACCTTCGCCGCCGAACTCCCTGCACGACCTCCACGCCCGATTCGAACCTCGGTGAGACACGCACTGACCCTAGCTCCCTTCTGCGCTAGCCTCTATAGCCTATAGGCCTCTGCAACGGTCCGAGCGCCACACGCCGGTGAGCCCCGCCGCGCTGGGCCACCACTCGCAGCACGCGCCGCCACGAACCCCCTCCCCGAGCCCAGTAAAGGCCACGGGTGGATCACGCATGATGCGTAGATCCTCCCCGACCCAAGCCCGCTCGATTTCGAGCCCTGGAACGCTAGGACTACCATCTCCGGCGACTCTGCAGCAGAGCGCCGCCGCGGGAGCGTCGCCTCCGGCGAGCTCCGCCGCCACCCGCGAGCCCAAGCGCCCTGAACCCTCCGATCTGAGCCCAACGGTCTAGATTAGATCTAGAACCAAGCCGCTTCGAGCCATTAGATCAAGATCTGACGTTCCACATGCGAATATACCGGTTCGCTGGCCTTTTTGCTAAAGAGCCCTCCAACTTTCTTCAATTTAACCCGCCATCCAGTATAGTTCAAAAAACATTTCCAATTAGGTCCGGTTTTTAACGAATAGGACCCTGAGCTTTTCCCTATTAGATCCCGCGGTCCAGAGTTATAGTTTTTTGCACGTTGGACCCTAGATCTTTAGTTTAATTATGTTTTAGCCCTCGGTTTTAGCAGAAAAGTCCCTGGAACTTCAGTTTTCTTACAAATAAGCCCCTAGAATTTGTTTTTGGCCTAGTTTACGCGTTTTAGCTCCGTTTTTAGCGTTCTTTATGTCCACGCGATCGTTGTAACGCGTAGAATAGCTTTAGACTAGTTTAGCGTGCTGTTTTTATGTATTGATGCACTGTTTCTTAGCTTTTTGTTAGTGTTTGTTTGTATGCTTATTTTCGTGCATTGTTTTGGCCATGTGTTCGTGAGTAGACGTTGATCCATCTGAGGAGCCCCAGTACCAGTACCCGGAGCAGCCGTCTTCCGAGCACTTTGAGCAGCAGCCAGAGCAGTACGAGGAAGGCAAGTATAACATGAACAACCCATCACTTTTAAATACATTTTCATACTGCATTTTAATATTGTATGCCTTTAAGGATTTCCTAGCCACTTTATATCCTTTGTATATGCCTTTGGGTTGCATTTTGGTTAGTTGTGCTAGGTTGCTGCGCTATAACACACTCGGGTCCTTTTTAATTAAATTGATTAATGGTTTACTTGAATTTAATTCTGAGAGTGGCACTCTGTGTGGCTTGAGTGGCTCACGTCTCGTTAAAATTGGCTTTTGTTAGAAACATGGTTTAGGGGGCCAGCACGGTGCTTAGTGCTTGGTTGGCCACTCTCCATAAGGACCGGTTCATAGAGCGACAACCTGGGACAACAGCGCTACCACAAGGCTAGAATGGGATAGACTTGGCGTAATAATTAGATCTTTTTGGTTTGGAGTAACTTACCTGCGGGGCAAGAGTAGCAAGCTTCAATGGTCCCTGCTCCTCCGGCTTGGTCTGTGCTACGTGCTTGTACCCCTGGAGGTGGGCCCCATCGTCGCCGACCTAACTCTCGCGGTTACGCCTTACCAACGAGATTCTTTTTAAAGGCCTCGTAGTGAGTCGCTGGCCATCTCACCTAAGGAAGTGTGATGAACAACTGGCGTAGCTCACGACTTGTGGGTAAAGATGTGCAACCTCTGCAGAGTGTAAAACTGGTATACTAGCCGTGCTCACGGTTATGAGCGGCCCAGATCCTCCTTTTGATTAGTGGAGTTATCTCCTTCCGACGAGGGAGGTGCTTCTCGGGGTTACCTTGGTGGCTTGGTTTTTGGTATGGTTCTCAGTAGTAGTGTAATTAATTCTGATTAATTACTATGTAACCGGGTTAATGGTAATTCATCAACTCATAGTAAATAGCTTTAATAAAATTTTGCCAACACTTAAAAGCTAATGCAGTTGAGTTAGCCAGCCTAGAGCCTCATAGTTTGTGTTATACTTGTTGAGTACAAGTTGTGTACTCACTCTTGCCTCTTCTCTACTTTTTCCTCTTGGCTACGCTACTGCTGCTCAGTTCCTGCCGACACGAGGGAGTTCGTCCAGCGCTACCAGGACTACGAGGACTTCTAGGTGCTTCGTCTCCCAGTCGACGTCCCTGTGGCGCCCTGCTTCAGCTTCGGAGAGCTTTATCGTATTTTGTACTTCGCTTCCGCTGTATCAGACATTTTGTCATTATTGTAATAAATAACATTCGTATTCGCTTTATTATGTCTTTTTACGTGATATGTGCTATGATGTACTGTTCATTCTGTTGTATATACGTGTGACTTGATCCTGGCACGTATATGATTGCTCGGTTTATGTTCTTCTATAAACCGGGTGTTACAGAGTGGTATCAGAGCCGTATCGACTGTAGGACGAAGCCTAGATAGAACTGGTCGAGTTTTAGGACTTCTTCTCTCTAATCCTTGCCTGCTGCAACTATTTTACTATTATACCCCTTGACTTCTATGACTTTTTACCGTCTTGCCTTGATTTCTCTCTCTGAAGAATAGTTTTCGTAGATTTTGGCCTGAATCAATCATCTGACCACCATGAGTATTAGCTAGGTGACCCTTTTTAAAATAATACGATAGCACGTTCCACGACGCGTTGTGTTAGTCGAGTCGTATGTTAAACTCGGCTAAGTTGTGAAAATTGTCTGCTTGTTATTATGCTTCATGCTTGTTCTGGATTTTTGAATGATTGCATAGCTTAGTAGTTTAAAGTTGTTTAAAGAAAATCACTCTTATGTTAAAGTAACTAATTAATAAAATGAGTTAGATCATTGGGGGGTAAAACAATCCACTCTAACCTCTCTACCTTATCATGCCTTGAGTTTCCCCGGTCTTGTTTGTTGAGAAGAAGGATAATACGAAGAGGGTATGATATCCAGGGATTCACTGGCAAGGACGTCACCGACGGGGACGTCGGTTTCTGTAAGGGGGTAGGGATGTGACACCCCGGCCTATATTTAGTACAAGAGAAGTTGAAAATCTCTCAGATGAAACAGAAGAGTTATGCTCTAGTTCCTTTTTCCTAGATTTATGTGACATTTATCTGGAGTTATCAGCACTAATGCCTGTGCAGTGTTGTCTAAATGGGATAGAGCCTTAAATAATGGAGTTTTCTCTCTTCCTTGACCTTACCAATATGTATTTTCCTTTTATCCCAGCTCAGATGTCGGCAGAACAAAAAGACCTTGGAGTCAGTGCAATGGGTGATGGTGAGAAAGCTTGCCCGTGTTGTCAATTCTATGGCGTTCCTTGTCGTCAAGCTCATGCGACTGAAGATGAAGCTACAATTAGGAGGAACCAGAGGTTGTTCTCCGGTACGAAGAGAAAGAGGTCTCATCAAGAGCAGCTGACAGAGGATTCCCTTTTCCTCGACGGTCCATCGGTCGATGAGCTACAGACTATCCAGAAGAGAAATGATCCTGAGTGCTCTAGAGATACACAGGTCAGGAACCAAGCACTCTATGATTATGTTGATGGGTTGACTATCACTATGAATGTGATCCAGCCACGCGGTCGCAAGGAGTCCAAAGAGCAAGCAGCAGAAATAATGCAAGATGTGAAGATAAGTTCACAGGGAGGTCAACGAAGTAGCGCCATTCACCGCCACCGCATGTGCTACAAATGCGGGCAGAAAGGTCATTATGCTAAAAGTTGTCCAGCACCTCAGGCTCCACGGCAGGCAGGACAGCAGGGGCGCCCAGCCCAACCCAGGGCACCACGACAGGGGAAGGTGAACCACGTGACGGCCAAGTCAGCTGCTGAGGATCCTAATGGGGTTATTGGTACATTCATGGTCAACTCTTATCCAGCTACGGTGCTTTTCGATACCGGTGCTACTCATTCTTTCATTTCCAAGTCATTTGCCGAGCAGCATCGTATTCCAGTTTCGTGTCTGAGGTCAGCTATGGTAGTTACCTCACCTGGGGGCCAGATACACACATGCTCTATATGCTCCAAAGTTAGTATTGTCGTAAGGGGGGCAGAATTCCGCACTGGTTTGATCGTCATTGATTCCTCAGAGATAGATGTGATTTCAGGCATGGAGACCCTTACCAGGTGGGGAGTCAGAATTGATTATGCTCAGCGGACAGTTCACTTGCCAGAAGAAGGAAGAAGAGTTGATGGAGACATACCCGGATCTCTTTGCTAGCCAGCTCAGAATCTCGGGACGAGATTCCTGTAAGGGGGTAGGATTTGTAACACCCTAAGTTAAATTTCAATGTTTAATAATAAATTTAATTGGTTTATTTAATTCTTCTAAGGATTTAATTTGCTTAGCTTGCATTTAATCTAATTTTGTTGCATAAGAAATTAAAATTTATTTTAGGTTTAAACATGCTTGTGCATTGTTTTATTTGGTTGAGTGCTAGGGTTTTGAATTCGAATTTGAATTTGAATTCAAATAGTTTTGAGTTGAGAGGAAAAAGAAAAGAGAAAAGAAATAGGAAAAGAAACCCAAAACCAAAACCCAGGAACTCAGCCCAGCACCCCACTCCTCCCTTCTCCCGCACGGCCCGTCCCAACCCAACCGGCCCGCTTTTCTCCCCTCTCAGCGCAACGGCCCACTCCCTCACACCCTCTCCCCGCGCAGCCCAGTTCGCCTCAGCCCACGCGACGCGCTCGCTTGGCCCAAACGCGCGGCCCAGGAAACACCCCGTTCCCTGCCGTCGCCCGCTCGCACGTCGCCGCCCCGACCCGCCGGTCCCACCTGCCAGCGCCCACGCCCACTCCCCGCGCGCGCCTTCTACCACTGCCAGCCCGGGCCCGCTCGCCAGGTCCATCTTCCCCGGCCGCGCAATGGCCGCGCTGCAACAACTGTCCGCTATCTCCGCCGGGATTTCTCCTGGGCACACCTCCCCAAGATCCCCGGGCCTTTAATTAGCCCCGCGACCCTCCCTGCACCTCCATCTCTCCACACCGAAGCCGCCGAAAACCCTAGCGCTCCACCCGCCCTGCTCCGCCTCTATTTCGCCCCTGCGCCGCCGTAGCCCCGCTGTTCCGCCGCCCTTTCTCCACCGCAAGTCGACGCCGTGGCTCCACCTCGACGCCCCAAAGCCCACCGAGCCTTTACTCGCAACCCTGAGGCCGCACGCACGGGAATTTCTCCCGGGTTTCCGCCGCGGGTAAGTCGACCCGCCGCCACGATTGCTCGCCGTCAGTCATCTCCAAGCCTTCCTGACCCCCTGCACGCGCTTGTAGGAACCCCACGAGACCGATAGTGGAGATCCGGAGACCGGAGGAGCACGCCATGACCCGGACCGCAAGCTCCGTTCCCCGCCGCCGCCGACCTTCGCCGCCGAACTCCCTGCACGACCTCCACGCCCGATTCGAACCTCGGTGAGACACGCACTGACCCTAGCTCCCTTCTGTGCTAGCCTCTATAGCCTATAGGCCTCTGCAACGGTCCGAGCGCCACACGCCGGTGAGCCCCGCCGCGCTGGGCCACCACTCGCAGCAAGCGCCGCCACGAACCCCCTCCCCGAGCCCAGTAAAGGCCACGGGTGGATCACGCATGATGCGTAGATCCTCCCTGACCCAAGCCCGCTCGATTTCGAGCCCTGGAACGCTAGGACTGCCATCTCCGGCGACTCTGCAGCAGAGCGCCGCCGCGGGAGCGTCGCCTCCGGCGAGCTCCGCCGCCACCCGCGAGCCCAAGCGCCCTGAACCCTCCGATCTGAGCCCAACGGTCTAGATTAGATCTAGAACCAAGCCGCTTCGAGCCATTAGATCAAGATCTGACGTTCCACATGCGAAGATACCGGTTCGCTGGCCTTTTTGCTAAAGAGCCCTCCAACTTTCTTCAATTTAACCCGCCATCCAGTATAGTTCAAAAAACATTTCCAATTAGGTCCGATTTTTAACGAATAGGACCCTGAGCTTTTCCCTATTAGATCCCGCGGTCCAGAGTTATAGTTTTTTGCACGTTGGACCCTAGGTCTTTAGTTTAATTATGTTTTAGCCCTCAGTTTTAGCAGAAAAGTCCCTGGAACTTCAGTTTTCTTACAAATAAGCCCCTAGAATTTGTTTTTGGCCTAGTTTACGCGTTTTAGCTCCGTTTTTAGCGTTCTTTATGTCCACGCGATCGTTGTAACGCGTAGAATAGCTTTAGACTAGTTTAGCGTGCTGTTTTTATGTATTGATGCACTGTTTCTTAGCTTTTTGTTAGTGTTTGTTTGTATGCTTATTTTCGTGCATTGTTTTGGCCATGTGTTCGTGAGTAGACGTTGATCCATCTGAGGAGCCCCAGTACCAGTACCCGGAGCAGCCGTCTTCCGAGCACTTTGAGCAGCAGCCAGAGCAGTACGAGGAAGGCAAGTATAACATGAACAACCCATCACTTTTAAATACATTTTCATACTGCATTTTAATATTGTATGCCTTTAAGGATTTCCTAGCCACTTTATATCCTTTATATATGCCTTTGGGTTGCATTTTGGTTAGTTGTGCTAGGTTGCTGCGCTATAACACACTCGGGTCCTTTTTAATTAAATTGATTAATGGTTTACTTGAATTTAATTCTGAGAGTGGCACTCTGTGTGGCTTGAGTGGCTCACGTCTTGTTAAAATTGGCTTTTGTTAGAAACATGGTTTAGGGGGCCAGCACGGTGCTTAGTGCTTGGTTGGCCACTCTCCATAAGGACCGGTTCATAGAGCGACAACCTGGGACAACAGCGCTACCACAAGGCTAGAATGGGATAGACTTGGCGTAATAATTAGATCTTTTTGGTTTGGAGTAACTGACCTGCGGGGCAAGAGTAGCAAGCTTCAATGGTCCCTGCTCCTCCGGCTTGGTCTGTGCTACATGCTTGTACCCCTGGAGGTGGGCCCCATCGTCGCCGACCTAACTCTCGCGGTTACGCCTTACCAACGAGATTCTTTTTAAAGGCCTCGTAGTGAGTCGCTGGCCATCTCACCTAAGGAAGTGTGATGAACAACTGGCGTAGCTCACGACTTGTGGGTAAAGATGTGCAACCTCTGCAGAGTGTAAAACTGGTATACTAGCCGTGCTCACGGTTATGAGCGGCCCAGATCCACCTTTTGATTAGTGGAGTTATCTCCTTCCGACGAGGGAGGTGCTTCTCGGGGTTACCTTGGTGGCTTGGTTTTTGGTATGGTTCTCAGTAGTAGTGTAATTAATTCTGATTAATTACTATGTAACCGGGTTAATGGTAATTCATCAACTCATAGTAAATAGCTATAATAAAATTTTGCCAACACTTATAAGCTAATGCAGTTGAGTTAGCCAGCCTAGAGCCTCATAGTTTGTGTTATACTTGTTGAGTACAAGTTGTGTACTCACTCTTGCCTCTTCTCTACTTTTTCCTCTTGGCTACGCTACTGCTGCTCAGTTCCTGCCGACACGAGGGAGTTCGTCCAGCGCTACCAGGACTACGAGGACTTCTAGGTGCTTCGTCTCCCAGTCGACGTCCCTGTGGCGCCCTGCTTCAGCTTCGGAGAGCTTTATCGTATTTTGTACTTCGCTTCCGCTGTATCAGACATTTTGTCATTATTGTAATAAATAACATTCGTATTCACTTTATTATGTCTTTTTATGTGATATGTGCTATGATATACTGTTCATTCTGTTGTATATACGTGTGACTTGATCCTGGCACGTATATGATTGCTCGGTTTATGTTCTTCTATAAACCGGGTGTTACATAAGATCCAACGAATCAACCACTCAGCAAAGGATAAGTCGAGGGGCTGCCAGGTGGGGTCGGCCGACCTCCTAGCCTGGTTCCCGTCCAGGTGCACTTTGAGGTGTAGTTGCCAAGGCACCTGATCACCTTCCATATGTGCGTTGGCAGGAAACCGACCTCTAGAGCTATAAATAGGGCCTCTCTCCACCCCTCTCAACACACACACACACACACACACTTCATTTCCACCATTCCAAGAAGGCTCTCCTCTCTCTTGCTCTCTTAGCTAGGTAGTGGAGCTAGGCTAGTTCTTCTTTAGCGAGCAAGTCATCCTCGGGGTCGTTGAGCAATCCTCGGCTCCCGGTATGGCTTTGTATCCAATTTGTCAGACTTCTATTCATAATATAGAGATATGCCATGGTTGCTTTTCTATCCTGATAGTTTATCAATCCATGCTTAGTTCATTCATGAGTTATGCTAAGGTCTTGGTTAGGCCAGATGATCCGGGTACGGATAGAGGTTCGATGTGCTTTCGGGCTTGCTCTAGTGTTTTACTTGTCCATCCAAAGGGTGGGAGACCTGGGGGCACTAGAGTAGTGACTTCATATATGAGTGTGGTGCTCGGGTATGTGGGATCCTTCGGATATGACCGTGCTCCATGGTGTGACTGGGGTAGACGGCAGGTTGTGAGAGCCCTGTCCGTCTGGCGTAATAGCGGTGTTGCGTTTAGCATACTCCCCGACGTTTGGGTTCGGTGTAGGAGTTCATGCAAAAAGGTAACGGGACTGGATGTACTCCGGTGCGGGACCTTCTCCCCGCTATCCCATTTTCCTGGCACCTGTAGTCCTAACCATGTCCTAACATAACCCCAGCTTTGGATAGAAGCACTAGGACACCTAACCTAGCCTAAGCTCCAGCTGACTTAACATAGAGTAGAGTAGTTCCTTTCTTTTATTGTCACTCTCTTTTATTCCTTCCTCTTGGAGTGTGGATGTGTGATGTGTTGCATTACCCTTGCTTATTCTTTACTCGGACTTATCCCTGTTAGAGCATTGCCTATTACTTGAGGCACAATGTCATGGTTAATGTTAAGTACAACACCTTTGCCACTACCGTCCTTTGGGACACAAATAAATGACGATACCCTTACTCTCCGGGTGAAATGCTACAACGGTATATCTGTGTGCTTGCGGATCCTTCTGTGATAGTATTGATTGAACCACGAGAGTGGCACCCCTTGGGTGCAGTTGCTAGGATGGGTTCGGCGCCCTCATTTCTAGTTATTGCACCAAGGACCGCCAACAAGCATTTCTTGCGCTGTTGCCAGGGACTAACCATTCCTAGTGATTGCGCTAAGAAATACCAACACTAAGCATGTGGCTAACATAACTTATCTACTAACATGAATAGTATACTAGGAATCTATGCCTATGCTCCCACTAACCTTAGGATTGCTTATTTATTCTTTATTCATGAGAGTTGGTTGTTCTGTGTGTCACATTACCCCTGATTATCCATTATTTATCACTTACCACTGTATAGTCAGTGGTCTTCATCTTACTTCATATGTGTCATTATTATGAAACTAGTAAATAAACTTTACACAACCTAGCCATCCCTTGGGAAAATATAAATAACGATACCCTGAATACTTCCGGGTGAAATGCTACAATAGTATATCCGTCCATTTGCGGATCCTTCTGTAAACGTTAAGACATACCATCACCAGCATTTCTAGCGGCATTGCTAGGAACTAACCCCTCCTAGTGGCGACGCTAAGAAATGCCAACACCTGCATTCTTAAGCCCGAACGGCATAGAGACGTAACAGTACGTGCCGAACAGTGTGATGAAGGATGCCGCGAGCTGGTTGGATTCCTTTATCGCTATTTGGTGATAGCTCGAGTAAGCGTCTAGAAAAGAAGAGATCTCACATCCGGAAGTGGAATCGATTATCTTATCTATTCTAGGCAAAGGAAAAGGATCTTTGGGGCATGCCTTGTTCAGGCTGGTGTAGTCGACACACATCCTCCATTGACCACTTTTTTTCTTTACAAGGACTGGGTTAGAGAGCCAGTCGGAGTGGTAGACTTCCTTTATTGAGCCGGCAGCTAGCAGTTTAGCTATCTCCTCTCCTATGGCCTTACGTCTCTCATCGTCGAAGCAGTGTAGCCGTTGCTGAACGGGCTTGGATCCCGGCAAAATGCGGAGCTCATGCTCGGCGACCTCCCTTGGGATGGCTGGCATGTCGGACGGCTTCCAGGCAAAAGTGTCCTTGTTGGTGTGGAGGAAGTCGACGAGTGCGAGTTACTATTTGGCCGGCAGCTGGGAGCCGACCTGCACCATCTTGGATGGGTCGACGTCATCGACCACGACCAACTTGGTCTCCTCGGTCGAGATGAAAGTCGATGCCTGGCTGGGCTTGCCAGGGTCGGGGCAACACTCAGTGGTGGTGACGTGAAGCTGGCTGAGCTCCGCCGAGTTCGCGGTAGTGGTGGCGAGGTCGAAGTGCTCGCAACTGCTGACATATGCCTGCTCAAAGGAGCCAATCTACCACCTCGAACGTAAGGGTCTCGGTGCGGTAGTTGGTCCTACTGCCGAATGTGATCGGCAAGTCGAGGTTGCCGACCGGGTATGCCTTCATACCCGGCAGGATGTCGTAGACAGTGAAAAGAGCGGCCCACAGGCAGGCCCGCGGGATCCCCATGGCCTCCAGAGTGTCGATGTACAGGATGTTGAGGCTGCTGGCCCCGTTCATCAGCACCTTGGACAGGCGCATGTCACTGACGATGGGGTCGACGACGACTGGGTAGCTCCCCGGTCGAGGGATATTGACCGGGTTGTCATCTTGGTCGAAGATGATGGGCGTGGATGCCCATTTCAGCTTCCTGGGGATGGCACTTGCGGTGGCGCGAACCTCACGGAGTCGCACCTTCTGCTGGCGCTTGGAGCAGTCATCCTCCAGACCGCCGATGATGACGAGGCACCAGTTCACCTCAGGGAACGACTCCTCCGCCGGCTTCTCCTTGCCCTGGTCGGTGACGGGCTGCTTGTCGCTGCCGTCGCCATCGGACTTGGTCATCCTACAAAGAAGGTGCTTCATCATGTCACAATCCTTGAACTTGTAGCCCACCGGATAGCCGTGGTTGGTGCACAGCTTCTCCAGGAGCTGGTTGAAGTGATTGTTCCTGGGAGTGCGCTTATCTTGGTGGTCGGTCGCCGCGATTTCGCCGGCAGCAGGTGGCCAGCGGTTCTTCTTGTTCTTCCTTCCCTCGCGGCCTGCGGAGGGTCTGTCGGAGCTGTCTTGTTTCGCCTTTGCCGTGGGCTGATCCCGCACAAAGACGGCTCCGACTGCCTCCTCGCTGGAGGCATGGTTGGTGGCGATGTCCAGAAGCTCATGAATGGTGCGCGGCTTCTGGCACCCTAGTTTGTGAACCAGGGACTTGCAGCTCGTTCTGCTGAGGAACGCGCTGATGACGTCAGGGTGCGAGTTGTATTGCTTGGAGAAGTGCCAGATGTAGTCCGGCAGGGACTCGCTGGGCTCCTGTTTGCAACTCTTGAGGTCCCAAGAGTTGCCGGGTCGGACGTACGTACCCTGAACCTTTTCGATGAAAACTTTCCGGAGATCCGCCCAGCTACCGATGGTGTCGGTGGGCAAGAACTCCAACCAGGCGCGGATGTTCTCTCCCTAATAGATTGGGAGGTACTGGATGACAAATTAGTCATCGTTCGCTCCCCCAGCTCGACATGCGAGCCGGTAATCTTCCAGCCATACGACGGGGTTCGTCTCCCCAGTGTATTTCGCAACGTTTCCCGGTGGCCGGAAACACTGGGGGAAGAGTGTGTTACGGATTGTCTTGGTGAAGGCACACGGTCCTGGAGGGTCCGGGTTCGGACTCCGGTTGTGGTCGACGTCAGGGTCACAGGGGAATCCCCCTCACCGGAGCAACGAGCACTCCGGGTTCGGTGGGTATGCCCGCGCATCTTCTGGACGGGAGGCTGCACGATCGATGTCAGCATGATGCCGTGCCTGTTGTCGGCCTTGGATCACGCTGCGTGCATCGTAGTTGGGGCCAACGCGACCATGGATCGGTGGCCTCAGCAGGAGAGGAGCGGACGCCGGCGCCGGGAGCGGCGCGCCACCCGCGTCGGCTTGCAGCATAGGTAGGGCACGCTGCACCTCAGATGGCTCCCGCCCTGGGCAGCTTACATCGCCGGCAGGCACGAGGCAGTGGCTGTCAGTGGTGTACAGAGGAGCTCGCTGCTTGTTGAATGGCGGCGAGTTCCACCAGGTGTTTAACCTAGCGGTGGAGGGCCCTTTGAACTGGGTCTTCCGGCTCTGTTAGTGTCTGCAGAAGGATTGCCGCTGCGGCGATGTTCTGACCCGCGCAAAACTCTTGCGGGAGTTACATGTGGGCATCGTTGATGATGTCGCGGTTGACTCCGTGTGCGCACTGCTGTGCGGAAACAGCGGGGGCGTGTGCTGGCGCTGGAGAAGGAGTTCTGCAGCGTTGGCCTGTGCGTTGGCAAGCGCCCGCGCACGGTGATCCTGCGTAGTGTGCATGTCTTGCGACGGCACCACTTCTGGCAGCGGGTCGCTGGGAGCATCAGCCATGGCGCACACGCGACGTGGCACGGATACCCCTTCCAGGAAGTTATCTCCCGTGCTAGAGGAATCACTCAGAGGATCCTCGTAACACAGGAGGTCATGGACGGAGTCGGGGTAGCTTCCCGCCATGCCCACGAATTGGGACGTGGGCTGGTGCCCATGCATGGCCTTGTGCATCTCCCGGGTGTAGGTGCCCGCAGAGTTGCGTAGACCAAATGGTAGCCGCTCGGAGAACGAGTGAGGTGGCGGTAACAGAGGTCCGCCCGCGAGTTGCCGAGAAACGTTGGCCAAAGAGTAGAGGACCAAGTTGACGTCCTCGGCGGCCGGGTTAGACGCCATCATGAGCGCGATGCGGCGGAGCACCGTACGAGTTGGCTGCGATGGCTTGTGCTTCCTGATGCACCAGCGAATCGATCGCCGGCGCTTCAGTTTGAGAAGCTTCAGAGGAGGAGCGGACTCCTCAGGGGCCGCCGGAGCGGCTTCCTCCTCGCGGAGGCAGAGTGCACCGAGCTGGTCAGCGATGAACTCCAGACTTCCGAATTGGAAGGTCTGGGAAGGCGGGAACAGTGGAAGCGCCCACGATCCAGTGCGGGGGATCGCGGGGAACTCCAAGAAGCCGAAGCGAATCGTCTCCCCCTGGCTCGCTGCCGGGGCGACGAATGGAGTGATCAAAACCATTCGATCGCCAAAGCAGTGAACGCACAAAACGCTCCCCACGGATGGCGCCAAACTATGGCTACGGAGAATGGGCGACTATTAAACTACTCGATTGCTCGTTTGTTGTGCGCTTGATCGGATATGGTCTAGCACGCAAAGACTCGAGGATTTAGACTAGTTCAGGCCGGAAATGCCCTACGACCAGTATGGGGGGTGGTGTTTCTTGCTCTATTGCTCTCGAGCCCGGGTGCTCAAAGTTCAGAGGTGATCTTACAAGCCTTTTAGGCAGTATGCTATCTGGGTGTCGAATCTTTAGGAGTCCAACCCATTCCTACGTGGGGGGCTTTCCCTTTTATAGTTCAAGGTGGGGCCCCCTATTTACATATATCTATCGTGATGTCTTGGTTCCACCTGGGAGTTCTTTATTTTCGTTAGTCATAGGGGCCCACTCGGTCGGTCGGGAGTGGGGAAACTTGAGCCTGGCTGGCTTTCTTGCGCAATGGGTTGTCTGGGTGGTGCTGTCCCATCCTTGGTCAGTTGGGATGACCTCTCCGCTCGGGAGGTCGCTCGGGGGTCGTCTCCTATCCTATCCGCCTGTACCTATGCCTCTTATCCGCAGTGCTAGCGCACGTCTTCCCCTGCGTAGCTTCTACTTGAAGGACAGCACACCCGATTGAGGGGTGCGCTGCCATAGTCAGGCGGTGTCGTCCGGTCACACCCGCTGGCGTAATGGAGTAGTGTGCTGGGGAGAGGAGTGGGCGTCGTGGAGCCTGTATAAGACCTGGCCTGACCGGCATGCCCATCGTACGGGGCGGCAGTCTTGGAGCGCACGGCTCGAATCGCTCGATACGGCGCAGACCCCAGGCGTTAGGTCGGGAGGCCTCCACATGTCCCCTGAGGCTGACTGTTGGCTGTGTTTGGTCCCGGAGGAAGGCGGTTGCACATACCGGTTGGTGGGCCGCACTGCGTTCAGCCCAGTGGGCTTGTTAGGCTGATATTGTATGAGTCGGGCCCGTTAGGGATCCTGGGTTTACACCCCCGTCAACACCCGACACACACCATGGGACACAAAACTTATGTTTTGTTGCATTTTGTAATGTTTGAGTGCATTTGGGATCGTCTCGTTACTGCACTAAACTCGGTGCAACATGGGCCGAACTGGTGTATTTAATGCAAAAGTTTGTGCCACGAAGTAGCGTCGGAAATTCAATGCAAAAGTCGCAGTGGAACTTTTTATTACGAATGCACCCGATACACACCATGGGACCCAAAACTCATGTTTTGTTGCATTTCGTAATGTTTGGGTGTATTTGGAACAGTTTTATTACTGCACTAAAGTCGGTGCAAAATTGGCAAATCTGGTGCAATTAATGCAAAAGTTCGTGCCACGAAGCCGCGTCTGAACTTGTCACTATGAACTCACCCGATCCACAACATTTGACCCTAAACACATGTTTTAGTGTTTTTCATAATGTTTGGGTGTATTTGGGACCGTTTCGCTACTGCACTAGACTCGGTACAAAATGGGCCGAACTTATGCAATTAATGCAAAAATTCATGCCACGAAGTTGCGTCGGAACTTTTCGCTACGAACGCACCCGATACATACCATGGGACACAAAACTCATGTTTTGTTGCATTTCGTAATGTTTGAGTGCATTTTGGATCGTTTCGTTGCTGCACTAAACTCGGTGCAAAATGGGCCGAACAGGTGTATTTTTGCAAAAGTTTGTGCCAAGAAGTATTGTTGGAACTATTCGCTACGAACGCACCCGATACAAACCATGGGACCCAAAACTCATGTTTTGTTGTATTTCGTAATGTTTGGGTTATTTGGGATCGTTTCGTTACTACAATAAACTCGGTGCAAAATGGGCCGAACTGGTGCAATTAATGCAAAAGTTTGTGCCACGAAGTTGCAGTGGAACTTTTCGTTACGAACGCACCCGATACGCACCATGGGACCCAAAACTCATGTTTTGTTGCATTTCGTAATGTTTGGGTGCATTTGGGACCGTTTTATTACTTCACTAAAGTCGGTGCAAAATGGGTCAATTTGGTGCAATTAATGCAAAAGTTTGTGCCACGAAGCCGCGTCTGAACTTGTCACTACGAACTCACCCGATCCACAACATTTGACCCTAAACACATGTTTTAGTTTGTTTCATAATGTTTGGCTGTATTTGGGACCGTTTCGCTACTGCACTAGACTCGGTACAAAATGGGCCGAACTTATGCAATTAATGCAAAAATTCATGCCACGAAGTTGCGTCGGAACTTTTCGCTACGAACGCACCCGATACATACCATGGGACACAAAACTCATGTTTTGTTGCATTTCGTAATGTTTGAGTGCATTTTGGATCGTTTCGTTGCTGCACTAAACTCGGTGCAAAATGGGCCGAACAGGTGTATTTTTGCAAAAGTTTGTGCCAAGAAGTATTATTGGAACTATTCGCTACGAACGCACCCGATACAAACCATGGGACCCAAAACTCATGTTTTGTTGTATTTCATAATGTTTGGGTTATTTGGGATCGTTTCGTTACTACAATAAACTCGGTGCAAAATGGGCCGAACTGGTGCAATTAATGCAAAAGTTTGTGCCACAAAGTTGCAGTGGAACTTTTCGTTACGAACGCACCCGATACGCACCATGGGACCCAAAACTCATTTTTTGTTGCATTTCGTAATGTTTGGGTGCATTTGGGACCGTTTTATTACTTCACTAAAGTCGGTGCAAAATGGGTCAATTTGGTGCAATTAATGCAAAAGTTCGTGCCACGAAGCCGCGTCTGAACTTGTCACTACGAACGCACCCGATCCACAACATTTGACCCTAAACACATGTTTTGTCGAATTTCGTAATGTTTGGGTGCATTTAGGACTGTTTTGCAACTAGATTAAACTTGGTGCTAAATAGGCCGAACTGGTGAAATTAATGCAAAAGTTCGTGTGATGAACTCGCGCCTGAAGTTTTCGCTACGAACGCACCCGACACACACCATGGGGCACAAAACTCATGTTTTGTTGCATTTCGTAATGTTTGAGTGCTTTTGAGATTGTTTCGTTGCTGCACTAAATTCGGTGCAAAATGACCCAAACTAGTGCAATCTGTGCAAAAGTTTGTGCCACGAAGTCGCGTTGGAACTTTTCGCTACAGACGCACCCGATACACACCATGGGACCCAAAACTCATGTTTTGTTGCATTTCACAATGTCTGGGTTCATTTGGGATCATTTCGTTACTGCACTAAACTCGGTGCAAAATGGGCCGAACTGGTGCAATTAATACAAAAGTTTGTGCCACAAAGTCGCTGTAGAACTTTTCATTAGGAACGCACCCGATACACGCCTTGGGACCCAAAACTCATATTTTGTTGCATTTCGTAATGTTTGGGTGCATTTGGGACTGAATTTTTCGCTACGAACGCACCCAACACACACCATGGGATACAAAATTCATGTTTTGTTGCATTTCGTAATGTTTGAGTGCGTTTGGGATTGTTCCATTACTGCTCAAAACTCTGTGCAAAATGGGCCGAACTAGTGCAATCAATGCAAAAATTTGTGCCTCGAAGTCGCAGTGGAACTTTTCATTAGAACGCACCCGATACACATCATGGGACCCAAAACTCATGTTTTGTTGCATTTTATAGTGTTTGGGTGCATTTGGGACCGTTTTGTCAATGCACTAAAGTGGGTGCAAAATGGGCCAATCTGGTATAATTAATGCAAAAGTTCATGCCACGAAGTCGAGTCGGAACTTTTTGCTACGAACGCACCCGATACACACCATGGGACACAAAACATATGTTTTGTTGCATTTCGTAACATTTGAGTGCATTTGGGATCGTTTCGTTACTGCACTAAACTTGGTACAAAATGGGCCGAACTGCTGTATTTAATGCAAAAGTTTGTGCCACGAAGTCGCGTTGGAACTCTTGGCTACGAACGCACCCGATACAAACCATAGGACCCAAAACTCTTGTTTTGTTGCATTTTGTAATGTTTGGGTCATTTGGGATCGTTTCGTTACTTCAATAAACTCAGAGCAAAATGGGCCGAACTGTTGCAATTAATGCAAAATTTTGTGCCACGAAGTCGCCTTGGAACTTTTCTCTATGAACACACCCAATACACATCATGGGACCCTATACTCATATTTTGTTGCATTTCATAATGTTTGGGTGCATTTGGGACTGTTTTGTAACTGGACTAAATTTGGTGCAGAATAGGCCGAACTGGTGAAATTAATGCAAAAGTTCGTGCGATGAACTCGCGTCTGAACTTTTCTCTACGAACCCACCCGACACACACCATGGGACACAAAACTCATCTTTTGTTGCATTTCATAATGTTTGATTGTGTTTGGGATTGTTTCGTTACTGCACTAAACTCGGTGCAAAATGGGCCAAACTAGTGCAATTAATGCAAAAGTTTGTGCCACAAAGTCGCAGTGAAACTTTTTGTTACGAACGCACCCGATACACATCATGGGTCCCAAAACTCATGTTTTGTTGCATTTCGTAATGTTTGGGTGCATTTGGAACCTCTTTGTCACTGCACTAGAGTCGGTGCAAAAGGGCCAATCTGGTGCAATTAATGCAAAAGTTTGTGCCACGAAGCCGCATCTGAACTTGTCACTAAGAACGCGCCCGACCCACAACATTTGACCCTAAATACATGTTTTAGTGTTTTCATAATGTTTGGGTGCATTTGGGACTGTTTCGCTACTGCACTAAACTCGGTGCAAAATGGGCCGAACTGGTGCAATTAATGCAAAAGTTCATGCCACGAAGTCGCGTCAGAACTTTTCGCTACGAACGCACCCGATACACACCATGGGACACAAAACTCATGTTTTGTTGCATTTCATAATGTTTGAGTGCATTTTGGATCGTTTCGTTACTACACTAAACTCGGTACAAAATGGGCCGAACTAGTGTATTTAATGCAAAATTTTGTGCCATGAAGTCGCATTGGAACTTTTCTCTACGAACGCACCCAATACACACCATGGGACCCTATACTCATGTTTGTTTGCATTTCATAATGTTTGGGTGCATTTGGGACTGTTTTGCAACTGGACTAAACTTGGTGCAAAATAGGCCGAACTGGTGAAATTAATGTAAAAGTTCGTGCGACGAACTCGCGTCTGAATTTTTCGCTACGAAAGCACCAGACACACACCATGGGACACAAAACTAATGTTTCGTTGCATTTCATAATGTTTGAGTGCGTTTGGTATTGTTTCGTTACAACACTAAACTCGGTGCAAAAGGGGCCGAAGTGGTGCAATTTATGCAAAAGTTTGTGCCACGAAGTCGCATCGGTACTCTTCACTATGAACGCAACCGATACAAACCATGGGACCCAAAACTCATGTTTTGTTGCATTTCATAATGTTTGGGTGCATTTGGGATCGTTTCGTTACTGCACTAAACTCGGTGCAAAATGGGTCGAACTGGTACAATTAATGCAAAAGTTTGTGCCACAAAGTCGCAGTGTAACTTTTCATTACGAACACACCCGATACGCACCATGGGACCCAAAACTCATGTTTTGTTGCATTTCGTAATGCTTGGGTGCATTTGGGACCATTTTGGTAATGCACTAAAGTCGGTGCAAAATGGGCCAATCTGGTGCAATTAATGCAAAAGTTCGCGCCACGAAGCCGCGTCTGAACATGTCACTACGAACGCGCCTGATCCACAACATTTGACCCTAAACAAGTGTTTTAGTGTGTTTCATAATGTTTGGGTGCATTTGGGACCGTTTCGCTACTGCACTAGACTCGGTACAAAATGAGCCGAACTGGTGCAATTAATGCAACGAACGCAACTGATACACACCATGGGACACAAAACTCATGTTTTATTGCATTTCGTAATGTTTGAGTGCATTTGTGGTTGTTTCGTTATTGCACTAAACTCGGTGCAAAATGGGCCGAACTGGTGCAATTAATGCAAAAGTTTGTGCCACGGAGTCGCAGTGGAACTTTTCGTTAGGAACGCACCCGATACACACCATGGGACCCAAAACTCATGTTTTGTTGCATTTCGTAATGTTTGGGTGCATTACTGCACTAAACTCGGTGCAAAATGGGCCGAACTGGTGCAATTTATGCAAAAGTTTGTTCCACGAAGTCGAGTCGGAACTTTTCGCTACGAACGCACCCGATACACACCATGGGACACAAAACTCATGTTTTGTTGCATTTCGTAACATTTGAGTGCATTTGGGATCGTTTTGTTACTGCACTAAACTTGGTACAAAATGGGCCGAACTGGTGTATTTAATGCAAAAGTTTGTGCCACGAAGTCGCGTTGGAACTCTTGGCTACGAACGCACCTGATACAAACCATGGGACCCAAAACTCTTGTTTTGTTGCATTTCGTAATGTTTGGGTCATTTGGGATCGTTTCGTTACTTCAATAAACTCAGAGCAAAATGGGCCGAACAGTTGCAATTAATGCAAAATTTTGTGCCACGAAGTCGCGTTGGAACTTTTCTCTACGAACGCACCCAATACACACCATGGGACCCTATACTCATATTTTGTTGCATTTCATAATGTTTGGGTGCATTTGGGACTATTTTGCAACTGGACTAAATTTGGTGCAATATAGGCCGAACTGGTGAATCTAATGCAAAAGTTCGTGCGATGAACTCGCGTCTGAACTTTTCGCTACGAACCCACCCGACACACACCATGGGACACAAATCTCATCATTTATTGCATTTCATAATGTTTGAGTGTGTTTGGGATTGTTTCGTTACTGCACTAAACTCGGTGCAAAATGGGCCAAACTAGTGCAATTAATGCAAAAGTTTGTGCCACGAAGTCGCAGTGAAACTTTTCATTACGAACGCACCCGATACACATCATGGGACCCAAAACTCATGTTTTGTTACATTTCGTAATGTTTGGGTGCATTTGGGACCTCTTTGTCACTGCACTAGAGTCGGTGCAAAAGGGCCAATCTGGTGCAATTAATGCAAAAGTCTCTGTAACAAAGCCGCATCTGAACTTGTCACTAAGAATGCGCCCGATCCACAACATTTGACCCTAAATACATGTTTTAGTGTTTTCATAATGTTTGGGTGCATTTGGGACTGTTTCGCTACTGCACTAAACTCGGTGCAAAATGGGCCGAACTGGTGCAATTAATGCAAAAGTTCATGCCACGAAATCGCGTCAGAACTTTTCGCTACGAACGCACCCGATACACACCATGGGACAAAAAACTCATGTTTTGTTGCATTTCGTAATGTTTGAGTGCATTTTGGATCGTTTCGTTACTACACTAAACTCGGTACAAAATGGGCCGAACTGGTGTATTTAATGCAAAATTTTGTGCCACGAAGTCGCGTTGGAACTTTTCTCTACGAACGCACCCAATACACACCATAGGACCCTATACTCATGTTTGTTTGCATTTCATAATGTTTGGGTGCAGTTGGGACTGTTTTGCAACTGGACTAAACTTGGTGCAAAATAGGCCGAACTGGTGAAATTAATGTAAAAGTTCGTGCAACGAACTCGCGTCTGAACTTTTTGCTACGAACGCACCAGACACACACCATGGGACACAAAACTAATGTTTCGTTGCATTTCGTAATGTTTGAGTGTGTTTGGTATTGTTTCGTTACAACACTAAACTCGGTGCAAAAGGGGCCGAACTGGTGCAATTTATGCAAAAGTTTGTGCCACGAAGTCGCAGTGAAACTTTTCATTACGAATGCACCCGATACGCACCATGGGACACAAAACTCATGTTTTGTTGCATTTCGTAATGTTTGGGTGCATTTGGGACCATTTTGTTAATGCACTAAAGTCTGTGCAAAATGGGCCAATCTGGTGCAATTAATGCAAAAGTTCGCACCACGAAGCCGCGTCTGAACATGTCACTACGAATGCACCTGATCCACAACATTTGACCCTAAACAAGTGTTTTAGTGTATTTCATAATGTTTGGGTGCATTTGGGACCGTTTCGCTACTGCACTAGACTCGGTACAAAATGAGCCGAACTGGTGCAATTAATGCAACGAACGCAACTGATACACACCATGGGACACAAAACTCATGTTTTATTGCATTTCATAATGTTTGAGTGCATTTGTGGTTGTTTCGTTACTGCACTAAACTTGGTGCAAAATGGGCCGAACTGGTGCAATTTATGCAAAAGTTTGTTCCACGAAGTTGAGTCGGAACTTTTCGCTACGAACGCACCCGATCCACACCATGGGACACAAAACAAATGTTTTGTTGCATTTCGTAGCATTTGAGTGCATTTGGGATCGTTTTGTTACTGCACTAAACTTGGTACAAAATGGGCCGAATTGGTGTATTTAATGCAAAAGTTTATGCCACGAAGTCGCGTTGGAACTCTTGGCAACGAACGCACCCGATACAAACCATGGGACCCAAAACTCTTGTTTTGTTGCATTTCGTAATGTTTGGGTGATTTGGGATCGTTTCGTTACTTCAATAAACTCAGAGCAAAATGGGCCGAACTGTTGCAATTAATGCAAAAATTTGTGCCACGAAGTCGCGTTGGAACTTTTCTCTACGAACGCACCCAATACACACCATGGGACCCTATACTCATATTTTGTTGCATTTCATAATGTTTGGGTGCATTTGGGACTGTTTTGCAACTGGACTAAATTTGGTGCAAAATAGGCCGAACTGGTGAAATTAATGCAAAAGTTCGTGCGATGAACTCGCGTCTGAACTTTTCGCTACGAACCCACCCAACACACACCATGGGACACAAATCTCATCTTTTGTTGCATTTCATAATGTTTATGTGTGTTTGGGATTGTTTCGTTACTGCACTAAACTCGGTGCAAAATGGGCCAAACTAGTGCAATTAATGCAAAAGTTTGTGCCACGAAGTCGTAGTGAAACTTTTCGTTACGAACGCACCCGATACGCACCATGGGACCCAAAACTCATGTTTTGTTGCATTTCGTAATGTTTGGGTGCATTTGGGACCATTTTGTTAATGCACTAAAGTCGGTGCAAAATGGGCCAATCTGGTGCAATTAATGCAAAAGTTCGCGCCACGAAGCCGCGTCTGAACATGTCACTACGAACGCGCCCGATCCACAACATTTGACCCTAAACAATTGTTTTAGTGTGTTTCATAATGTTTGGGTGCATTTGGGACCATTTCGCTACTGATCTAGGCTCGGTACAAAATGAGCCGAACTGGTGCAATTAATGCAACGAACGCAATTGATACACACCATGGGACACAAAACTCATGTTTTATTGCATTTCGTAATGTTTGAGTGCATTTGTGGTTGTTTCGTTACTTCACTAAACTCTGTGCAAAATGGGCCGAACTGGTGCAATTAATGTAAAAGTTTGTGCCACGAAGTCGCAGTGGAACTTTTCGTTACGAACGCACCCGATACACACCATGGGACCCAAAACTCATGTTTTGTCGCATTTAGTAATGCTTGGGTGCATTACTGCACTAAACTCGGTGCAAAATGGGCCGAACTGGTGCAATTTATGCAAAAGTTTATTCCACGAAGTCGCGTCGAAACTTTTCGCTACGAACGCACCCGATACAAATCATGGGACCCAAAACTCATATTTTGTTGCATTTCGTAATGTTTGAGTGCATTTGGGATCGTTTCGTTACTGCACTAAACTCGGTACAAAATGGGCCAAACTGGAGTATTTAATGCAAAAGTTTGTGCCACGAAGTCGTGTTGGAACTTTTCGCTACGAACACACCCGATACAAACCATGGGACTCAAAACTCATATTTTGTTGCATTTCATAATGTTTGAGTGCATTTTGGATTGTTTTGTTACTGCATTAAACCCGATGCAAAATGGGCCGAACAGGTGTATTTAATGCAACAGTTTGTGCCACAAAGTTGCGTTGGAACTTTTCGCTACGAACGCACCCAATACAAATCATGGGACCCAAAACTCATATTTTGTTGCATTTCGTAATGTTTGAGTCATTTGGGATCGTTTCGTTACTGCAATAAACTCGGAGCAAAATGGGCCGAACTGGTGCAATTAATGCAAAATTTTGTGCCACAAAGTCGCGTTGGAACTTTTCTCTACGAATGCACCCAATACAAATCATGGGACCCAAAACTCATGTTTTGTTGCATTTCATAATGTTTGGGTGCATTCTAGACTGTTTTGCTACTGGACTAAACTTGGTGCAAAATAGGCCGAACTGGTGAAATTAATGCAAAAGTTCGTGCGACGAACTTGCGACTGAAATTTTCGCTACGAACGCACCCGACACAAACCATGGGACACAAAACTCATGTTTTGTTGTATTTCATAATGTTTGAGTGAATTTGGGATTGTTTTGTTACTGCAATAAACTCGGTGCAAAATGGGCCGAACTGGTGCAATTTATGCAAAAGTTCGTGCGACGAACTCACGTTGGAACTTTTCGCTACGAACGCACCCGATACAAGCCATGGGACCCAAAACTCATGTTTTGTTGCATTTTGTAATGTTTGAGAGCATTTTGGATCGTTTCGTTACTGCATTAAACCCGGTGCAAAATGGGCCGAACTGGTGTATTTAATGCAAAAGTTTGTGCCACGAAATCGTATTGCAACTTTTTGCTACGAACGCACCCGATACAAATCATGGGACCCAAAACCCATGTTTTGTTACATTTTGTAATGTTTGGGTCATTTGGGACCGTTTTGTTACTGCAACAAACTAGAGCAAAATGGGCCGAACTGGTGCAATTAATGCAAAATTTTGTGCCACGAAGTCGCGTTGGAACTTTTCGCTACGAATGCACCTGATACACAAGATGGGACCCAAAACTCATGTTTTGTTGCAATTCATAATGTTTGGGTGCATTTGTGATTGTTTCGTTACTGCACTAAATTCGGTGCAAAATGGGCCGAACTGGTGCAATTAATGCAAAAGTTTGTGCTACGAAGTCGCAGTTGAACTTTTCGTTACGAACGCACCCGATACACACCATGGGACGCAAAACTCATGTTTTGTTGCATTTCGTAATGTTTGTGTGTATTTGGGACCATTTTGTCACTGCACTAAAGTCGGTGCCAAATGGGCCAATTTGGTGCAATTAATGCAAAAATTCGTGCCACGAAGCCATGTCTTAACTTGTCACTTCGAACACACCCGATCCACAACATTTGACCCTAAACCCATGTTTTAGTGTGTTTCATAATGTTTGGGTGCATTTGGGATCATTTCGCTACTGCACTAAACTCGGTGCAAAATGGGCCGAACTGGTGCAATTTATGCAAAAGTTTGTGCCACGAAGCCGCGTCGGACCTTTTCGCTACGAATGCACCCGTTACACACCATGGGACACAAAACTCATGTTTTGTTGCATTTCATAATGTTTGGGTAGGGTAGATGCCATGGTAATCTCGATCTTGACATCATTCAGCTGAGTCATTGCTGGTCGGAGTTGGTTCCCATTCCATAGACCAGCCAGAATGTAGAACACTAGGCCAAGTCAAACTAGTGTTTGGATCTTCCAAAGTCATCCCTGAAAACAAAGTCACCAACAAGACTAAGTATACTAATACTCAGCAAGACTGATCCGACTAAGGGTATATAGTAGCCCCATAGCTAGACATGCTAGGCTTGGAAAGGTTCTGGGTTTTCTTTTGCTGAAAAGCCACAAAGAGTATGTTCTTAATTTTAATTTTTAGCTTTCCAAATTCTAATTGTATTAATCATTCTAGGTATGCACCTATCTATACAAACATGGTAGAGGAATTAATTTCATTCAACCATATTTGATATCATCATTATTCTACTTCTTACTCTATGTAGCAAAGGGATTAAGCAGTCTCAATTCTGCGAGAAACAGACGATTCTGAATCGAATTTCCAACCTTGCAAGGCTAAACCTAGTACACACGCTTGGGGTACTGTCGAGTCACTCCCAAGCACACGTTGGCTTCTCATTCCGGTTCATGGATCAGTGCCACTCTCCCTGGCTAAAGGGAACCACCACATCCCTGCACCCATGGTGTTGCAACGTAATTTAACTTCCTATCTCTAAGAGAGAGTGGGGGGGGGGGTATGTCCACTTGCCAGGCCGATCAGTTACTAGGCTTACCGCATACCATATTTACGGCATGTGGCTAGTACTGTCAAACGATTAACCACCGCTACCACACACTGCGGCCTTAGTAATTTATCAACACATACGGATTTCAACTATGAAGCTTGTAACCAAATCTGTCCATAGTCCTTATAGTGATTGCAAGAATGTAAACAATCAACTCCTATAAAGCTCGCGAGTAACAGGAAATCACTCGACTTTTACCAGTCCTATTAGCAGAGCATCTAAACGAACTTAGTTCTAGTGTTCAATCAATAGGTGCCTAGAATTATGCATCTAAGGTTTTAATTCAACTCCAATAACTTAAATGCACAAATAAATAGTAATAATAAGTTGCATAATTTAAAATATTAGGATTATGCACCGGGGCTTGCCTATAGTGGTGTCTATGGAGTCACTAGCTTTTGGCTCTTCCGAATCGAAGTTCGGGACTTCAGTTAATTCCGTGACATTGGCCTGGGTTTCAGAAATATCCCAGTCTGGATCCTGGATGAGCTCGTATGTTCCGTCTGTTAATGGGGTGACTTCTATATGAAATGCAATAGTTGGAAAGAAAATAGTGAGGTGCTGGAGTATAGCTTTCCTTCACTACAAAGTTGTAATTCAACCAATAAAACAATCAGGGTTAACCATGTCAAGTACTCTAACTACACAATATAACATGGAGAAAGGTTTTTAAAATAATCCATAGGAAGGATTTAATTAAATACTTACTAACACAAATAAAACATAGTAAAAGTGTGCAAAAGCACCAACTAAAAGGCTCAAAATTTTACACAAGGTAACTCATACCCTAGATTACACATGGTCCAAAGTTCACAAACAATGTGACTCTAGATCACAAGATACAATTAAAAGAACTATAACTAAATCTTATTTTTAAATTTTCCCCACAATGATTCATCTAAAACCCACAACATCAAAATTGTAGAACTATTTACAAGGAACACAACAAAATTGGTTTGGCATTTTTCTGATTTTTCTACAATTTCCTAGGAATTTTTGAAGTTCACTGAAAAAGGGGTTTGATCTTTTGCAGAAAGGACCCTAGAAAGATTTTAATCCTTGCAAATAGGTCCTTGGTCGGGGTCAGAGGTGGGAGGGGGAGTTCACCAGCCGGTTCCGGTGGCGCTGGTCGCCGGCGGCGAGGGGCAAGGGGCTAGGGAGAAAGATGGGCTCGAGGCGCACCTGTTGGAGGGTTTGAGTGGGGCACGGGATGGCCGGAGGGCGCGCGTCGGCGAAGAGCAAAGCACAGCGGCGGGGGAGAACGTCGGTGGCGGTGTTCCGGTAAAGGAACGGCGAGGGTCCTAGTTAGCTTCACGGAGTCAAGGTGAAGCGGACCAGGGGGTTGTGGTGGTCGGGGTGGGTCTGTGGCGGCGGGTCGGCGGTAGGCACGGCTCACCAGAGTTGGGAAGAGATGCGGCGGTGAAGGGATGCCAGCAATTGGGCTCGGCCGGGGCTTATTTGTAGGCCAAGGTAAGAAGGACGAGCACGAGAAGGGGCTCAGGGAATGAAGTCAACCGAGGAGAGGCAAATTCGGCGATGGCGCGAGCCTTTCCATGGGCGACCGGCGAGGTGGCGAGCAGAGGCGCCTCGGGGCGGCGTGGCGCGAGGCATGGAGGCCAGGCAGAGGCGGTTTGAGAAGTGGCGAAACTTGCGCTCGATGCGTGGAGGCGGCGAGGCGGTCCAGGGGGCCAATTCCGGCAGCGGTCGAGCTCGCCAGAAGGCAAAACAGGCGCGACAAGCTGCGGCGTGGCATGGAGGGAGGGAGAGGCGCCAACAAGGAGGGTAATGGGGTCAGGAGGAGCAAGGGAGGCTTGGCGGCGCTCCAATCGATGACGCGGGCGGCCGGTGGGCGGGAAAAACAGGCGGCGGCGGTCTGTGGCTCCGGTGAAGCTGGAGGTAGGGGATTAGTGGGAGGATTTATCTGTAATTTGTGAAAAGTCTAGGGGCCTGAGAGTAAACTAAAATTTGCCACTGAACTATGGCTCAAATGAAAAAGTGCCCAAAATGAAAGTTGTTCAGTTTTTTCAAGATCTACAACTTTCATGCTGTGCAAATTTGCACTAGATCAAAGGATTTGAAGATATTTTCAAAATTTTAAGTAAACTCTAATTAATAAAGGAAAAACACTTTTTGGTAGCAAATTCACAACAATTTTGGACTAAAATGCACTAAAGCTGCCAAAGTAATGATTACTAGCACATTTGCAAGAAAGCCCTTCACAAATTTGAAATTACTTTCTAAGTCAAAACTTTTTGCAAAAAGGGACTTATGATTTTTGATAATTACTAAAATACCCCTAATTTTGCACTGAAAATTTTTAGCTATCAAACAAGAATAAACACAAAATTCATACATTAAACTTTGATCCAACAGCGGGCCACATCTTTCAAGGATCTCAAAGGGTCCAATATAGCGGGATGCTAGTTTTGTCTTTAAACCAAATCGCTGAACACCTTGGGTTTCTCCTTTTATCTGCATAACTCTTCTGTCTAGATTGAGCCGCTTTAAGATTTGCCTGAATAACTTTTACCTTGTTCTCCGCCTCAGTTACTAAGTCGGATCCAAAAATTTTGCGTTCTCCGGTCTGTAACTGTAACACCCGGTTTATAAAAGGACATAAACCGAGCAATCATATACGTGCCAGGATCAAGTCACACGTATATACAACAGAATGAACAATATATCACAGCACATATCACGTAAAAAGTTATAATAAAGCGAATACGAATGTTATTTATTATATTAATGACAAAATGTCTGATACAGCGGAAGCATAGAATACATATACAAAGTCTCTCGAAAGCGGGGCGCCACAGGGACGTCGACTGGGAGACGAACGCCTAGAAGTACTCGTACTCCTGGTAGCTCCGGGTGAACTCCCTTGCGTCGGCAGGAACTGAGCAGCAGTAGAGTATTCCCAAGAGGAAAAAGAGTAGAGTAGGCAAGAGTGAGTACACAACTTGTACTCAACAAGTATAACACAAACTATGAGGCTCTAAGGTTGGCTGACATAACTGCATTAGCTTTTAAGTCTTGGCAAAGTTTTATTAAGGCTATTTACTACAAGTTGATGAATTACCATAACCCAATTACATAGTAATTAATCAGAATTAATTATGATACTACTGAGAACCAAACCAAACCACCAAGGTAACCCCACTAATCAAAAGGAGGATCTGGGCCGCTCATGACTGTGAGCACGGCTAGTATACCAGTTTTACACTCTGCAGAGGTTGCACATCTCTACCCACAAGTCGTGAGCTACACTAGTTGTTCATCACACTTCCTTAGGTGAGATGGCTAGCAAACTCACTACGAGGCCTTTACAAAGAATCTCGTTGGTAAGGAGGAACCGCGAGGGTGGGTCGGTGACTATGGAGCAGGTCTAGTGGGCGTCAAGACACAGGTGCACAGACCAAGCACAGACGAGGCCACTCAGTACGAGGGCCATAGAAGCTTACCTCCCCTGCCCCACAGGTAAGTTACTCCAAACCAAAAAGACCTAATTATTACGCCAAGACCGTCCCATTCCAGTCTTGTGGTTGTGTGGTTGTCCCAGGTTGTCGCTCTAATGACGTACGGTCCTTATGGAGAGTAGCTAGCACAAAACACAGTGCGAACCCACTAAACCAAGTTTCTAGAAAAACCAATTTTAAACGAGACGTGAGCCACTCAAACGGGCCACTCCCAGAATTAAGTTGCATATACCATTAATCAAATTAATTAAAAAGGGCCAAGTGTGTTATAGCGCAGCAACCTAGCACAACTAACCAAAATGCAACCCAAGGGATATATATAAAGGATATAAAGTGGCTAGGAAAGTCCTTATAGGCATACAATATTAAAATGCAGTATGAAAATGTATTTAAAAGTGATAGGTGTTGTTCATGTTATACTTGCCTTCCTCAAACTGCTCCTGCTGCTCAAACTAATCTGTAGATGGTTGCTCCGGGTACTGGTACTGGGGCTCCTCCGATGGATCAACGTCTACTCACGAACACATGGCCAAAAACAATACACAACATAAACATACAAGCAAACAAGTGCAAACACTAAGAAACAGTACAACAATACATAAAAACAGCAAACAAAACTAGGCTAGAACTATTCTACACGTTACAACAATCGCATGGACATAAAGAACACCTAAAACGGAGCTAGAACGTGAAAACTAGAGCTAAAACAAGGTCTAGGGGCTTAACCGTAAGAAAAACAGAGTTTCTGGGTGTTTTCTGCAAAAACCAGGGACTAAAATATAATTAAACCTTAGTTCTAGGGTCTAACGTGCAAAAACTACAGCTCTGGACTGCGGGTTAGATTTTTAAAAACGTCAGCGGCCTAAATGAACAAAATAGGACTAAACTGGAAATACTTTTGAACTAACTAGGATGGCGGGTTTATTCTAGTGAAACGCAGGGGGTCTTCTGCAAAACAGCCGGTGCTGACCGATATTTGATTTGTTTGACTTCGGCCAGGTTTGACTCAGGACGTTGGATCTTGATCCTGTGGCCAGGGACAAGAGGGCACGCGAGCAGCGGCGGAATACCGCCGGAGCAGAGCTCCGCGGCGGCGGGCTCACCGGAGAAAGCCAATCCGGCATTCCCAGGCTCGGTTTGAGTCGTGGCTTGGCCCAGGAGCTCGGGCACGGCACGGGAATGCACAGGTGGGCTCAGACAGGCGGTGCGAGGCTGGGAAAGGGCTTCTCGACGGCGAGGTCAGCTCGGCGGCCACGGAGCTCGCCGGAGCGTGGTGTACCGGCACCGAAAGGGCGCTACGGCCTATGATATCATGCGCAAAAGGAACAGGAGGATGGGGCGGTGCTCACCGGGGCTTGAAATCCAGCAAAGAGGCCGTGCAGGGGGTTTGTCGTCGATGGCCGGTGGCGGCGCAGTGCGGAGCTCGCGGTCCGGACGGTGGGGTGCTCCTCCGGTCTCCAGATCCCCACTGGTCGACGCGGGGTGCCTCTGCGAAGCAGTACAGCGGGTCAGGGAGATCCAGCAGTCAACGGCGGCGAGGGATTGCGATGGCGGCCCGATCTCACCAGAGTTGAAGTCCGGCTCGATTCCGACGATGGCGTGGTCCGGGGCCGGGGCAGCAAGCTCGGAGAGGTCCCTGGTGCTCAGGCGAAGCTCCTGCGGGGGTTATTGGTGGCAGAGGCGCGGCCGGACCACGGCAGCGCAGGGGCCCTTTGCTGCGGAGCTGTGCAGCGCGACGGCTAGGGTTTAGGTGTGGCTGCAGAGGGAAGGTGGAATGCGGGGAGGGCCAGGGGCGCGTTTTAAAGGGGGCGGCCGGCCGAGATCTCGGCGTGCGAGCCTAAAGGAAGGTTGCCGAAGTCTCGGCCGGGGATCTCGGGCCGTTGCGCGGTGAGGACGACGGGAGGAGGGTGTGACCAGTGGGATCCACTGGTCAGCGGCGGGGCGAGCGACGCAGAGCCGCCCGAGCGGGGTGAGCTGGCGCTGAGCAGCGCGCGGTCCGCTGGGCCGTGTGCGCTAGCGGACCGAGTGCATCCTGAGGGAGCGGGGGTGTGCGCTGGTGGGAGCAGGCCCGGGAGAGAAGGAGGGCGCTGCTGGGCTGGGCGCGGATGTGGGCCGCGCTGGGGTTGCGGGATCGGGCCTGCTGAGAGAAGAGGCCGCGGGTTGTGATCTGGGCCGCGGGGCTGCTCTCAGGGTTTGGGTTTGAGTTTTCTACTGGGCTGGGTTCTTTCCTATTTCTTTCTCCTTTCCTAATTCAAACACTACTCAAATCTAATTGAATTCAATTTCAAATTTGAATTCAACCCTAGCACTCAAACAAAAAGAACAATGCACCAGCATGAATGCAACAACAAAATTTTAAACTTAGATAAATTTTAATTACTTGTGGAACGAAAATTAGATTAAATGCAAGACTAAACATATAAACCTTAGAAAATTAAATAAAGCCAATTAAATTTATTATTAAATGCTGAAATTTATATTAGGGTGTTACAAACCCTACCCCCTTATAGGAATCTCGTCCCCGAGATTCAGCTGGACTGGCTAGCAAAGAGATCTGGATATGTCTTCCTCAGCTCATCTTCTCGCTCCCATGTAGCCTCAGCTTCACTGTGATGACTCCACTGAACTCTGCACATCTTGATGCGCTTGTTCCAGATAATCCTGCATTTTCTGCCATACAATGCCTTGAAGGGGGACTTCTTCAGACTGGTCTGGTAGCTGTTGTTATAGGAGAACTCAGCATACGACAGGCACTTATCCCAACTGGTACCATACAGAATAGCACAAGCTCTCAGCATATCCTCCAACACCTGGTTGGTTCTCTCTGTCTGCCCATCTGACTGAGGATGATAGGTGGTACTGAAGCGCAGCTTTGTATCCAACGAATCATGGAGCTGCTCCCAGAATCGTGAAGTGAACTGAGACCCTCTGTCAGATATGATCTTCTTTGGCACACCATGCAAACAGACAATCCGGGAGATGTACAACTCTGCCAGTTTAGCACCGGAGTAAGTAGTGTTCACCGGAATGAAGTGAGCAACCTTCGTCAAACGGTCCACTACTACCCATATAGAGTTGTACCTCTACTGAGTACGAGGCAATCCCACTATGAAATCCATTGTTATCTCCTCCCATTTCCACTCGGGAATCTTCAACAGCTACAACAAACCGGCTAGCCTCTGATGCTCTGCCTTCACACGCTGACATGTGTCGCAGATGGCCGCATACTCGGTGACAGAATGCTTCATCTCGGGCCACCAGAAACGCTCCTTAAGATCATAGTACATCTTAGTACTGCCCGGATGAATAAAGTAAGCCATATCATGAGCCTCACTTAGAATCCATTTCCTGAGATCATTCCCCTCTGGCACACAAATCCGATTCTTGTACCACAAAGTACCCTGATCATCCTCTCTGAAATGAGGAGCCTTGCCTTTCTTGAGCAACTCACGAATCTCCTGCAGCTTCTCATCTTCCTTCTGATGCTGCCGGATCTCTGCCTCTAGAGTGGGCTCTGCCTCGAATGCTGCACTCGAAGTATGATGCAAGAAACCCAGACTCAACTACTCAAACTCCTCACATAACTCCTGAGGCATCTGGAAAGCAACGGCCATGTTGACATAGCTTCTTCTACTCAGAGCATCTGCCACAACATTGGCCTTACCCAGATGATATTGAATCTCCAGGTCATAGTCCTTGACCAGCTCTAACCATCTCCTCTGCCGCATGTTCAGCTCATTCTTTGTGAAAATATACTTGAGGCTCTTGTGATCAGTGTAGATATCACACTGCTGCCCGTACAAGTAATGCCTCCAAATCTTCAGAGCATGCACAACTGCGGCTAACTCAAGATCATGAGTGGGATAGTTCAGCTCGTGCCGACGTAACTGCCGTGAAGCATAAGCAATCACTCTGCCCTCCTGCATCAAAACACAACCGAGACCATCCTTCAAAGCATCAAAGTACACCGTGAACCTCTTGCTCTGGTCTGGCAGACTAAGGACTGGCGCCGTAGTCAACCTCTTCTTCAGCTCATCAAATGCCATCTAACGCTCATCGGTCCATATGAATGCCGCATTCTTCTCTAGAAAAGAAGTCAAGGGCTTCACGATCTTGGAGAAATTCTCAATGAACCTCCGATAATATCCTGCCAAGCCCAAGAATGACCGCACTTCATTCACCATCTGCGGTGTCTCCCACTCGAGCACATCCTTCACCTTGCTCGGATCAACTGCAATACCTCCCTTGGAGATGATATGACCGAGGAATGGAACCTCGTCAATCCAGAACTCGCACTTGCTGAACTTAGCATACAGCTGATACTCCCTCAATCTCTGCAACACGAGCCTCAGATGCTCTTCATGCTCAGCCTCTGTCTTGGAGAAGATTAGAATATCATAAATAAAGATTACCACAAAGACATCCAGATAATCCATGAAAACCATGTTCATCAAGTGCATGAAGAAAGCCGGGCATTAGTCAAGCCAAAAGACATGACCGTGTACTCATATAGCCCATACTTGCAGGTGAATGCCGTATTCGGAATATCCTCAGGACAGATCCTCAACTGAAAATAGCCCGAACACAGATCAATCTTCGAGAATACACGAGCACCTCGAAGCAGATCAAATAGATCCTAAATACGGGGCAGTGGATGCTTGTTCTTAATGGTAACTGCATCCAGCTCCCGATAATCGACACACATTCTCTTCGAGCCATCCTTCTTATGTACTAGCAACAATGCAAAAGCCCAAGGAGAAAAGCTGCGACGGATATAGCCCTTGGCTAACAACTCATCAATGGTATTCTTAACTTCCTCATGCTGTATAGGTGCCATGCGGTAGGGCCGCTTTGCAATAGGAGCTGTGCCATGCAAGAGATCAATAGAAAACTCGATGTCGCGTACAGGCGGCATACCTGGCAAATCATCCGGAAAGACATCCGGGAATTCAGACACCACGCGAATACCGTCCGTGGGTCTAGCCTCCATCTGATGAAGAAATCCTGAGGGCTCTGAAGCACTGACTGTCACCTCTTGGCCATCAGATGCTGACAAGTGAACTATCTGCTGAGCACAATGAATACGGACTCCCCATCTAGTAAGGGTCTCCATGCCCAAAATCACATCTATCCCCGAGGAATCAATGACGATCAAACCAGTGCAGAATTCTAACCCTCTTATGACCATACTAACTCTGGAGCATATAGAGCATGTGTGTATCTGGCCCCCAGGTGAGGTAACTACCATAGCTGTCCTCATACAAGAAACTGGTATACCATGCTTCTCGGCAAATGACTTGGAAATGAAAGAATGAGTAGCACCGGTATCGAAAAGCACTGTAGCTGGATGAGAGTTGACCATGAACGTACCAATAACCACGTTAGGAGTCTCGGCCACTGACTCGGCCGTCACGTGGTTCACCCGACCCTATGCTGGTGCCCTAGGCTGAGCTGGGCGCCCCTGCTGTCCCGCCTGCGCTTTCTCGGGGCAAGAGTTGGCGTAGTGCCCCGGCTGGCCGCAGTGAAAGCAGGTGCGAAGGAGTCCTGGAGCCTGCTGTCCGGCAAGAGGAGCTGCCTACCATGGAGCCTGAGGTGCTGGCGGAGCTGGTGGAGCAGCACGAGCCGGAGGTGCCGGTAACCTCGGGCCCTGACTTGCCTGCTGCTGCTGTCGAGGTGGGTACTGCTGCGGCCTCTACTGGTACTGCTGGGGCGGCTGGAGGCGAGAACGGGTGTTGCTGCCGGAAGCAATGGGAGTGATCTTCCTCTTCTTATCCTCGATCTCCTGGTGCTTGCGCTCCGTGTTGAGCTTGCTGTCAACTAGATGGTTGAAGTCGTTGAAGCGGAGGTTGAGCAGCGCGTACTGGATGTAGTCCTCCAGTCCCTCCATGAAGTGCTCCTGCTTGTCGCGATCATCCGTGACCTCGGCAGGGGCGTAGCGAGCGAGCTGAAGGAAACGATCACGATACTCCGTGACCGTCATAGTTCCCTGAAGTGAAAAGGACAGATGTATGACGAGTGATTAGCTCATGCTTCATAAAGATAGAACAAGGGGGATACTAGCTCAAAAGGAAATGCTGAAAGATTATATCTGAGTTTACCTGCTTAAGTGCAAGGAACTCCTTCTTCTTCGTCTTCATAACGCCCGCGGGGACGTTGTGGCTGCGGAACCGCTCCCGGAACTGGATCCATGTGAAAGCCTGGTGGTCCTGGACTCGGTGGGACTCCCACTAGTCCAAAGCTGCCCCTCGCAGCTGTCCTGCTGCGTACAAGACACACTCCCGATCATCGCAATGGGCGATGTCCAGCTATCGCTCCACTGCACGGAGCCAGTCGTCTGCCTGAAGTGGGTCCGACGTGTGAGAGAACGTCGGTGGGTGACCCCTCAGAAACTCCGCACGCCTGTCGCGGGGCTGCTGTGGTGGAGGCGGAGGCGGCGGCTGAGCGTGGACCTGCTGCAGTGCCTGAACGGTGTTGTTCAGGGTGGCCATCATCTGGAGCTGGAAGAACTGCTCCGGAGTCAAGGGTGGAGGCATCGGCATCCCGGTACCCTGGTTGTTCTGCGCCTGCTGCTGGGCAGAACCGGAACCGGTGCTCTTGGTGTTCACCATCTGATTTGAACAAAAGATGTATGAGCAAAGATATTGCAGAAATAATTTCAGATGGATACGATATTTTCCTACAAGGAAGACTTAGGCATGATAAAGTAGACAGGATAGAGTGGACGGTTTTACCCCCAACGGTTCTAACTCATTTTATTAATTTAATTAACTTTGACTTAAGACTGATTTTCATTAAACAAATTTAACTACTAAACTATGCAATCAACCAAAAATTCCAAATCAAACATTTGCATAATAACAAGCATTCAAAAGTTCATACTTTAGTCGAGTTTAACACACAACTCGACTAACACAACGCGTCGCAGAACGTTCTATCGTGCTATTATAAAAGGGTCATTTAGCTTACACCTATGATGGTCAGTCGACTTACTTTTGGCCAAAATCTACAGAAACTAATTCTATAGAGAGAAATCAAGGCAAGACAAGTAAAAATCTTAGAATTCAAGGAGTATAATAGCAAAATAGTTTCAGCAGATAAGTCTTAGAGAGAAGAAGTCCTAAAACTCGACCAGTTCTATCTAGGCTTTCGTCCTACAGTCGATATAGCTCTGATACCACTTTGTAACACCCGGTTTATAAAAGGACATAAACTGAGCAATCATATACGTGCCAGGATCAAGTCACACGTATATACAACAGAATGAACAATATATCACAGCACATATCACATAAAAAGTTATAATAAAGCGAATATGAATGTTATTTATTATATTAATGACAAAATGTCTGATACAGCGGAACCGTAGAATACATATACGAAGTCTCTCGGAAGCTGGGCGCCACAGGGACGTCGACTGGGAGACGAATGCCTAGAAGTCCTCGTACTCCTGGTAGCTCCGGGTGAACTCCCTCGCGTCGGCAGGAACTGAGCAGCAGTAGAGTATCCCCAAGAGGAAAAAGAGTAGAGTAGGCCAGAGTGAGAACACAACTTGTACTCAACAAGTATAACACAAACTATGAGGCTCTAAGGTTGGCTGACATAACTGCATTATCTTTTAAGTCTTGGCAAAGTTTTATTAAGGCTATTTACTACAAGTTGATGAATTACCATAACCCAATTACATAGTAATTAATCAGAATTAATTATGATACTACTGAAAACCAAACCAAACCACCAAGGTAACCCCACTAATCAAAAGGAGGATCTGGGCCGCTCATGACCGTGAGCACGGCTAGTATACCAGTTTTACACTCTGCAGAGGTTGCACATCTTTACCCACAAGTCGTGAGCTACGCTAGTTGTTCATCACACTTCCTTAGGTCAGATGGCTAGCAAACTCACTACGATGCCTTTACAAAGAATCTCGTTGGTAAGGACTAACCGCGAGGGTGGATCGGCGACTATGGAGCAGGTCTAGTGGGTGTCAAGACACAGGTGCACAGACCAAGCACAGACGAGGCCACTCAGTATGAGGGCCATAGAAGCTTACCTCCCCTGCCCTACAGGTAAGTTACTCCAAACCAAAAAGACCTAATTATTACGCCAAGACCGTCCCATTCCAGTCTTGTGGTTGCGCGGTTGTCCCAGGTTGTCACTCTAATGACGTACGGTCCTTATGGAGAGTAGCTAGCACAAAACACAATAAGAGCCCCCTAAACCAAGTTTCTAGAAAAACCAATTTTAAACGAGATGTGAGCCACTCAAACAGGCCACTCCCAGAATTAAGTTTTATATACCATTAATCAAATTAATTAAAAAGGACCAAGTGTGTTTTGGCGCAGCAACCTAGCACAACTAACCAAAATGCAACCCAAGGGATATATATAAAGGATATAAAGTGGCTAGGAAAGTCCTTATAGGCATACAGTATTAAAATGCAGTATGAAAATGTATTTAAAAGTCATAGGTGTTATACTTGCCTTCCTCAAACTGCTCCTGCTGCTCAAACTGATCTGTAGATGGCTGCTCCAGGTACTAGTACTGGGGCTCCTCCGATGGATCAACGTCTACTCACGAACACATGGACAAAAACAATACACAACATAAACATACAAGCAAACAAGTGCAAACACTAAGAAACAGTATAACAATACATAAAAACAACAAACAAAACTAGGCTATAACTATTCTACGCATTACAACGATCGCGTGGACATAAAGAACGCCAAAAACGGAGCTAGAACGTGAAAACTAGAGCTAAAACAACGTCCAGGGGCTTAACTGTAAGAAAAACAGAGTTTCTGGGGGTTTTCTTCAAAAACCAGGGACTAAAACATAATTAAACCTTAGTTCTAGGGTCTAACGTGCAAAAACTATAGCTCTGGACTACGGGTTAGATTTTTAAAAAGGTCAGGGGCCTAAATGAACAAAATAGGACTAAACTGGAAATACTTTTGAACTAACCAGGACGGCGGGTTTATTCTAGTGAAACGCAGGGGGTCTTCTGCAAAACAGCCGGCGCTGACCGGTATTTGATTTGTTTGACTTCGGGCGGGTTTGACTCAGGCCGTTGGATTTTGATCCTGTGGCCAGGGACAAGAGGGCGCGCGGGCGGCGGCGGAATACCGCCGGAGCAGAGCTCCGCGGCGGCGAGCTCACCGGAGAAAGCCAATACGGCATTCCCAGGCTCGGTTTGAGTTGTGGTTTGGCCCAGGAGCTCGGGCACGGCACGGGAATGCACAGGTGCGCTCGAACAGGCGGTGCGGGGCTGGGAAAGGGCTTCTCGACGGCGAGGTCAGCTCGGTGGCCACGGAGCTCGCCGGAGCGTGGTGTACCGGCACCGAAAGGGCGCTACGGCCTATGATATCATGCGCAAAAGGAATAGGAGGATGGGGCGGTGCTCACCGGGGCTTGAAATCAAGCAAAGAGGCCGTGCAGGGGGGTTGTCGTCGATGGCCGGTTGCGGCGCAGGGCGGAGCTCGCGGTCCGCACAGTGGGGTGCTCCTCCGGTCTCCGGATCCCCACTAGACGACGCGGGGTGGCTCTGCGAAGCAGTACAGCGGGTCTAGGAGATCCAGCGGTCAATGGCAGCGAGGGATTGCGACGGCGGCCCGATCTCACTGGAGTTGATGTCCGGCTCGATTCCGGCGATGCCGTGGTCCGGGGCCGGGGCAGCAAGCTCGGAGAGTTCCCTGGTGCTCAAGCGAAGCTCCTGCGGGGGTTATTGGTGGCAGAGGCGCGGCGGAGCGGCCAGACCATGGCGGCGCAGGGGCCCCTTTGCGGCGGAGCTGTGCGGCGCGGCGGCTAGGGTTTAGGTGGGGCTGCAGAGGGAAGGTGGAATGCGGGGAGGGCCAAGGGTGCATTTTAAAGGGGGAGGCCGGCCGAGATCTCAGCATGCGAGCCTAAAGGAAGGTCGTGGAAGTCTCGGCCGGGGATCTCGGACCGTTGCGCGGCAAGGACGACGGGAGGAGGGGGATGACTGGTGGGATCCACTGGTCAGCGGTGGGGCGAGCGACGCAGAGCGGGCCAAGCGGGGTGAGCTGGCGCTGAGCGGTGCGCGGTGCGCTGGGCCGTGTGCGCTAGCGGACCGAGCGCGTGCTGAGGGAGCGGGGGTGTGCACTGGTGGGAGCAGGCCCGGGAGAGAAGGAGGGCGCTGCTGGGCTAGGCGCGGGTGTGGGCCGCGCTGGGGTTGCGGGATCGGGCCTGCTGAGAGAAGAGGCCGCGGGTTGTGATCTGGGCCGCGGGGCTGGTCTCAGGGTTTAGGTTTGAGTTTTCTACTGGGCTGGGTTCTTTCCTATTTCTTTCTCCTTTCCTAATTCAAACACTACTCAAATCTAATTGAATTCAAATTCAAATTTGAATTCAACCCTAGCACTCAAACAAAAAGAACAATGCACCAGCATGAATGCAACAACAAAATTTTAAACTTAGATAAATTTTAATTACTTGTGGAATGAAAATTAGATTAAATGCAAGACTGAACATATAAACCTTAGAAAATTAAATAAAGCCAATTAAATTTGTTATTAAATGCTGAAATTTAAATTAGGGTGTTACAGTAACAAACTTAAAGGAGTTCGGTACCTACGACCATATAATGCTTCAAATAGTGCCATCTTCAAACTGGACTGATAACTGTTATTGTATGAGAATTCTGCTAGGGCCAGACACTTATCCCAGTTCTTGTCATACTGGATGACACATGCTCTGAGCATATCCTCAAGTATTTGGTTTACCCTTTCGGTTTGTCCATCAGTTTGATGATGATAAGCAGAGCTACGAATCAACTTAGTTCCAAGAGATGTCTGTAGCTGCTCCCAAAAATGTGCAACAAACTGTGAGCCGCGATCAGATATGATCGTTTTGGGTACACCATGGAGACGAATTATTTGATCAAGCTAGACTTCTGCATACTTTTTAGTGGAGTAAGAAGTATGTACTAGGAGAAAATGAGCAGTCTTGGTCAATCTATCAATGATCACCCATATCGAGTCGTGCTTCTAGGATGTATTGGGTAAGCCAACGATGAAGTCCATACTAATGTCCTCCCATTTCCAAGATGGAATTGGTAAGGGTTGAAGTGTACCTGCTACCTTGAGATGACTGGCTTTAATCCTCTAGCAAACATCACACTCAGAAACATACTTAGCTATTTCCCTCTTCATTCTAGTCCACCAGAAATGCCGTCTAAGATCTTGGTACATCTTTGTACTACCGGGATGAATGGAAAACTTCGAGAGGTGTGCTTCATCAAGAATTTGTCTTCGAAGTTGATGGTCTTTGGGAACCACAATGCGATTATCGAACCATAAAACTCCCTTGTGGTCCATATGAAAACACTTATAATTTTAACACCTTCATCATGTAGTTGTGCCAAGATGATACTATCTTGAAGTGTAGGCTCAATTGCTATGTGATTCAAACTCCCTTGTGGAACCATTTCTAGGTTCAATTTCCTCATTTCATTGCATAAAGTCTCGTTGAATGATTCAGCCTCTGCGTAATAGCAATGTGATTTATGGCTGAGTGCATTCGCAACCACATTTGCTTTGCCAGGGTGATAATGTACTTCAAGATCATAGTCTTTGATGAACTCTAGCCATCGTCTTTGTCTCATGTTCAGATCAGCTTGTGTGAAAATGTACTTCAGACTCTTATGGTCAGTGTAAATATTGCAATGCATTCCCATAAGATGATGCCTCCATATCTTGAGAGCATGGACAACTGCTACTAACTCACAATCATGAGTAGGATAGTTCTTCTCATGAGTCTGAAGTGCTCGTGATGCATAAGCAATTACCCGGTTTTCTTGCATACGCATCCAAATCCGGTGCCAGAAGCATCACAATAAACATCAAATGGCTTGGTATTATCAGGTTGAGCTAACACTGGGGCAGTGGTTAATTGTGCTCTAAGAGTATGGAATGCTTCTTCACACTTATCATCCCAATCAAACTTAACTCCTTTCATTAATAACTTCGTCATAGGTTTAGCTATTCTGGAGAAGTCTGGAATGAAGCGGCGATAATATCCGGCTAAGCCAAGAAAACTTCTGATCTGATGGACTGAAGTAGGAGGCTTCCAATCCATTACCTCCTGGGACTTGGATCAACGGATATGCCTTCACTGGAGATAGTATGTCCCAAAAATTTCACACTATCCAACCAGAATTCATACTTCGAGAATTTAGCATATAGATGATGATCCTGTAATCTTTGAAGAACAACTCGCAAGTGATTAGCATGTTCCCCTTCATTATTGGAATAGATTAGAATGTCATCAATAAAAACAACGACAAACTTGTCTAGTTCTGGCATAAACTCCGAATTCATAAGATACATGAAATAAGCCGGTGCATTGGTAAGGCCAAAAGACATCACCAGATACTCATAGAGTCCATATCTAGTAGAGAAGGCCGTCTTTGGTATGTCACAGGGCTTGATTTTAATTTGATGATACCCAGAACGGAGATCAATCTTGGAGAAAACTTTGGCTCTGGCTAACTGATCAAACAAGATGTCAATGCGGGGAAGAGGATATTTATTCTTAATTGTCACCGCATTGAGGGGTCTATAATCCACACATAGCCTCAAGCTATTATCCCTTTTCTTTACGAATAGGGCTGGGCAACCCCAAGGTGAAGCACTTGATCGGATGAATCCCTTATCCAGAAGGTCTTGAAGCTAGATCTTCAATTCTACTAATTCCTTTGGTGGCATTCGGTAGGGTTTTTAGAGATAGGGGTTGTGCCTGGTTGTAGCTCAATCACAAACTCAATATCTCTATCAGGAGGCAGTCCAGGCAAGTCATCCGGAAAGACATCCGTATACTCGCATACTACCGGAATGTCATCAAGTTTGATATCTTTCATGGCAAAGGTACAAGGAGTGATGTACTCCTGTTGTGGAAGATAAAGGGTAGTGGATCCTTGGTATGGTGAATCAATCTCAACAGCTCGGGAAGAGATATCTAACAGTACTCTATGTTTGGTCATCCAGTCTATACCTAGAATAACATCCATACCTTCTAGGCTTAAAGAAACCAAGTCGGTTTTAATCAACTTGCTACCCAACTGAATTGGCACACATCTAAGGATTTGATTGGAAGCTATTTTACCACCAGTGTGGTAATCATGTATGGTGCCTTAATATGATTAGAATCCAATCCTAGTCTTGCCCCACATTTAGCACTAATAAAACTATGGGTTGCACCAAAATCAAACAGTATGATTGCAGGCTTATGATGGATAGAGAATGTACCCGTCATAATTGGTGCGCCCTCCGGAAGTTCAGCAAGAGTAGTAAAGTTGATCTTCCCTTGCCTGACTTGCATAACTTGCTTTTTACCCTTGCCTTGGTTGTTCTGATTAGAATTCTAACCTTGGGCAGGCTTCTGGTTTCGGGGGCAATTCCTGGCGAAATGCGCAGGACTTCCACAAGTAAAGCAACGGTTGTTACCGTTCACACGGTTGGGCTGTTGAAAACTTGGCCTTAGCCTAGACTATTGCTGTTGAGGCATAGGAGCTCTAGCTGCTCCTTGCTGCTGGGGTGGCGTGAAAACCCATCTGCCTGATGGAGGATTTCTCTGTGGGGCCCTGAAAGCTGTATTCTGCACCAAATGATACCTTGGTGGTTGCGCACCAGAGGGTACGGTCGGTGCCTTCCTCTTTTCCTCAGCATGATGCGCTGCAATGCAATCGTCCTGAGTGATAGCCATATTCACCAGCTCATTAAAACTATTGGTGCGAACAAGGTTAAGACGCTCCTTAAGCTTGGTGTTAAGACCACGATGGAAACAATACTGCTTCTTAGCATCATTGTCTGCATATTGACCGGCGTACTGGCACAGGTGATTGAAGACCTGTGCATATTGAAGCACAGTACGGTTTCCTTTAGTAAGCGCCAAGAATTCATTTAACTTCTGCTCCAAGAGTCCCTCGGGAATGTGATGCGCCCTGAAGGCGGTCCTAAATTCTTCCCAAGTGACAACATGATCGGTGGGCAGCATGGCACGATAATTATCCCACCAGATGCGGGTGGTGCCACGTAGCTACTGGGTGGCGAAGAGGGTCTTATTTGCTTCGGAGCATGGTGCTAGCAATAAAGCGAACTTTGACTCTATGGTTTGAAGCCATGCATCTGCATCTAGGGGCTCATTGGTCTTGTGGAACAGCGGGGGCTAGGTACCAAAGAAATCCTGATATCCAGATGCCGGGGGAATATGATCATCACATCCTCGTTGCTGAGAGCGTGGCTGGTTTTTGCTGTCCCTGCACTAGTTGACGTAGCAGCTCGGTTTGCAAGGCCATAACTTCCGCCAAATTAGGAGGTGGCGGTGGTGGTTGCTGAGACCCACTAGTTTGGCCATGGGTAAACCCTTCCGTGGTACCACGCGTTGAGCCCACCATCTGAAGCATGGAAGATATCCATTAGATCACAATTTATCTTTACTTCCATTACCAAATGGTATAGTGCAAAGCATATTACATCAAAAGAGCACAAAAACAGTTGTAAATAGAATGATATTGATTGTAACCACATGCACATCTCACATTCTATCCAACCAGTTCAGCTCAAAACTGTAAGGAATGACAATATTTCCTCAAGGACATAACCATTTATTCCAAACTTTATGATACTATTATGGCAATGAACATGCTACAAACGTCAGAACCTACTCCAAACAGCGATGCTACAACAAGTGGTGCTTCCCTCCAGGCTATCTTACACCACTCTCTATTTACATAGTTCTACTTTTAAGAAAAGTCAAGCCTAAAAGCTTCGATGATCTAGAAATCATCGAGGCTGCCGACTAAAGACTCGCTGCCGATAGAAAGGTCATTGCTCTGAGCTTCGGGCTCTGGACCTTCATGCTCAGAGTCAAGATCAGAAACTCCTTCAATCTCTTCTGGATCTTCTTCTTCATTTCCTGCAGGCTAATTCAGGACATCGGGTGGCATCGGCTGTTCTTGGAGGAATTCATGATAAGCAGCAGCATCCTCAAGCTCCGAAGTAAAGTCCTGAACCTGTTCCTGAAGGAACTCTATCACTATGTTGCGCTGACTGATAATGGCATCGCTCTCAATGATTTGGTCCTCTCGGTGGCCTATCGTCTCCTCACGTTGAGCTATCACCTCGTCCCGGGCGGTAACTGCTGCCTGAAGCTCTTCCCTCTGAGTGATTTGCCTGTCCAGTTTGCTATGGGTAACCTGTGCCTCACTAGCCAAGTGGATAATACCGCGGCGCTGTAACTTCTGATGGCGAAGTTGGGCATTCATGAATCTGACCATCATACACATCTTATCTCCCGCTGGTTCCCCAAGTAGGTGTGCACAGTGCTCCACCCTAAAAGACCACTCGGGGTCATGGTAGTCTGCAGTGGGGAAAAGACCGATAGGATACCCTGCCACTTCATTCGGATGCTGCTCGAAGAAGGTAGTAATAGCCTCTAAAGCGGCGGCTTCGATAGTGTCAGTGAAGCGGTACCCATATGCCTCAATCTCTATAGGTTGCCAGTGAGCTTAGAAAGGGTGTTGTGGTATGGTCATCTTCACAGTACAACAGGTAACTCCTTCCACTGTGTATGTGAAGCAGTCGTACTGTGGCATCTCTGTGTAACAAAAGAGCTAGAGAGACTCCCACGGAAGATGAGGAAAACCCTCCCAGTGGAGTCCGTTGGTGTGGGTGTGGCCTGCACCATCCAGAGAAGTGCCCGGAACATCAGCCATCTGAAATAAAAATTCAAATGGTAAGATGTCGCCAAAAAGGGACACAAAAAGCTGTAGGGTATGATTCATTGAAACGTAAAGTTTCAAAAGAATCAAGAATGACCAAACTATAAACAAGGCAAGTTGATCACTTAAACATTCCTTGAACAAAAGATCAAGGTTGCAAAACTCGATCTAAGCTCAAGTAGTTTACCTTTCCTAAGGTCAACTAATTCTAAGTTTTAGAGCAAGGCACTCACCAATTCCTCACTAACCAACCACTCAAGATAAACACTCTAGAAATCCTTAAAAAGATATTCAAACATAACTAACTTAAACAAAAAGCAAAGCATTCAAGTTAAAATAATGCATGCACGTTCTATCGTCCTCACAACCAAAAATAACTGCCAAATACATTTGGTCTTACGTGGTTAGTTTCGGTAGCACAAATACATCTCTCTCTATATTATCTAGTCGATAGATCCTATCCGCTCTTAACCTATCGAACTATAGTTAGTATACCTATAGAAACACATAACATATATATAACTGATAGCCACCTTGTAATACCCATACGATCATCACCCTAGGGCTTTACGATCTAAGCACAATCCTTAACGAGTCCAACACAATTTTGTAAACACTTTGTTAAGCACATCTTTTATTCAAAACCTTTCTAAAGTTTGTTGTACCATCCGGTGTATACTTGCCTGCTCTGATACTAGCTGTGGAAGAACCACTTTTAATTACACTGGCTCGAGTGCGCTAAACATGTAAGCACACCTTAACCGATATAATCATTGGTCTGTCGGGTAACATCCCGATGTAACCACTGAATATCCGATTGTAACACAAGTATACGTCCCGCACGAAGGTGAGTCAGAGATGCAATATTCCACAATATTTTACATCACATAGATAAGAGGTGTAATTTACATCAGAGTTTTGAAGCTAGTAAACGGAAGTTTTAACTTTTACAAACTTATTTAAATGGGTCTAAAAGAATTAAAAGTAAGCTATGCTTACTTTAGAAGTTCTACAGCGGAATTTAAAACACAACTATACACAAACGTCGTAAGGTACATGCCATGGTAAGCCCGATCATGACATCGTTCAGCTGAGTCATTGCTGGTCGGAGATGGTTCCCATTCCATAGACCGGCCAGAAGGTAGAACACTAATTCTCAGCAAAGTCAAACTAGTATTTGGATCTTCCAAAGTCATCCCTGAAAACAAAGTCACCAACAATACCGAGTATACTAATACTCAGCAAGACTGATCCGACTAAGGGTATATAGTAGCCCCATAGCTAGACATGCTAGGCTTGGAAAGGTTCTGGGTTTTCTTTTGCTAAAAAGCCACAAAGAGTATGTTCTTAATTTTAATTTTTAGCTTTCCAAATTCTAATTGTATTAATCATTCTAGGTATGCACCTATCTATACAAACATGGTAGAGGAATTAATTTCATTCAACCATATTTGATATCATCATTATTCTACTTCTAACTCTATGTAGCAAAGGGATTAAGCAGTCTCAATTCTGCGAGAAACGGATGATTCTGAATCAAATTTCCAACCTTGCAAGGCTAAACCTAGCACACACACTTGGGGTACTGTCGAGTCACTCCCAAGCACACGTTGGCTTCTCATTCCGGTTCATGGATCAGTGCCACTCTCCCCGACTAAAGGGAACCACCACATCCCTACACCCATGGTGTTGCAACATAATTTTACTTCCTATCTCTAAGAGAGAGTGGGGGGTATGTCCACTTGCCGGGCCGATCAGTTACTAGGATTACGGCGTACCATATTTACGGCATGTGGCTAGTACTTTCAAATGCTTAACCACCGCTACCACACACTGCGGCCTTAGGAATTTATCTACACAGATAGATTTCAACTATGAAGCTTGTAACCAAATCCGTCCATGGTCCTTATAGTGATTGCAGGAATGTAAACAATCAAATCTTATAAAGCTCGCGAGTGACAGGAAATCATTTGACTTTTGCCGGTCCTATTAGCATAGCATCTAAACAGACTCAGTTCTAGTGTTCAATCAATAGGTGCCTAGAATTATGCATCTAAGGTTTTCATTCAACTCCAATAACTTAAATGCACAAATAACTAGTAATAATAAGTTGCATAATTTAAAATATTAGGATTATGCACCGGGGCTTGCCTGCAGTGGTGTCTATGGGGTCACTAGCTTTTGGCTCTTCCGAATCGGAGTTCGGGACTTCAGTTAATTCCGCGATGTTGGTCTTGGTTTCAGAAATATCCCCGTCTGGATCCTGGATGAGCTCGTATGTTCCGTCTGTTAACAGGGTGACTTCTATATGAAATGCAATAGTTAGAAAAAAATAGTGAGGTGCTTGAGTATAGCTTTCCTTCACTATAAAGATGTAATTCAACCAATAAAACAATCAGGATTAACCATGTCAAGTACTTTAACTACACAATATAACATGGAGAAAGGTATTTAAAATAATCCATAGGAAGGATTTAATTAAATCCTTACTGACACAAATAAAATATAGCAAAAGTGTGCAAAAGCACCAACTAAAAGGCTCAAAATTTTACACAAGTTAACTCATACCCTAGATTACACATGGTCCAAAGTTCACAAACAATGTGACTCTAGATCACAAGATACAATTAAAAGAACTATAACTAAATCTTATTTTTAAAATTTTCCCCACAAGGATTCAACTAAAACCTATTTACATGGAACACAACAAAATTGGTTTGGCATTTTTCTGATTTTTCTATAATTTCCTAGGAATTTTGAAGTTCACTGAAAAAGGGGTTTGATCTTTTGCAGAAAGGACCCTAGAAAGATTTTAATCCTTGCAAAAAGGTCCTTGTCGGGGTCAAAGGTGGGAGGGAGAGTTGACCGGCCGGTTCCGGCGGCACTGGTCGCCGGCGGCGAGGGGCAAGAGGCCAGGGAGCAAGAGGGGCTCGAGGCGGACCTGTTGGAGGGTTTGAGTGGGGCGCGGGATGGCCAGAGGGGGCTCGTCGGCGAAGAGCAGAGCACAGCGGCGGGGGTGAACATCGGCGGCGGTGTTCTGGCAAAGGAATGGCGAGGGTGAGGAGCTGGTTAGCTTCACGGAGTCAAGGTGAAGCGGACCAGGGGGTTGTGGTCGTCGGGGTGGGTCTGTGGCGGCGGGTCGGCGGTAGGCCCGGCTCGCCGGAGTTGGGAAGAGATGCGGCGGTGAAGGGATCCCGGCAATTGGGCTCGGCCGGGGCTTATTTATAGGCCAAGGTAAGAAGGACGAGCACGAGAAGGGGCTCAGGGGATGAAGTCGACCGAGGAGAGGTGAATTCGGCGACGGCGCGAGGCTTTCCATGGGTGCCCGGCGAGGTGGCGAGCAGAGGCGCCTCGGGGTGGCATGGCGCGAGGCATGGAGGCTAGGTAGAGGCGGTTCGAGAGGCGGCGATACTTGCGCTCGATGGGTGGAGGTGGCGAGGCGGTCCAGGGGGCCAATTCCGGCGGTGGTCGAGCTCGCCGGAAGGCAAAACAGGGGTGGCGAGATGTGTCGGCGTCCTGACCCGGTGGTCCATATCCCAACTAGTGATGATGCCGCATGTTTCCTCGTCCCAGATGTTGATGCAAGAGGCAACACAATAACGCACGGGTTTATCCTGGTTTCGGCCGCGGGGCCATACGTCCAGCAAGGAGGTGTGCGAGGGCACTGTATTATCTTGCACCGGAGCCTGTAGTAGGGGGTACAGGCGAGTCGAGAGAGGGAGGGAAACTCCCATGTCTCTGCTAGAGGAGAAGATGATTGAGGCGAGTGCCAATATCGGGTGCTCAGTGGTGCTGAGTGTTGCGTTCTATCGTTTGGTCTGATCGCGCGACGTTGACGACGACCCTCTTAAAGGAAGTCTGCCTCCTCCTTTAATAAACACAAGGAGGGACGGTGTACATGCGCAGGAGATTGTGAAAGCCATCGTATTTTCCCCGAATCAAGGGGGTGCAGTGGTCGAGCACTGTCGGAAGTACACTGTGGGGCATGGCGCCGGGCGTGGTAGTTGTCCTGGGTATCGTCCTTGGTTTTGCGGAGATCGCACTGTCGTCCTGCCAGCCCCAGCAGGTGGCGTGGTCATCGCTGTAGGGTGTACCGTCTTCCAGATATGGCGTGGCGGCGTTCCGTGGGCCCTGCAGGCCAAGGTCTTGTATATATGTGTGCGCTAGTGGGGCACGTGGCGTTCCCGGACCCCCCTGGGCGGAGCACTAGCGGGTGCACTAAGGGGTCCGGGAGTCGCGTGGTGGTCCCGGACCCCTCGAGGGGGAGGTCCGGGCCTCCGGCTGCTAGTGGCGACAACGGACCCCTTCCCGAGCAAGGGGCGGGTCTGGGGCCATAGGTGTGGTGAGGTGGAGTCCGGTCAGCCGGAGTTGGCAGAATAATAATGGGAACTGTGCCGAGCACGTCTCGTCCCGCGTGGCAGGTTCCCATAGTGTTGCCACAGCGTCCGGCATGGCGGAGCAGTGACCGGGGTTGGCAAACAGGACTCCGATCACAGCCACTGTGGGGAATGGCGGCCTAACGCTGTCTGTCCTGGGCGCTGTGGAGGAGTGGTTGGCATTAAATGCCTTCGTACGATGGGCGGGTGAGCGGAAGGGCCATTTGTCCTTTACGTCGAGGGGTGGCCTCGAGCGAGGCGGAGATGATTCACCCTGCTCGAGGGTAGGTTCGCTACCCTCGAGCGAGGCGGAGATGATTTGCCTCCTCGAGGGTAGGTTTGCTACCCTCGAGCGAGGCGAAGACACGGGGCGCGGTCGAGGGTCTCGATGGGAGCCCTCGAGCGAGACAGAGATCACCCCGCGAGTCCAAGGGGGGTGCGGATGGGCTGCATGCTGGGCTTCTTTGAGTCCTTTCCTTTCTTACAGATTGGAAGGAGGTCGTAGGCCTTCGTGGGCTCAGTTGCCTAATATGTGTTTGCGTTTTTAGGATGATTTTAGTGCCCCGATTAGGGTGTCCCTAATCGTGGTCCCCGACAGTAGCCCCCGAGGCTTTGGTCGAGTCAAGGGATTCGGTCAAAGGGTATTTCGGCGATTTTACCCCTTGACGTGATCGATCGATGCTGCACTCCCGCCAGGCGCACCTGGGTGCCAGCCCAGTGGATGTGACAACTCGTCGTTTGGGGTAGTGTGCCCGCAGAGAGAGCCTCTTTTTGTTTGTTCCGGAGACAAGACGTGTCAGCGTGTTGAAAGAGCCAGGGCCACGATGGCGCCTGCTGCTCTGCAGCCGGTGCCTTTGCCATGCTATCCCACGCTCAGGGTCTCGGTTCCGCTTCCTCTGGTCGCCTTGCGATGCGCCGTTCGAGGGCAGTCGGCCAGCACCGATGCTGCGTCGCTTAGCATCCAAGGGCCCAGCTTTGCTTTGTCCCATTATGCCTCAGCACGGTAACCGAGGGTATCTCTCACTCGTGGGGAGTTACGCCGTCACGGGCGGTCCGAGCCTTCGCCCTTCGACAGGCTTAAAGCTTGGCGTACGACGTAGCTATAAATAGGGGTCGTGGGACTCCCTTTCCTCTCCAACTTCCCTGCTCTTACTTCTCGCATCGCCTAAGTCTCGTAATGTTTTCCTTTGCCATTCACGACCGGCCCCCAGATGGGGTGGCCTGGCTTTTTTAGGCTTTGATGTTAGAAGAATGCTTGCAAGCGGCGGGGGAAAGCTGGAGAGGGCATGCGCACCATCCCTTAGCTTCAATGGGATCAGCAGAAGAGCATCGGGCCCATGGGGTCCTACTCCTGCGATGTCCCTTAGCCTGAAGGGGGATTGTGACGCCTGACCATGGCGTCGTTGCCAGGTTTGGTGGCTGTTCTTCGCATCGTCCCTCCTGGCGACAACATCGCACTCGGGGAGATGGTGTGGAGGGTGCTGTCCGGCTGCTTGACCCCCCACAGGGTCTTCGGTGGAGGAGATGCTAGAAGAAAGCTTGCGAGGAGGGCATCCCGCTTGACCCATGCAGTCTGGGGGTTGTTCCTCGCAATCCCTAGCAGCCTGGCCATCGCGCCGGCCAAGGGCTTGGTGCTCTTCATCGTCGCTCCCTCCTCCCCAAGACAGGAAAAATTGCCACGCAGGTGGCAATGCGTTTGTACCCTTCGACGGCTTTAAGCCGGTAGCCCTTTGTAATCTTTGTTCGTAAAGAGCAATGAAGTCTCCTTCTCCTTCACGGAGAGGATGACCGAAAGTATATGGGTGGGTACAGCCCCTGCAGGGGATTTTGGTCCTCGAATGTGTGGAGTTTCCTCCGTGGGGGTGCATCAGCGCACCCGCGGGTGTAGCCCCTGAGGCCTTGGAGGAGTGTTTACACTCGTCCAAGGGCTATAAACGTCGCCTCGCTTGGTTGCTTCACTGAGGTGGCCGTCCAGCGTCTTTTTTAGCCGGCATTGGCACTCCTTTCAGCCGGCCTCGGCATTTTTCATGCTAGCACAGCGACCCAGTATCCAGCTTAACCATCTGGAAGGCATGCGTCAAGAGTGGGAGTTTTGGTTAAACACACGGAACTTCATAATCGACGGTCGTTGATGTAACACCCGGTTTATAAAAGGACATAAACCGAGCAATCATATACGTGCCAGGATCAAGTCACACGTATATACAACAGAATGAACAATATATCACAGCACATATCACGTAAAAAGATATAATAAAGCGAGTACGAATGTTATTTATTACATTAATGACAAAATGTCTGATACAGAGTATGCAGAAGCGTAAAACATAAACGAAGTCTCTCGGAAGCTGGGCACCACAGGGACGTCGACTGGGAGACGAATGCCTAGAAGTCCTCGTAGTCCTGGTAGCATAGTGGATGGATTACCATAAACCCAGTTACATAGTAATTAATCAAAATTAATCATGATACTACTGAGAACCAAACCAAACCAACCACCTGGGGAAACCTCCCTAACCAAAGGAAGATAACCCCACTAATCAAAAGGAGGATCTGGGCCGCTCATGACCTGCGAGCACGGCTAGTAGACTAGTTTTACACTCTGCAGAGGTTGCACATCTTTACCCACAAGTCATGGGCTACGCTAGTTGTTCATCACACTTCCTTAGGTGAGATGACTAGCAAGCACACTACGAGGCCTTTACAAAGAATCTTGTTGGTACGGAGTAACCGCAAGGGTGGATCGGCGACTATGGAGTAGGTCTAGTGGGCGTCAAGACACGGAGCACAGACGAGGCCACTCAGCACGAGGGCCATAGAAGCTTACCCCCCTGCCCCGCAGGTAAGTTACTCCAAACCAAAAAGACCTAATTATTACGCCAAGACCGTCCCATTCCAGTCTTGTGGTAGCGTTGTTATCCCAGGTTGTCGCTCTATGAACCGGTCCTTATGGAGAGTGGCCAACCAAGCACTAAGCACCGTGCTGGCCCCCTAAACCATGTTTCTAACAAAACATATTTTAACGAGACGTGAGCCACCCAAGCACGGAGCACAGAGGGCCACTCCCAGAATTAAGTTGCATAAACCATTAATCAAATTAATTAAAAAGGACCAATTGTGTTATAGCGCGGGACCTAGCACAACTAACCAAAATGCAACCCAAGGTAATTATATAAAGGATAAATGTGGCTAGGAAAGTCCTTATAGGCATACAGTATTAAAATGCAGTATGAAATTGTATTTAAAGTGATAGGTGTTGTTCATGTTATACTTGCCTTCCTCGTATTACTCCTGCTGCTGCTCAAACTGGTCGGAAGACGGCTGCTCCGGGTACTGGTACTGGGGCTCCTCAGATGGATCGCCGTCTACTCACGAACACATGGCCAAAAGCAAGGCACACAATAAGCATACAAGCAAACACTAACAAAAGCTAAGAATCAGTACATCAATACATAAAAATAGCACACTAAACTAGTCTAAAACTATTCTACGCGTTACAACAATCCCGTGGATATAAAGAATGCCTAAAACGGAGCTAAAATGTAAAATCTAGGCCAAAAACAAGTTCCAGGGACCTATTTGTATGACAACTGGAGTTCCAGGGGGTTTCTGGGCAAAACCGAGGACTAAAACGTAATTAAACACTAGATCTAAGGGCTAGTGCGTAAAACTTCAAAGGGTGGACGGCGGGCAGTAATTCTAAAAAGGCCAGGGGCTTAAACGATAAAAAGAGGACCTAGATGCAAATACTTTTGAACACGCCTGGACTGCGGGTTATTTTTGGGAAAACACAAGGGCTACTTTACAAGTTTGCCAATGCTGACCGTTTTCTTTCTAGGTTGACTCTGGTTTGTTTTGGGCCGTCTGATCTTGATCTAACGGCCCAGGAGCAAAGGGCGCGCGGGGCGGCGGCGGAACACCGCCGGAGCAGAGCTCCGCGGCGGCGCTCGGCCGGAGTAAAAGGTCTAGGGGCTACAGGAGTTCGTTTGGATCGCAGTTTGGTGCAAAAGAGCGAGCGCGGCATGCGTAACCCACTGTTGACGCTCCTTAGTGCCCCGATTTGTATACCGCAAGCGCACGGTTCGTGTAGCTTTTCCCTTAAAGTATTCCCCCAAGGTTTATCAATTCGTGGATCGACAAAGAACTACCTAAGGTTTTCCATCTAATCTAATGGATCTATCCTAACATGAAGCATTGATTGCATATAAAGGGTAAACCTTTGACAGATATGAGTGATGTGTAAAGGTTGATCTCATCCATGAACATAGGCTTAATCATAGCAAAACCAAAGACATGACTAGGCCTATCGTCATCTAGTTGTAGTTCAAGCTAACGAGCAAATAAATCATGCATCTCAATCAAAAGCATCTTTAAACTCAAAATCTCCAATCTGATCCCTCGATACTCTGCCTACTCTGTGGAGACGGCCTGTCACGACGCCCGCCTTTTGAACGAAATACCCTGAAGCAAGTCGAACCCCCTTTGGTAGTTCCGCCATGAACCTCTAGCCACCATGACTACAAGATCACGCTAAGAGATCTATCTCGATAATAGATCTAAGATGAAGCAAACCCAAAGAAAAGAACGAAATCGAAAGAGAGAACATAATCGCTAATAGATTCGGAAGACATGATTATAATTACTCACATAATAGATTCGTTTGGATCGTCACCACCGAGTACATACCATTGACAACTCCAACTAGCTCATGAACTCCACCATGGCACAACCTCGCAGGGAGGCCATGGCAGTTAGTGATTTTGATATTAAATTCATACCATTATCAAGGATAAACAAGGGATAAAGTGGGTACTTAAGGAGCGCCAACACCCACTAGGGTCAAGAGCGGGCACAGCGAGGCTCTACGTGTCGGGGGCAACGGCGGCGGCGGATCCGCGCCATGGGGTTCGCCGGCGAGCCGTGTTCCGGACTCGGGTTGGGTCTAGGTGCCTCCATAGCTAGCGCAAAAGAAAGGAGAGGCCGCGGAGATGCTCACCAGACCCTGGAAGTGGAAGGAGCGTCGATGCAGAGGGGTCGACGGCGAGGATCGGCGGCGAGTTGCGGGCGGTGCTCGCGGAGGTGGTGCTACAGGGCGCTCCAAGTTCCTTGGCTCCACGGATCAGCTTGGGGTGAGTCTGTGGTGGTGTACAAAGGTCAGGGCGGCCGGAGGATCAGCAACGGTGCGAAATCACGGTGGCGGAGCCACTTACCGGCGTCAGTTCTCGGGGTGGAATACGGCGAATCTCGACGCGGGGGTGGTCCGGGGTCGGTGCAGCGGGTTCGGGGTTGCTCCTGGAGTCGAGGCGGATCTGGTGCGGGGGGGTTGTCTGCAGGGATCGACTCGGTGGTTCGGCGTGGCCACGGTGGCGCGGGGCTCTGCTCCGGGCAGAGCAACGGAGGGCGGCGGCTAGGGTTTGTTGGGGGGCGCTAGCGTGTAGGATAGGGAGCAGGGGGTCCGTGGGGGGCCAATTAAAGGCCGGGCAGTGATCTTGGGCAGGCGTGCCCAAGGAAGGTCGCGCGCGGGGATCACGGAGGGATTGGCGTGGCCGTTGCACGACGCAGGGGAGGCGGAGGGGATAGATCTGACCGGTGGGGTCGCGGTGTCAGCGATGGGGGAGGCGAGCGATGCGGGGTCCGCGCGGGCTGCCTGGGTCGGGCGCGTTGCTAGCTCTGAGCGGGGGTGAAACTAGGCCGCCTGGTGCTGGACCGTGGCGCTGGGCCTAGTGACGCGGGAGCGGAAAGCGTTGGCTGGAGCTGGGCCGACCGAATGGGAGGTGGGCCGGCTGGGAGGGAAGCAAACTGGGCCGCGGGGAGAGAGAGAAGGAGGGAGCGGGTTGGGCCGGTTTGGGCTGAGGTTTTCCTTTCTCTTTTCTATTTGCTATTCAACAAACTCAACTTTAACTATTTGAATTCAAACTTGAATTTGAATTCAACCCTAACACTCAAACAAATAAAAATAATGCACCAGCATGAATGCAACAACAAAATTAAACCTAGCAAAATTTTAATAACTTGTGGAACAAAATTAGATTAAATGCAAGCCTAAACACACTAAACCTTAGAAATTTAAATAAAGCCAATTAAATTTATTAACAAATGCTGGAATTTAAATTAGGGTGTTACAGACCCTACCCCCTTATAGGAATCTCGTCCCCGAGATTCAGCTGGGCTAGCTAGCAAAGAGATCTGGGTATGTCTTCCTCAGCTCATCTTCTCGCTCCCATGTAGCCTCAGCTTCACTGTGGTGACTCCACTGAACTCTGCACATCTTGATGCGCTTGTTCCGAGTAACCCTTTCTGATGTCTCCAGAATCTTCACCAGATGCTCAATATAGGTCAGATATTCCTGCACATCTAACCCATCCAGTGGTGCCTGCTCCTCAGGTACTCGCAGACACTTCTTCAGCTGAGAAATATGGAAGACATCATGAACTCCTTAGAGGTTGGTAGGCAACTCCAGGCGATAAGCAACTTCGCCTTTCCTCTCTAGCACCTTGAATGGACCAGTATACCGAGGTGCTAACTTCCCCTTGACATTAAACCTGCGGATTCCTCTCATCGGAGACACCTTCAGGTATACATGATCACCAACACTGAAAGTCAGGTCTCTCCGTTTGCCATCTGCATAGCTCTTTTGCCTACTCTGTGCAATCCTCAGATTTTCCCGCACAGCTTGTACCATCTGCTCTGCATCTTCTATAATGTCGGGGCCAAAGAGCTGCTTTTCACCAATCTGATCCCAATAGAGAGGAGTCCTGCACTTTCTACCATACAATGCCTCAAAGGGGGACTTCTTCAGACTAGCCTGGTAGCTGTTGTTATAGGAGAACTCAGCGTACGATAGGCACTTATCCCAACTAGTACCATACTGAATAGCACAAGCTCTCAGCATATCCTCCAACACTTGGTTGGTTCTTTCTGTCTGCCCATCTGTCTGAGGATGATAGGCAGTACTGAAACGTAGCTTCGTATCCAACGAATCATGGAGCTGCTCCTAGAACCGTGAAGTGAACTGAGATCCTCTGTCAGATATGATCTTCTTGGGCACACCATGCAAACAGACAATCTGAGAGATGTACAACTCTGCAAGTCTAGCACCGGAGTAAGTAGTGTTCACTAGAATGAAGTGAGCAACCTTCATCAGACGATCCACTACTACCCCATATGGAGTTGTACCCTTTCTGAGTACAAGGCAATCCAACAATGAAGTCCATAGCGATATCCTCCCATTTCCACTCTGGAATCTTCAAAGGCTGTAACAGACCCGCTGGCTTCTGATGCTCAGCCTTGACATGCTGACAGGTGTCACAAATAGCCACGTACTCTGTCACTGAACGCTTCATCCCATACCAC